>NC_056529.1:15964178-16189528 GCF_019175285.1 Sceloporus undulatus | reverse complement strand
TTATTTGTCATACAAACAAAACAACTGAATGCATAAGTAAGGGTTATTGGGTTATAAAATATCACAGGCTAAAAGCTGTTTGCCACCACAGAGCCCATTTCCTCTTTTTTCCCATTGCAACAATTGGCTGATTTAACAGAAAGTCATGGAGTGCCCCCAGACACTGTAACTGCTCAGGATAAATGTGCCACTAAACACTTACCAGGGCAGAATTAGAGCCATATATGAGAACTCTCACAGCAAGCCATGAGACCTGGAAATTGTATGCTCCTGGCAGAAGGTTGGATAAACCGTGCTGAATAAGATTAGAGCATTGAGCTTCAACTGGGACATCTTGATTCACAACTAGTTCATGACTTAACCCTGGTTATTGTCGTTGAGTGCCTTCAAGTAATTTCTGACTTATGGTAACTCTATCATGAGGTTTTCTTGGCAAGATTTGTTCAGAGGAGGTTTGTCATTTCCTTCTCTTGAGATAATCTGGGAAAGAATAGACCGATGATCTAGGACAGTGATTCTAAAACTTTGGTTCTCCAGATGTTTTGGGCTTCAACTCACAGAATCCTTGATAGTTGACCAAGCTGTCTGGGGCCTCTGGACATTAGAAATCCAAAATATTTGGAGGAACAAAGTATGGGAACCACCAAGTTATGAGTTCCAGATTTAAGGTCAAGTTTTTGTGAGACTCTTGTATGGTGGCTTTTGCATGTCCTTACAAAGAGATGAGATAAATTCATGGGTGATTCACAATCATTGAAGGAGCCAGTATGGTGTAGTGGTTTGAGTGTTGGACTACAACCTTGGAAACCAGGGTTCGATTCCCCACTCAGCTATGAAACCCACTGGGTGACCATGGGTAAGTCACATGCTTTCAGCCTTAAAGGAAGGCAATGGCAAACCTCTTCTGAGCAAATCATGCCAAGAAAACCCTATGATAGGCTTGCCTTAGGGTTGCCATAAGTCAGAAATGACTTGAAGGCACACAACACACATATAACCAATGGCTATCAGGCATGATGACATATGGAACCAATACATTTCATATTTAGCAGTAGGCCATTGAATGCCAACTGCTAAAGGAAACAGAAGGAAAGAATTTGTTCTTTTCCATCCTGCTTTTAGGTATCCTTGAAACATTTGTATGGTCATTATGGAAAGATATATAGTGAACTAGATGGACCTTTCGTCAGATCCATTAGGGCTCTTGCTATGTTAAAAATGCTAGCAGTGCAGATATTAAAAAGTGGGTCCCGTTGTAAGTTGGGGTTAAATGAGAGTACCAGAAATAACTTGGAAAAGTTCTGGATTTGGACCACAGCTTTTAGCACCGGTCATTATGGCTGGGAGATTTGTAAAAAGTAACTTTAACAAATCAGGCCTCCTATTTGTTGTGGCACAGATGTGTACAGATTTGTTCCAGATGTGTCAAGAGGAGTACTGGCACAAAAGGTGAGCATTAGAAACTTGAGTTATGGGACGGTTCCAGAATATTTGTTGGCATGCAGCTCCAATGCATGCTAGCCCTGACTCAACAACCCTAGGCTACATATGGACCTCTGCAAAGAACAGAAAGATTGAGCAAAGCTGTCCCAGAAAAGAGGAGGAATGACTGGAGACACCATGAAAATGAAAGAAAGCCTCCAACTATGCATCTAAAGGGAAATACACTACGCTTGTAACATTTCACTCCCCTGTTAAACCTGGGAGCCAATGCAGTCCACCCTTTAATGCCAGCTTTATGAAAGGCATGTTACCTTTTGGCTTATGAACTGCAGATTACATGCTCTGAAAGCATTTTATCAATATATCTTAAATGGTGACTGCAGGGTTTCTGCTCTTTAAAAGAACCCAGAGAGAGAAAAGGAGAGAAAGACTGTCTCACACTGGTATCACAAAAGTAAAAGGAGAGGGGGGCTTGGAAGGAAATGGGAACACGTTTCCAAAACACCATCTGAGAATATCAGTCCGTCTTCTCTAATTCTCCAGCCAGTCATCCCTGCTATGTTCTACATAAGGAAAGCATTAAGAGATCAGAAGACAAAGAAGGAGGGAGAGAAAGAAGAAGCAAAAACACACGCACACCGTGAAGTTCATGCTGGACACTTTTACTGATTGAAGGAGCAAAAAAATACATGTCGTTTTTGCTGTATCTCTGACAGCTAATATTAAAGGTCACCTCACTCGCCGGGCAGATAAAAGCAATTATGGGACTGGACTCTGCCCGAAAGCATACAAAACATTTCATGCTTAATTTTTTAACATGTCCATTTCCCAAGGAGAAAGAATTTAAACACGGTAACTAGAGGCCTGGCTAAATATTTTCAGCAAATCTACAAATCATATTGCTTCTGTTGCATGAAGTCAACCTGGTTCTTGTCACTCAAGTGACCAAAGCAAACCAGAAACTGATGAAGTAATCACTAACTGAATGAAGTGGCACTACAGTTCCACATTAAGCAATAATAATGTTATACTCAAGGGAGACATGGATATACTGGGGCCCTTATACAGTTACAGCACTATGAATCCACTTGAGCTGCCATAGCAATATCTTGTGGAATCCTGGGATCTGTAGTTTGGTGAGGCACTGGAGCTCTCTGCTGAGAATTCTAAGTACTTCCTCTCTAAACTACAAATCCCATGGTTTCACAGGATGTTCATACAGCAATGAAAGTGGGTGTAAAATTGTGTAGCGTAAAAGGGACTCTTGGTTCTTTTCCCCCCTTCATTCATTTCTCAAGGCAAATTCATATGGCAGGCTGCTAAAACTCATCCTCCCCTTGTTTTTCAGCTTCCATATTTCAAATTATCCATATTTCCAATTATCCCAAAAAAAGGTTTACAAACAAATCATAAGTATATTTATAAATGTATATTTCTCATACAGGGTGTACTGATTCAATTGCTGGACTAAGAGCTCAGGAGAGCATCCCTTCTTGGAAATTCAAACTTGGGCAACAACAATGTTCCTCATCCACTACACATGGCATAGTCACAAGATTTTAAAAACCACATCACTAGGGCTCTGAAGGGCTTCTATCTGCCATCCTCTTTCCCCCTGTTTTCCCAATCAGGTGTCCTACACTAGTCGTCACCTTGGTTGAATAGAAGACAATCCAGTATTTTAGCAGACAACAAGTCTGCTTGTTTTGGTGTGCTTGTTTTGCTACGATAGAACTTGGAACAGTTACTCTTTTTGAACGAATCCTCAGAATCCTCCAGACATCATTCCATGGCCATCGGCTGGGGGAATTCTGGAATCTGCCACCCGAAAAAAGGTAAGTTTCCCAAACTCTAGATAGAAATCCAATCCAGTTCCAAATCCATTTGTGTCTTCCCAGCTCTCCAAGCAGCCCAGAACATCTTGGCAGACCAAGACATAGCCAGGTCAGACTATTTCCGCATCAAGCAACCCACTACTATCTGTTCTGACTAGCAAAGGTTCTCTAGGGTCCCAGGAGGAGGTTTGCCACTTTACATTCCTGGGATAAGCATTCTATTCCAAGTGGACTGGGCTCTGTCTGTTGGATCTCAAGTTTCCAGCAAAAAACAAAGTCAATCCAGCAGACTCAAAATCCTTTGACCGCTGGTCTAGACGGACTGGCAGGAGAAGAGTGTCTCCAGAGAAGAATATCTATCAGCCTTATTCGTAGAAGCAAGGGATTGAACCTGGTATCTTTTACATATGGAAAAGAGCTTCGTAATGGTCACAAGTAATTTAGTAACCATTACAGTAATAACCTGCCCACTTGAAAATACTAAGTTTCAGTTATTGAAATGACCTGCTGGAGGAGATCCACCAAATTACTACTCTTGTAGCCTTTAAAAAGGCTGTTAAGGCGGATCCCTTCCGGAAAGCCTTTCCAGATTAACCATCCCTTCCCCTGATATTGATGGCTCTTGTCTGCCCCAAAAGATGTCTCGCCTCAAATATGTCTATCTCAACTAATTTTAATTAGTATTTTATATTGCTGTCATTTTTATTTCTATCTAATTTTTAAAGTAGGGAGGGGGTTTGGGGGTAAAGGGTTATGTAGAATTGGTTTTATACGTGTTATGTATTTTATTGTTATTTTTGTGTTATTGTAACCCGCTGCAATCCGTAGAGAGAGGCGGGATATAAATTAAAAAATTATTGTTGTTGTAACTTTTTTTAAAAAAGCAACTCTTTGCCTTATTGTTTCTCAAAAGTAACTGACAGATTTTTAACAGTTACATTACAGTTCCAGTCTAATTCAAAGACATAACCATGTTAGTCTGGAATATAAGTATGCCAATGGACCTTGTAGCACCTTTGAGTCTAACTGAAAAAAGAAGCTGGTAGCGTGAGCCTTCGTAGACTTTAGTCTACTTCCTCAGATGTGAAGAAATAGACTCAAGTCTACAGAAGCTCATGCTACCAGCATCTTTATTTCCGTTAGTTCCAGTCTAAATTCAACAAGGTTGTGACACAAAACACCCCAGTTGCCTAATTCAACGTCTCCCCGCCACAAAAATATATACTACAGAGTAGGAGACAACAGCATGAGAATCGACGTGAACCGTATAACATCTTTCAGCAAGGCAACAATCCTCATACTTTTGAGAGTCACAGTTATACTAAACAAGGAGTAGGGTTATTTCTTGTCAAGTTACACTGTCATACAACTTCGTTACAACTCTTTCGATGGTGGGAAAAGAACTGATTACAAGTAACTAACTCATTACTGGTAACACATTACTTCCAAACTGTGATGGAAGACTTGTGCTCTGACAAGCATCTGAAAGTTCAGTGCTTTAACTTGGACAGAAATAATAGTTCCAATCTATTTTTAAAAGTCAATAGAGAGGAGTGAGTGCTTTCCTTCCCGAGTCAATGGGGGGGGGGCATTATTTAGGGAGGGAGTGGGAGATCTTTTTTGTCTTTAAAGGAGATGCTATTTTGTATGCATCTTTCGGCCACATGTCAATACAAGAAAGTTGACATGGCAATAATGTAGGAACTCCTGCTGTAGCTGTTCAAACTAAGTAAGAGGTTCCTCTTTATGTCTTTCATCTCGCTCAATGTGTTCCAACTTAGTTGGACTGAACTTGCTCAAGTCCCGCCATATGTTTCACATTTGGCCAGAGGATTGTCAAAAGAGAGACTTAGCATATTCTTCTGTTTCTTCAATAACACTTCTTCTCCCTAACAGTTTGGATTGTATTGTGCACATTGTGATTGGACTTCATTTTATTTTCTTAATTGCCGTCATGAAATTGCATGGCAGAGGAGGCCAGAGGTTATCAAGTCCAAGATATATGGTTCTTAATCGAATTCCTCAGCCCTCCCACACACACTCATGGTGCAAGCCACAGAAACCAGACTTCAATGTGTTTCAACAAGAAAGCATGGTATATTGATCACTGTGCTTGTATAAGTCAGCAAGCCAGGCCTAGTCAACACAAAGAGATAATGGCTCTTTCTGAACATTATCATTTTTGATTTCATATAGGAAGACCCATGATTGCTTGCTTCACAAATGTGGTGAACATTCATTTACAAAATGACTGGGAGGGGGGGAATAAGCAATGAACCTCACATTCACTGTAGATTCAAATTAAGTGCCTGTTCACCTTTGTTTTACTTAGAGATGATAGAATCATAGAGTTGGAAGAGACCCCAAGGGCCATCCAGTCCAACCCCATTCTGCCATGCAGGAACTTTCAATCAAAGCATACCCGACAGATGGACATCCAGCCACTGCTTAAAGACCTCCAAGGAAGGAGACTCCACTACACTCCGAGGAAAAAGTGTGTTCCACTGCTGGACAGTCCTTACTGTCAGGAAGTTCCTCCTAATGTTGAGCTGGAATCGCTTTTCCTGGAGCTTGCATCCATTGTTCCGGGTCCTAGTCTAAAATGGCAAGTAAAGGTGACTAAAATGGTGAAGGGTCTGGAAACCATGCCCTATGAAGAATGATTTAGGGAGCTGGGGATGTTTAGCCTGGAGAAGAGAAGGTTAAGAGGTGATATGATAGCCCTGTTTAATTATTTGAAGGGGTGTCACATTGAGGAGGGAGCAAGCTTGTTTTCTGCTGCTCCAGAGACTAGGACCCAGAGCAATGGATGCAAGCTCCAGGAAAAGAGATTCCACCTCAACATTAGGAAGAACTTCCTGACAGTAAGGGCTGTTCGATAGTGGAACACACTCAGCGATTACCAATGTATACAGGGATGATTACATCTATCCAATATTTGTATTCTATGTCTTTCTCCTCCTCTACTTCTTGATTTCTCTTCCTTTTCCCCCTCTTTCCACCTTAGTGTGAGTGTGTTTTAAAATCTAGAAAAAATATTTGTTTAAAAATGTCCTATTATGCACATGCAAATGTATACCAGTGTATATGCACATAAAACAGGCAAGGAAAACTAGCTGTGAAGAGACTGGCAGTAACCTGGATTTTATGAAAGACATGTCCCAAGTCTTTGGACAAATAACTATGTGTGCCCTATACTGAGCTCAACCCACGTTTTTCTAAGCTGTGAAATTTCAGAGGCAAAGAGACTGTCAGCTATTACCTCTCTTTCAAATAGCATGTCCACCATAACCAATATTTTCATTTGCAGGAGCTCTTGTAAGTCCTGGGGTTATCCCATAACAGGGTTTTAGAAAAACAAAATCATTTGTGGCAGGTTTTCCACAGCAATTTTCTCCTGTCCAGTCTAAGCAGTGAACCAAGGAATTCAAGAATAAAAAACAAAGCAAGAAATAAACTGTCGGGTTGTTAAAGCGTGTTTTCCAACACATGTAGCATTAATCTTTTTAAGCATTACCAGTTGATGGAAGCCATCATCTTTAGGCGTCAAATATGGAAGCCGGCTCTCTCCAAGTTCATCAAGGAGCTTCCGTTTCTAAAGATACAAAAATAAACATTGTACACTGAGTTATTCAAGAACCGCTACAGAGCTGCAAGTCATTTGAACTTATATGTAACTGCTATACTATTATTATTATTATTATTATTATTATTATTATTATTATAGTTTATTTCAAAAGCATTGTAAATGTAAATGTAAATATACCATCTACCATCTACTGCAGCTTCTATCTGGATATTTTTTAACATTTCTTTTTCTTTTCTTCCTTTTTTTTTTTAAACACAGAAACTTTCAAAACATGCACTCTCCAAATGTTTCTTATCTTTCAGATGTGATAGAATGTAACTCCCTTCATTTCCAGCCAGAATGGCCATTGTATTAGAAGAACTCTTAACCTGAGAACCAAATTCACGCATCACCTTTGATCTCAGATCCTTTCATCTTACAGAATTATAGCACTATGTTAATGCTTTAACAAACATGGCAACATCTTCTGCAATCCTGAGATGTGCAGTTTAGGTAGGGATATTTATATTTTCTCAGCCAGACTCCTCTAGTGTCTCGCCAAACTACAAACCCCAGAATTCCACAGGTGCAGCCATGACAGTTAAAGCAGAATCATACCAGTATAATTTTATAATGTGAAAGGGCCCCCAAACCCTATTTGCTTTAACTGCGATATACCCATTGGATCTTTCCATGATATTGTATTGTCATCGTTGTTGTGTACCTTCAAGACATTTCCAATTGATGGCAACCTTAAAGTAACCCTATCATGTCCAAGGTTACTCAGTAGGTTTCATGGCTAAATGGAAAATCGAACTCTGATCTCCAGATTGTGCAGTTGGCCCTCCTTATCCACTGGTTTTTTTATCCATGGAGTCAAGCATCCATGGCTGGAAAATATCTTTTTAAAAAGTATAAATTCCAAATACCAAAACTTCATTTTCCATTTTATATAAGGGGCACCATTTTGCTCTGCCATTATATTTAAAACAAAGTGTTTGGGATATGAGTGCTCAATCTGGCAAAGCTTCATTGGCAGGTTGTAAATCTTTCATTTGGTTAGCTAAAAATAAATTTTTATTTGGATCAGAAAAATACCTTAGGTTGCATCTAACACAGAGCCAGAGGATAGCTTTTACTAGAGCTAGATTCGAGCAACTGAATTCGACGGTAAGAACAGGACAGTTTCAAAACATACCCATCATGAAAGAACATGCGTCTGTGGTGCCTCAGCCGTTGAGGACATTGTACTTATCCTGCTTGACTGTTGTATTTATGACAAGGCGAGATCCCATTTCCCACAACCATTTTTGGTAAGAATGACCAAGTGGGATCCTATTGTTAAATTGTACCATTTTCTTTCTGGAGACAATTTACATTTAGTGCTCTGTACCGCTAAATTTATTATAAATGTTGTTCACCTGAGAGATCAATTTATTACACAAAACGGGGTTCTGTGCCACAGTGATGAGTTTATTTAAATACTCCCATTGATTTCTCCCACTCTCCCAGTCTTAGTGTGTTTGCTTTATTATATATCTTATCTTGCATTTTATTAGATTTGTTTTTATTTAACTTTTATGTGTTTTTATATCATTTACGTGTCTGAACTTCATAGTTAATTTTATATGAGTTCAAGGAGTGGCTCAGTTTTATCTTTGTATGTATTTTGATATTTCGTATTTCATTGATGATATGGTCAGTTGACTAATCAATAAACTTGTTGTTGTAACGGGACTTGAGTATCCATGGATTTTGTTCTCCATGGGGGATCCTGGAACCAAACCCCAGCATATAACAAGGTCCCACTGTGGTCCAATGCTCAAACCACTACATCACACTGGCATTTTACCTGTCCACAAAGTAGCACAACGCATGGCCTTTGGTTGTACCCCTCAGGGTTCTTAATAACGAAATTAATTCGTTCCGCGGCCGCTTTCGTAACCCGAAAACCTTCGTAAGCCGAAATGCCATAGGCCAATGGGGAAAGCCGCGATCCGTGTGAATAGCGCCGAAAAGCACCAAAAAATTTTCGTAACCCGAACATTATTCCTATGGATTTTTTCGTACCCGAAATTTCGTAACCTGGTATTTCGTATCCCGAGGTACCAAATGTACCTTGAAAAGGGGGTCAGATCTATATTATGCAAAAAAAAGCAAGAAGAAAGCAAAAACAAAACTTCCCATTTCTGATCTGGTCCTGACACAATTCTTTCCTCCTTACATCTCTGGTTTCGTTTCACATTCTTTTACTTATCTTTAATTTCTGTGTCATGTTACGGGACTAATGGATTTTAAAGCTTTACTCTACATTGGGAAACGGCATTTCCCAGGCCGAGCTGTTTGCTCTGAAACTACCCGGTCTTTGGCCTGTGTGCTTCTTTCACACAGCCTCTGCCAGCTCAGAAACCACTAGAGAGAAAGAAAAAAGTTGCCCCAAAAGCAGTCATTCCTCCGCACCAATCAACCTGGCCTTTGCCTCGTGCAGAACGAGAATTACACACAAAAAGAAAGCTTATCTGCTGTCATTTACATACCAACCAGACTTTCTCTTCAGTGGCAGAACTCAACATATCTTTGGAATTCAACCGGAACAATGTAAATGGTTGTATAAGAGAATGGGAAAACTGAATAAGGTGATAACAAGATAATTACCAAAGACTAGTAGAACAGACAGAAGGAACTGGAGGTCAGAGTGAATAATAAATGGGATTCAAGCTAACATGGCCACACACTGTACAATCTGAAGTTACCATGTCAACAGAGGACAGCGGCACCAATATGACTGTCCAGAGAAGGGCAGAAAAACTGGCACTGATGCCCGCTAGCCCCAGTCTAGATGTCTGACAATGATCAAGAACGGACTTTGCATGGCTGGGAATGTAATGCTAAAATGCACCCCAATTAGTCTCCTTTTGAAATGCTTGCCATATAAACAAAATACTGTAGATCCAAGATCCAGTGGTATACTTCTATATGCAAAAATATAGGACAGGTGACACCTGGCTCGACAACACATCATGTATAAATGGTCTAAATGTCTTTGTAGAACACAAGTTAAACAGAAGCCAAGGATGTGATACAGCGATCAAAAAGTCGATGCAATTCTAGGCTGCAACAACAAGAGTACAGTGTCCAGATTCGGGGAAGCAACAGGAGCACTCTGGTCTGTTTTGGTCTGTCTTTATTGGGAATACTGCACCCATTTCTGGCATCATATTTCAAGGAGGATATCACTAAGGTGGAATAAATCCAGAAGAGGTTGACCAAGTTGTTAAAAGGTTTGGAAACTAAGCCTAATAAGAAACAAGGAGCTGGGTAACAGCTTGGAGAGGAGAAGACACAACAGCCAGCTTTACATATCTGAAAGGATGTCATGTACAAGATGGAACAAGCTTGTTTTCTAGAAGAGGTAATAAAAAGCTACATCACAGTTGCTAGTGATACCACTGCCCTTCCTCTGTCTTTCCAAAAGCATTTTGGGCCAATCCAGCCAACAGCTCAGTTTTTGAACAGAGACCAAGTAACACGGACTAATCCATCCCACACTTCCTTACCAACAGCTCCCTGATCCTAACTGGACTGACAACCCCTCCATTAAAATTTATAAAACAGACATGTAGCCTGATCTCGTTGAGTTTACAGTTTATACGGTCTTCCTTGGAGACATATTATCAAACTGACATGGAGTCGCCGGTGAAGCCAAGTGGAATGTAACTTTAGATTAAGTTGGCAGGCAACACATTAGTCCACTGTGTGATTTCCAAGCTGCTGCAATGGTGGGTTTTAAAAGATATATACATACAATAAGAAAGAATATATATTAACATTATTTATGGCATTAAACACATTGAAATGATTACTCTGGTTTTGCTAAGCTTGGAACAGAGCTTAGCAAAAACCCCTTTCTCAAAAAAGGCTACATTCCTGTTTGTATGATAAAAGGATGTTGGGCTGGTGGAGGAAATATTTCAAACATACAGGAGTAGCTATATATATATATGCGCACTGACAATTTCTTTGTCAAATGTTAAGCTCTTGGCAAAAGCACGCAGCATTAAAATGCACTCTGGAGTGGAGGTAGTACCAGCTCACATTTGATTGTCAGATCTGACTAAGCGGAAGCTCTCCTGCTTGATGTGCAGACAAATACACACACAGCTGGGGGGTAGAACACACAACCCTTCTCATATACAGGGAGCTGTCACACACATGTCAAATGCATCAAGCTACTTGCAAATTCCTCCAAAACAAAACAAAAAGGGGAGAAATAAAAAGGAGGAGGTGGAGGAAAAGAAAGAAAAAAGAAAGTCAGGTTTGCCAACCAGTTCTTTTGGAGGAGTTGTTTTGCATTTCTAGGAACTGCAGCAAGTCAAGGCAACAGGTAAAGACAGGGATAGCGACGTGTGGAAATAAGGCATTAAAAGAAGCATTCTCTGAAGGGGCCTGGCACAGAGGTTGGTGAAACGTCAGGAATAAACTCTTCTAGAACATGGCCACATAGTCCGAAAAACCCAAAAAAACAAAAGAGCAGAGCCTAAATAATTTAAAGGTACCAGATCCTATCTGATCTTGGAAGCCAAGCAGGGCCAGCCCTGGTTAGTACTTAGGTGGGAAAATGCCAATGAATAGCAGGTGCTGAAGGCTATATTTCAGAAGAAGGAGCTGAAAAAACACTTCTGAGTATTTCTTTCCTTAAAAAACCCTACGAAATTAATGGGTCACCATAGGATGACAGGTAACGTGAAGGCAGGCATGCACACGCACATACTTTTGTAAATGCTTTTGTTCTTTTTACTTATTTAGATCAGAAGTAAGATAGCTTTGGCCCAGATTTGATGAACCACTGCTGCCATAATTCTTCACATTTGGCCAGGTTGGCCTGGCTAGTGGGAACTGGGAGTTCAACAGCATCTAGAGGGCAACAGGTCCATAGCCAATGAAAGCATACACTGAATCTTTCCATAATCCCTCCATAATAAAGCACAACTGTCAGAAATGTAGTCAAGATGAATGGATAATTTAACGCTTACACATAAGCACACAACCTCAGGAGAGCTTGCAATGGGGCAAGAATCTAGAAATGTGCATTTTGCTCCTGTGCTGGAAGTGGCAGATGAATGTACCCTTTCATTCCTGCCTCCAAATTGTCAAGGCTACATACACAACATAGATGTGAAATATACCACACCAGCTTCTAAAAAGGGTGAGCATTCCCTCTTCACCTGTGTAAATATGACCATTATTGGGAAAGGGGGGGGGGAATCTGCTCCAGACATCCTCAAATGGCCATTCTCAATCTCAATTTGAAAAGTTACTTTTACAAGGAGATCTCTTGATGCTATTGTTTCCAAGCAGTATGAAGGGTAAAATTGCAATTTTTAAAATACTGAATTCCAGAGGTTATTGGAAGTCAAGGTGACTTGTTTGTCTCTTCGACACTCAGAAGAAAGCACGAGGAACACAGTAACCCAAGGTTGGTACGGGGGGGAAAGACAGGGTTCTTCCCATGCCATCGGATGGTCAACTTTCCATCTGGCTCATCTTCATCTAGATTTAGCTGTAATTTTCAAGATTATCTAACCTAGAATTTATTTCTAGATTTATACTTAAATAAAACAGGGCTGTGATTCTAAACCACCTTGTGCCTTTGCCTGCCTTTGTGAGGTCTGTGCAAAACAGGCATACAGGTATATTGTTGCCGAATCACACTCTCCATGGTTGACTAGCGGTGAAGCTCCTCAACAATCTCAAGAATATTAAGCAAATGTTTTGGGTAGAGAACGTTGCATTCAAATGTTATTTACCTTCACACCCAAGAGTTCCCAAATGTTAACAAGCTTGCATTTTGTACTGATGGCTTCTTGGCACAACAAGCGATTACTGTAATGAACATCATGTGTAATTTTGTCACTTTGTGTTTGATACCATTGCAGTGTGTGTATTTTGTGTCCTCCTAGATTACCCTCTCTGTTCTGTAACTATTGAAAATGTACTTGCACTGGCTTGTCTGATGCAAAGTCAATCATGCTAATAGCAACATAACTAGTCTGCATATTGAGATTCACCGAAGCTTGCAGGCTAAATACACCACCAATTGAGTCTTCTTACAATGGTGTATAAATGCCAATCTAGATGCTAATGTGACTTTAGTGCAATCTTTTTTTAAAAAGCCACCACCAGCAGCCCTCTATTGAGAGTGACTTGGGGCAGTACAGACCAACACTTTGTGCCAGCCTGACCACATACTAGGGCTGAACTAGGACAGAGCATTCACATGCTCCGAGCCCTAGTTCTGCCGCACATGCACCATTATGGCGTATACCATAATGATGCACATGCGGAGCGGTGCCCACACGGAGAGCCCAATCATGCCATTAAGGACTAAGCCACAGAAAGTAATTTATTTTTAAAAATGCAAATGAATGTGTTTGTCAGGCCTCTTATAACTTACAGCCTCACCCACATTGATGCCCTCCAAATGTTTGGGACTTTGTAAGTCCCTATCAGTCCCAGCCAAGATAACCAGTTATCAGGAATACTGGAAAATCCAGTCCAAAATACAAAGGAGGGCATCAGCCTACGGAAAGCTAATCTATAGTATCTTGAGGGAGGGCATCTCTAACCAGCTGGAACCCTGTGCAGAAGTACTCCTAGAAAATGATGATATAGTTCAAGTATTGTTGCCAGTACTACTGGTTCCATCGACATCTAAGATACTCTGATTGCTAAGTCTGGCTAGAGGAGCCTAGCGGAGAGCAATATATCTGGAAACCAAAGAGTTAAAATGAAAGGTAAAACTGTTTAGGGGATCTCCAGTTGGTCAGTTGTAAATGAACTTCCTGAGTGTATAGTCACTGGATTCATGGGGAAACATCACTGATTTCCCCTGCTTTAGTGATATTCTCATCATTTGGCAGACAAGATGCTATGAAGCCTACAAGAATCAGTCTTTAAAGTGGAGCCACACTTACACAACACACTTCCCATCTAAAGGCACAGCTTGGCTTTGTGTGATACATTTCACTTTCCTGTCTCTCATACAACAAGTAGCTCACTTTCTGGTTTCCACCAAGATACACAGAGTAAGAGAGAGGCTAATCATGCATATGAACAATTTGCTTGGCCAATGCAACTGAGTTAATTTATGCATTACAGCACCTCTGCTACAAGTGAAAAATGTCTTCATTAGCGCCATCCTTTCACAGAATCATACCTCCGTAATGCTAAAGGTCCCCTAATTGCTGTTTTTAAATGAAAAGGGAATGTTGTTTTAACACACGTACTGCACACATTCACAACAGTAGCCACTAATGAAATGAGATGGTCAGTCTTCTAGCCAAGGAAATCAAACAATCTGTTACATTTGGTTTAGCTCATGAAACAATTATAATAGGAAGCTTAAAATGATAAATCATTCAGACATGGCCTCTCTTTGCTGGGTACAGGATCTCTTTTCTTGGTAAAGAATACCCAATCCAATTAATTTCTGCCATAACTGTGAACACCTCTGGACTGTCACCTATGTTCAGGTTCAGCACCTGGTGCCCATAGCCAAATCTTTCCCTGACCCACACTTCTTTATATTCAATGGTGTGACAGAACAAATGTTTCAGGGCTCTCAGTCACCAGGAGGGGCATATCCTGACATGACACATATACACTTACACACCCAAACTTTGTGTACTGTGATGCTGCCAAGAGAGAAATGCTCCTAGTGAAAAGAGAGCTATAGATCTTTCTCCCCTTACCATTCCCAAGGGTTGATAGTACTGCATACCTAGCAACCCACATAACATAAACTAAGGAAAGGAAAAAAGTTTGCCATGTCACCAGTTCTTAGCTAATGTAGAATGAACATGGTAGGTGGTGCCTTAGGGTTGCTGTCTTCAAGATCCCAGTCTCTGCTATGCTTCTATCCATAACTGCCGTTCCAATCAGCCCTGCAAGGCCCTGGTTCTGGTCCTAAGAAGGGTTCTTCCAATGAGGCAGTGCTAGCAAAAGTAGTTGGGCACAGCATATTTGGGCTTCCAATTGGGAGTTCTGTTTTTGGAAGTGATCTTGTCTCCTGATGACATACGCATTTCCCCCATCACAAGCATTATAGTTATCCAATGTAAAGAAATCGTTTTATTAAACTATTTCTATCCCACCCTTCATCAAAACATTTCAGGGTGGTGGGTGAAAAAAAATCAGTGCAAACAAGTTAAAATAGTTTAAAGCAATACAATAACTGAAGTAGTCTAAAGATATGTTAAATATAACTGACAAGTTAAAACAGGCTTAAAAGATTAAAAGAGAAAATATGGACATGGACATACTCACAACATGAATGAAAAATGAATCCTCGAAAGATACTATAAAGGATTGGAATTGTGTAAAAGAATTTGGTAAAAAAAACCAAGGATGGATCTTTAATGTAACGTAATTAGTTAAAATGTAACTAACTAGTAGAACATGGGAAATCTCATATCATATAGTAATACAAACAATTCATAGAAATGAAGATTGGAAACTTGATTTTTTAGTTTATTTATAGTTTATTAAAGGATATATAAATCTATATTTGTTATTATCACCGTGAAACTGATACTACTATACAGAATTCATTATTATCAGTAAAATAAGAATCTAGGGACATAGGAAACATTTCATAGAGAAAGATGATGTAACGAAGATAAGAAGTACATGGATAGAAAACGATAATACATATATTAGAAGAATCTTCTGATTTTTGTAATTATGTTTGTTGTATGTCGAGGGTTTGTCTCTTTGTTATTTTTGTCACTTTGTTTTTCTGATGTTTGTAAATCTTTTTAAATTTTATGATTAAAAATTATTATTTTTAAAAAAGGCTTAAAAGATTAAAAGTGTTTTAAAACCATGTATGGCGGTGCCTTGTTTTGCTGTGTGAGGAAGCTGCAGCAGACAGACCGCGCAGCTTCCTCACGCAGCAAAAAGAACCCGTAAAAAGCGGGTTCTTTTTGTGGTGCCATAATGGCACACTCGCAACGTCATTATGGTGGTGCAACATGTGGGCGCTAAGCATCCATCGCGTCAAAATGGCATCGCCCATCTGTACAGGGCACCGCAATTTTGATGCCCTCGTCACGTGCAAAGGACGTCTGGAAGCGTCGCCTCTCACATGTGACAAGGGTGCTCTATCGTGCCCATCTATCCCGCATCTACATTAGCATGTTGAAATAAATCAGTGAGGCCCAAAGGCTTTAATAAACAGCCACATTTCTACTTGGCATCTAAATGAAATCAGTGTTGCCGCCAATCAGGCCTCCATGGGGAGGGTGTTCCATAACTGGGGTGCCATAACTGAAAAGCCCTTCTCCCACATCCTCACACAGGGCACTGGCATTACTGGTGAGATACTGAGGAGAACCTTCCTAGCAGACCTCAATCCTCAAGCAAGCACATATAGGAAAATTAGACACTTCTCCCTTCCCCAAATACCTCATATTTAGTACAAAAAGGCAAAGATCACCCAAAAAAATACCCTTCATCTATCATCATAAATCATCCAGCAAGTTCACAAATTCTAATCGGCACATTGGTATGTCTGGCACATGGATGAGAGCATTTAGCCTTTGAAATAATCTCACTCTTAAGCTTCGAAGGGGGGGGGACAGAAGCAGGTGGGGACAGAACACTATGTGCCGATTGCATTCTGTCAAGTGAATTCTGACATACTGAAATTATTAAAGTGATTGAGCCTGGCTAAAAGATTAATGCTCAAAGAAAGTTTACTTTTGGCAACAACAAAAGTGAGCCCTTTCACTAATGTAAAACTATTCTAAACAGTGCCTCCACCGACAGTCAGAGTTCAGAGGTAGAGACGATTGAAAACAGGAGCCTGCTTCAAATCTGACTGATGTTACTTGAATTTGTCTTCCACTGACAGGGAAACAAAAAACCCTTGTTGGAGGGGAGCAAAAAACTAAGGGGAACAAAAACTACTGAAAGATGAATCAGATTTTATTTTATTTTTTGCCATCACCTCATTATTATTATTAAGTAGTTTATGTACTCCCTTTCTGTGATGATGTGATTGCATCCTCCCGTGAGGCAAGAATCCATGCTGATGGCTTTTGCTGAGGAGTCAGAGTAAATGTGCCAAACAGCTACAGGCAGCTGAGCATTTCCAGAATATCTCTCACACTCAATGGCAGTGACACCATAGGTAACAATTGTTAGTACTGCACAGAAGGAGGCACGGTGAACCCCTTTTGCATTTCTTTTACCATGAAAACTCTATGATGAGATAATACAAAATGAAACAAGAGATAATGCTAGAAGATGAAACCCCTAGATCAGATGGCACTCAATGATTTATTGGGATATAGCAGAGGACAACTATGAGTAGTGCGCCTATGAGCACCTCAACATTAGGAAGAACTTCCTGACAGTACGGGCTGTTTGACAGTATACTCCTTCCTCAGAGTATAGTGGAGTCTCCTTCCTTGGAAGTCTTTAAACAGAGGCTGGATGGCCATCTGTCGGGGATGCTTTGATTCCTGCATGACAGAAGGGGGTTGGACTGGATGGCCCTTGTGGTCTCTTCCAACTCTATGATTCTAATGATGCAATTGGACTCAAGCTGAAAGTATGTTCAGCTGTTGGCATGTTCATAAAGGGAAGGTAAGTCCAAAGTCGCATGACACATATTATAGAAACATGAAATGTTAGAAGCATGAATCAGGGGATGCTAGACATTGGGGCTAGACAGACACGTGGCTCAACGTCACTCCTTTTAGCCCCAGAAGCAGGCTGCGGCAACCAGACAGCATGGCCTGTGCATGGAGCAAAAAGAAGCCCCCAAAAGGAGTTTATTTTTGTGCTGTTGAAGGGATGCCATAACCGCTAAAGCGTGGCGTTATGATGCCCTTTGTACACAGCACAAGATGGCACCCCAAGGAAGGAAGAAGGGCTTCGCGCTTGTGAACGCTCAGCCCTTCTTCACCCCTAGAACACAGTCACAAAGTGCCGGTCTGTACTGCTTCATAGTAAAACAAGAAATGAAGTGCATAAATACTGTAATATTTTGGGTGGGCGAACTAAAGTGGAGAGGAATGGAATACTTTAAATCAGATAAGGCCAGATTATTGTCCATTCAGTTCAGTATTGTCCAATCTGACAATATCGTAGGAGACCTTGGTCTCCTACGATATTGTCAGATTGGACAATACTGAACTGAATGGACAATAATCTGGCCTATCATCATCTTCATTGGTGGCGGTGAGGTGCCTTCAAGTTACAGTATTTCTAACGGCAACCCTAAGGAAACCCTATCATGGAGTTCTTCTGGCAAGGCTTGTTCAGAGCATGTCTGCTATTGCCTTCTTCTGCGGCTGAGAGACTGTGATTTGTCCAAGATCAATCAGTGGATTTCTATGGCTGAGCAGGATCCAAACCTTGGTCCTCCAGAACTCCTTGTTTTAAAAAAACAATCCTCAGAGTTATTTTTTCCCAATAGTCATTAAAAGATAGGCAATGAAAAAATCAACAGCACAGCACATCATTAACATCCATTGCAGATTTGCAGTCAATTCTGGAAAGCCTTACAGAATAAAGTTTTAATTGTTAGAGAAAAGAAATCAAGGAAGGCGCTGTCCTGGGAAGGGAGCTCCAATATTTGGGAGTAGCTTTCAAAAAGTCCCTCTCCTTTGTTCCTGTCAAATATGTCTGGGAAGGTAGTGGGACAGTAAGAAGGACCTCTCCAAACATTTTAGAACTAGAACAGGCTCCTTCAAGAGTCTAGACCCGAACTGTAAAAACACTGATCTGATCAAACAAGGCAGCTTCCTATGTTTTTGTAATCTGATTTTTTCTTTCCCTGCATTTCCCTGTAAGCACTTTTTTGAGCTTCGGTCTGAAATGGTGTTTCATCTGTACCATTTATTACACAGCATGGGCAACAGGGTGGAGGAAAGTTTTCTGAAAATCTAAATAATATTTAAATGATTTAAAATAAAATATTGTGGTTTTGGTTTTATTTTTATAATGAAGATGAAAACATCACACTCTGTAAATTCTTTGTGCATTTTAAAAATAAATCACGCTCTGTAAACTCTTTGTGCATTTTAAAAGCCTCCTAATTGTTGCCAAGTGCAGTTTTGCAAAGTTGTCCTTGATGACCGCTCTAAAGATCATGCATTTGCACTAAGACCAGGTGCTAAGTGCTCATGCTGGTGCCCACACCATCGGCTAAAGAGAAGATCAATAAGTAGCCAGAGCATTAAATTCCACATACTGTAGCTGTCATGCCATTACATAGTAGCTGAACATCTTCACAGGCAGTTACAAAATGGCTGCCTCTTGACATTTTATGCTGTGAAGCCAAATGTGAAATATCCCCAGTCTTCGCTTCCACCATGAGGAAAGATTGCGGGATGTCACAAATCTAGCTGTGGATGGATAAGTGCACAATTTATAAAGTGGAAGGAGGGAAGATGCCATTTATTATTTATCTGCCACTGTTTCTTTTAATCTTGTAAAGGATCCCTTTTCTTACCAAATGCTTGGTACATATATGACTGGTTCAAGGCTGACAGCAGCAATGGTTTCCTTTTATAAGAATACTCCATGCATTTGTATGCCTTGCACAGTTCTCTCCCTACTCCTGTTTAGAAATTGGTAAAGTTACTTTTTTGGACCATGACTCCAAGAATAACCATAATACCCATACTATCTATAATATGGGGCATGCTTCCCTTAGCTCAATAATCCAACAAATTTACTTTTCCAGATTCTGGTTAAGATGTGCCCCAGCTTCATGCATCTGAAGAAGCAGGCTAGAGTCTATGAATGCTCACTGTGGCCCTAAAATTGAGATGTTGGTCCAGATGAGGCAGGAAACCTAAAGCCTCATTATCAAGCCATGTTTGGAGAGAATAAAAATTATTAGAGGATATATGTCCGAATGTACCTTTATAATTTGCTAAGTTCCTGTCGGTGATCATTAAGACTAGAGAGTGAATTAAGAAAAATTGGCCAGGGTACCAGCAATATATTATAAGAGCAATTCAATCATACATTATCAATAAGAGGGAGCCTAGCAAATGTATAGTTATATTTCTCCTAACATCATTTGATCTACATACATTTTTGCAAAAGTCTGATTGGCTAATGCAAAATAAACTTGTTGTACTTACATTTGTAGTGCATTTTTTTCACCTACAGTCTATATTTCTGGGCCTGACTGTCCAGCTTGCATGGGCCATCTCCAGACAGGAGACAATGGTGTAAATTCTCCAATCTGGGAGACTCTGCTTAGGATAAGAGGAAAAAGTTGAGTACAAATCTCCAGCTCAATCAGTAGAGCATCAGCTTCCTGCAATTTGTGAGGCTTAATTTATTAGCTGCTGTGAATCTATGTATTTGCTTAGTTAGCTTTTTCAGATGACTTGAAGGCATACACACACACACACAGAACAGAAAAGGTACTAGTTGCCTTCTGGTATTGGAAGCTAAGCAAGATAAGCTCTAATTAGTACTTGGATGGGAGACCTCCAACGAATACTTGGTGCTGTAAGCTATAATCTAGAGGAAGGAATTGGCAAAATCACCCATGAATATACCTTGCCTAAGAAAATCCTTTTTAAAAAGTGCTATATGCCTTTCAGTCATTTCTGACTTACAGTGACGCTAAAGTGAACTTATCACAGGGTTTTCTTGGCAAGATTTGTTCAGTGAAGGGTTTACTTTTGCCTTCCTCTAAGACTGAGAGAGTGTGGCCTTATTCCCACTTACAAATAAATCGCTTCGCGGTCCGAATCGATGGATCGGTTTGGTAGCGGAGCATGGTTCACACTACATTTGCCCCGATTGCATTTTCTTACTGTAAAAACAAAATAAAATAACCGACTTTTGTGGTTCACATTGATGAATGAATCCATTCAATTTAAACTGTTTCCTGCGGGAATCTCTCAAAATAACTCACTTGCAGTTCACATTGGAAAATGAATTGGTTCAGTCTGGAGCGTTTTCAGCGGGGGGGTTTTCTCTGTCCATCAATGCAATTGCATTTACGTACTTACGTATGAGGGTCAAAGGGCGAAATAAACTGGTTGTTAATTTCCGCTTCCCCACCCGGTGACCCCTTATCACGTCATAGTACATCGATTCTGATCTGCATCTCGTTCACACTGACATTGAATCGATTCGTGAATTTGATTCTTCAGATCTAATCTTGAAATCCATTCTGATGCACATCTAGTTCACATTTGCGTGCAATCGATTTATCCAAAAAGACACAGAAAAAAAATCAGCATCCAAAAGACATGGGTTAAATGGATCTAGTACATGGTCCCCCTCTCCAAATCGCTTCAGCAATTCAGTTCAAGTGCAAACCAGGGTCATTTAAACCGCTTTGAACCGATTTGCAAACCACTTTAAAACGTAGTGGGAATGAAGCCTGTGATGTACTCGAGGTCACCCAGTGGTTTTTCATGTCTGTGTGGGGATTTGAACCCTGGTCTCCAGAGTCATAGTCCAATTCCCAAACCACTACACCATGTTGGCTTCCTACGAATGTGTTATTATCACATAAGTACCTGTTTGTAGTTCACAGTATCTACTTTCTGTTACGGAAAATATTTTTTGAGAGGGAAATGTTTCCCCCATCAGAGTTGCCCTCCGTTCCTTCGGTCAAATAGCCCCCAAAGCAAAATATTGAAGTGCTTCAGAAGGTGAAAAGACAATGAAGCATTGATTTATTATGCAATGGGTAGAGAATTGCAAAGGCATGAGCTACAGAAGCCAAACTGAGACACATTCCACAAAACAAAGGAAACACTTTTCTTCATCAGCAGCAACTTGCTCAAAGAATACCTTTGTTGTTACACAACAACTTAGACATTATTGCTTGCTTTGGCCCATCCAACATAGTAGAGGATTAAAGGGACAGGAAATGAAGATATCATGAAAATCAAAATATTTTCATTTTAGCCATTTTCTTCCATACTTGAGGGCAGACTGATTCACAGGTTCTCCCATCCCAAGGACAGATAGTCAACTAAACACTGATTCCTTTATGGCATTGTTTAAAGCAGAAAAATGATGTACGCTATGATTTGTAGGAAGAGCAAAAACCATTCACAAAATTCAAAACAACAACAACAAGCTTTAGGGAAAATCACAACTTTTTAAAACATTTCTAGCCTTATAATTAAGGTATGCTTGAAAGTATGTGGACAAGGTCTACCAAAGTCTCAGAAGCTACAAAGGTCTTCTCCCATTCCTGGCCTCTAAAACCTAAATAAACAGATCACTGTTTCTTTCAGATTACATGTAAATGTATGTATGTATGTATTGTCTCAGACAATCACTACTTCACTCCCAACTCCTAGTTTGCTTGTTGTACATACAAGCCCAAAGGAGATCATCTGGATAAGTGTAGTCCCAGATCCTTCTTCCAGGAAACACTTTTGGAAGATCTCAGATTAATTTAATAGCCATAGATCAATTTATTGGATTAGTCTACTGACCATGTCAAACAAACAATAAAACAGTACAGCTAGAAATACTACTAATAAATAATAGGATCTGGCGATTCAAAACAGATTGTGTCCTTGGTATGTAGAGAGATCTTGTAGCACTTTGTTAGTCTCAAAAGTGCTGCAAGTTCTCTCTACATATTAATTCTACAGACTATAGCTGTATCTTTGAATTGTGTCCTTGGTGTTATATTGAACCAAAAATTCCCAATGCCATTACTTGAGTAAAAGGAGAGCAGCGAATCAAGCAGAATTATTCCCAATTTTGTATGAAGATGCAATTATGGTCAGCATACAACACAGGTGAACAGATCTCTTCACTTGTGTGTGGAAAGCCTACCCAGACTTTCATTGTTCAACCTTCCTCCGTCTTTACAAATGTTGTGGCACATACTCAAAACTGTCCATGCAAGCGGGTGGCAGCTGAGAGCCTGAGCAAGCTAAGATCCTAGAGAATGCAACACTTGTCTTAATTTCAGGAGCTGGGCAACACAAAAAAGGGCTTTGAAGATGGCTACAGACTCATTTTAAAAAAAGTTAATTGAGGTCTCTTTTGCACTAGTTATAGTGCTTTTATTCTACTTTAATTGCAAGGGCTTCATCCTGGGATTTGCAGTTTGATGCGGAATTAGAGTTCTATTGCTGAGAATTCTAAGTCTGTGTGTGTTATGTGCCTTCAAGTTGTTTCTGATTCCTGACAACCCTAAGATGAATCTGTCATGGGGTTTTCTTGGGGAGGTTTGCCATTGCCTTCCCCTGAGGCTAAGAGTATGTGACTTGCCCAAGGTCACTCAGTGGGTTTCATGGCCAAGTGGGAATCGAACCCTGGTGTCCTGAGTTGTAGTCCAACACTCAAACCACTACGTCACACTGGCTCTGAATACCTCTCTCTAAATTGCAGATCTCAGGATTCCACAGGATATTGTCATGGCAGTTCAAGTGTAATCATAGTGCTATAATGGTGTAGTGTAAAAGGTCCTCACATTTGACAGCAGGTTCCAGGGAATGGGTTTGGGATTTTCTCCAGACAAAACATGGACTGGGTTATGGTTCCATTCCACATCTTTTCAGCACTAGTCCCTTAAGTTTGGAGCAGTAACTAAATCGTATCAGTAACTGCATCGAGTCCTTGCTCTAAACAGCTCTGAACGACATACCTCACAGCAACCCTGTGATGGAAGTTTGCTGAGGCACTAGAGCTCTCTGGCCGAGAAACCTAAATACTTCATAAAACTGCAAATCCCAGGATTCCATAGGATAGTGCCACAGCAGTTAAAGCGGTATCAAAGTGCTGTAATTGTGTAAGTGTAAAAGAGACCCAAGTCCCCAAAACTGCAAGACAAGGAAATATATACACACACAATGAATGCTGCAAAGTGGAAATATATATATCCCAATCCTGAAGGAAAGAGTTAAGCATGGTCACTGAGATCACTGAAGAGGAGTCTTCTAGAATCCCCAAACAGCTCCAAGATGGATAAATGGCTTTGCCAATGGCACTGGAGTAAAAACATTAACTGCTGGAGTTTTAATGATTTACTGCAAGTTAAGAAGGGATGAGCCTTAATTTAAACAACTCCTGCACTCCGAAGGTGGGCCCTTCGTGGAAAGTGCTCTGACATAGTAATAAGACCCCAACAGCTACTGTTCTCTCTGTATTTGGTAAAATATTATTTCAGAGTCCCAAACCTAAAAATGCAGGAGGTATCCAATATCAACTAAAAGAAAGCAATTGTTAACTTCTGGTCAGTGGAAGAGCATGTACTTTGCATGCCAAAGGTCCCAGGTTAAATTCCCAGCGCTTTCAAGCAGGGCTCAGAAAGATGACTGTCTGAAACCCTGGTGACCTGTGGCATGTTAGCAGAGAGCAGAAACACTGGTCTCGCTCAGCATAAGGCAACTCTCTCTTTCCTAAAGCATCCCTTTTCCTTAAAGTGTGGGTGGGAAGTTAGTAAACCTTCAGATACTGTTGGACAGATATGGTTGGACAGCCCTGACTAGCATTATTTGCCGTTGATACTGTTGTTGTGTGACTTCAAGTCATTTCCGACTTATGGAAAGCCTAAGGCAAACCTGTGAGCTAGTGTGGCGTAGTGGTTTGAGTATTGGATTACAACTCTGGAGAACAGGGTTCAGTTCCCAGCTTGGCCATGAAACCCATTGGATGATCTTGGGTTGTCACAGTCTCTCAGCCTCAGAGGATGGCAGTGGCAACCCCCCCCCCCCCCCCCAACAAACCTGCCCAGGAAGCCCCATGATAGGTTCACCTTAGTGTCACCGTTAAGTTGGAATGACTTGAAGGCACGCAACAACAACAAAAAAGGCAAACCTATCGTGGTTTTCTTGGCATGTTTCTTCAAAGTGGGTTTGACACTGCCATCTTCTGAGGCTGAGAGTGTGTGACTTGTCCAAGGTCACTTAGTGGGTTTACATGGGATTCAAACCCTGGTCTCCAGAGTCCTAGTGCAATGCTCAGACCACATTGGTTCACTCTCAACCAGCATATTTAAAGATAAAAAAACAATGGCAGCTGGAGGAAGACAACATCTGGGGGGACACCCCTACTTTAAAGCCATAATCCTCTACCTTTGGTCCTTCGGGGACTAAATTCACTTCCTAATCCCAATGGAACAGACCTGTCAAATCAGGTGCAGAATGGTAAACTGAGATTTATATAAATTCATTTGATTCAATGGGTCACTTTTAATTGGAACAAGCAAGGGATTTTGAGCCTTTGACTCCCAGAACGCTCCACCAGCATGGTCAATGGTGAGGCATTCTGAGATGATGTCCAAACTGTATCTGCAGAACACCAAAGGAAGGGTCATTTATATGGTGGTAGTATTGTCTGATTATTTGTTAGCCTAAAAGTAGAAGAATCTAAATGACAACTCATGTGGAATTTCATTATTAATAAACCCAAAGGTCAGACGATAATGCAAAAAAATCCATAGTGTACCCCAGGGGTCTTCTTCCAAATTAAATTGCCATCCATTTGCCTTTTGTTCTTCTGCAACCCCTCTTCACACGTACACACACACAGCACACACTGACCCACTGCTATTCATTTCTTTTCCCATCCTTCCCATCCGAGTTGAAAAATTAACAGCATTGTGTTTGCAAACCTTCGGCAACCTATTACACAAAAGCCGAACACTTGTTTGCATTAGGCGTCGCAAGGATCCAGGAAGCAGTTAATGTACACCCACTCAAAAAACAATTGTGCGGAAAATAGCGGTGTCGTACAGGGCTTAGGTTTTGACCTGCTTAACTTTATTCACAGAATGCGCAATCCGTCACGTACAAAAACACAGAGGAAAAATGTGAGGCGTTGGTAAGTGCCCCTGTTAGAGAGAAATTCTGCTAATTATTACACCAAATAAGCATAGTTAACAGGCCAGAGCTGTGAGAAGGCCATGTTTCAGGGCATTAAATGGCTGCCTTGGATGGAGATGAATATATTACACTATGCCCTTTAACAATAAAACAATTTCCCTGACACCTAGAAACCAAAGCAGCTGGAACAGTAAAGAGGAACAGTTGACGAATTCACTCCCTATAGTGAAGTTTTAGTGCCACCTAGCGATGCACACACGGATTTCCTCCTGATTTAACCCAAGAAAGCTGAATTTCTAATTTAGTCAGCCAAGTATGCAACTGAGAAGCATCTCCACCATTACAGAGGCAACATGGAGGGGAACAGAGTGAAATGTGACATTGGCCTTTTGCCTCTGTGACCTGAGAACATAACAGGAATGTTTATGGGAATGTATTAACCTTGATCTTAACTCTTGCCATGATGAGAAATGTAAGAGCCATATTGAGGAGGGAACAAGCTTGTTTTCTGCTGCTCCAGAGAACAGGACCCGGAACAATGGGTGCAAGCTTCAGGAAAAGAGATTCCACCTTAACATTAGGAGGAACTTCCTGACAGTAAGAGCTGTTTGACAGTGGAATATGCTGCACTGGAGAGTGGTGGAGTCTCCTTCCTTGGAGGTCTTCAAACAGAGGCTGGATGGCCATCTGTCAGAGATGATTTGATGGAGGGTTCCTGCATGGCAGGGGGTTGGACTGGATGGCCCTTGCTGTCTCTTCCAACTCTACGATTCTATGATTCTAGCCTAGAATCACACAAAGCCAACAATAGATACAATTCAAAGATATAGCTTTGTTAGTCTGTAGAATCAGTACGTAGAGAGATCTTGTGACATGTTTGAAACTCATTGAAAGAAAGAAGTTGGCAGCAGGAGCTTTCATAGACTTCAGTCTACTTCCTTAGATGCATCACCAAATGCATCTGAAGTAGACTGAAGTCAATGAAATCTCACGCTGCCAATTTCTTTCATTTAGTCTCAAAGATGCTACAAGATCTCTCTGTCATCAATAGATAGACAGATGATGGATAGACAGACATAAATATTAGTGTTCTAAAAAGCTTTGGCTTTCTATCTTCTCATGCAGAGGTTTTGCTTACTCTCCCTGGAGCTATGAATGTCCCGAACAAGAATTCAATCACTGAAGTTTCTTCTCTGTGGAACTCAGTGTCCCATGATATGCCACACTCCATCTCTCTACATCTGTCTTTGCCAAATTAGTGATCTTCAGATAGTGTTGGACTATACTCCTATCATCCTCAGCCAGAGGATGTACAGGTAAAACTTCTGGTAGTTGTAGCCTGACACATCAAGGCTGAGCAGCTTGGGACCAGTTAAACACTAGGACATTCTTTATGAGCCTGTCCAAAACTTGAAATCATCAGTGCAGGTCCTGTTGCAGATCCCATCACCCTGGAAGATGAGTACAAATGATAGGGAGATAAAGCTCGACAGTAGAAATCTCTCTCAAGGAAAGGATTTTGAAATATTTGCATATACATACGGTAATGAGATATCTTGGAGATGGACTATGTTGTGCGCCTTCAAGTCGTTTCCAACTTATGGCAACCTTAAAGCAAAACTATCACAGGGTTTTCTGGGGCTGAGAGTATGTGACTCAGTGGGTATCTATGGCTTGTACACGGAATTCAATCCTTGACCTCTAGAGTCATAGTCCAACACTCAGGCCACTACACTATGCTGGAGATGGGACCCAAGTCTAAACATGAAATCCATAAGCAAAAGTGTCACTGTCTCAGCCACCCATTATGGACAATTTTTGGACTTCCAAATAAGGGAGACTCAATCTGTATTTTTAGGGAGTTTTTAAAAGTCTGTTTTTATGTATGTATCAAAAAGTGATCTTTATTCATGTGTTTATATTGAAATTGTGTTGCTATTGTTGTTGCACAGGAAACAACACCACACTGGGGTCCCTCAGGATCCCTGGTGACACAAATTCTTTAAACAAACGAACATTAAGTAGACCCAAAGATAACAAGATACAAACTGGAAAAAGAAGGAGCTGGGTAGCTCTTCTGCATTCCTTATTGTAACAAGAAAGATATAAGATTAATAATTGAGTTAAACCACAACATATTTGCAATATAATAGCAGCATGCATTGCAATTAATGTCAGGAAGACCAAACATTTTGTATCATCTCCATACTACATCAAAACATCAATTCTTCTTTACCAACACAATCTTTCGGCAAACAACTGCTTGTTATAGAAACAATCTGCACATCAGAAAGTTCTAAAACAGCACGTCCTAATACTAAATAGCTATGATTTTTCTCTTTTGATGTCAGTGGTAAAATACATTAAGAAAGGAAAAAAAAACAGTTGAATGTCATTCTATCTGGGTATTAATAACTTGCTTTTAATTGCTTGACATGACAGATCATTAAATCCAAACAGGTTTATCACAGTAAGAAAACTTTATGCCTTAAGAAAAATAATAAAGAACAAGTCTCATTTACTTATCGTATTTATCTGGTACTTGTTTTTGATCAGTCAAAACTGTGTGCCATATTTATATGATAAATTTCCAGATTTGCATTATAACAGCACAGTGTGCTATATATCCAATAAACTAATTTCCATTTCCAATAAAGTAATTCCTGCATCAAAAAGAACATTTTAAGTTAAACTCGCCCTGTGAAAAGATTACAATTGACTGATTCTTGTTAACAGGTTGCAGGGAATAGAATCATATGGTTTTCCACAAAAGGAGAAACAGGGCAGGGAAGGTTTACAGCAAAACATCTCACAACTAGGCTAGACTAGGGCTGCATCTGCACTGTAGAAATAATGCAGTATGACACTGCTTTAACTGGCATGGCTCAATGCAATGGAGACAAAAATGTGTAAAGGATTATTGTATTTTTGGTTCTGTTTTAGCTTGGAAATATGAATTAGATTGGGCCATTGTTGTTGTTGTTGTTGTGTGCCTCCATTTTGTCATTATTATTATTATTATTATTATTATTTAACTTTTGGCAACCCTAAGGAGACCCTATCATAGGGTTATCTTGGCAAGTTGTCAGTATGGACGTTATCAGACAAGGGAAATTGGAAGTATAATCCGATGGCAATCCGAGCGTTATTGCGTGATAGACTACCACACGCAATTTTGGGCAATGGGAAGTCAGCCCGAACGCAATGATGGGTTTCACATTATTGCGTGAGATGTGATCACATGCAGTTTCGGGCAATGACAAGCTAGTTTCAGGCAATGAGAAGTCAGTTCGAACGCAATTCAAATTCATGTAAATTTGTTGAACTAGCGAATTCACAGGAATGCGTTCTGGCCCCACTTTCTTTTTATTCGAAATTAAGAGAAATTCCTCCCATGTGATAAACTCCTCAGTCAGTAAGTCAGTCAGTCAGTCTGGATCTATTAGGCCTGAAATGTATCTTAAACCAAGTTTATTCAAAGGGGGTTAGCCATTGCCATCCTCTAAAGCTGAAAGTGTATGGCTTGCACAAGCTCACTCGGCAGATTTTATGCTGGAGCGAGGAATCCAACCCTGATCTCCAGAGTCGTAGTCCAATTCTCAAACCATGGTGGCGCTTCAGGTTGGTCCATATTTAAATGCAAAACAAAACAATGAAAAATTATCTCCATTCCTATGTTCAACAAATATCACTGCAGCAATTGCCCTGAAAATTCAGTGTGTTTCCTCTAACTCCATTAGCTTCTCCACTTTTACCTGGAAGTTCAGTAACTCTGATTCAAATTGCAATTCCAATTCATCATACATAACAGAGCAGTGCTCCTCAGGCTTTGGTCCATTAGATGTTAGGGTATCCACCTCCTAGAGCTTTATCACACTAGTGAGATCCCATGAGTAGACGGGAGATAGAAGCAATTTAGGTTAAATTTGAATTTAAACAGAACTTGCAAACTTGGAAAGTTTATCACAGTTATTGCTGCTAAAACGAAATGACGTGAAGTTCATCTGCAGTTAAAGCGGAGGAAACCAGCAGCTTTTTAAAATCGGTTTGTTCCGAAAGTAAAAAGCTACTGGTTTCCTCTGCTTTAACTACAGATTAACTTCATGTTAGTTAACGTTATTTAACGTAAACTTAATAATTTTATGTATATCTTCCCAGACTATTTTAGCATTTTTACATTGCCACCACAGATGGTATAATGTACCCATTTTATCATCACATTTCCAACAATTATTTCCCCTTTGCTTTCTTATTTTTGCTAATTTGATTGGGGTTATATACCACCCATAGAAAACTTTGTGATAATTTTCTTTTTAATTACTACGTTTTGAAAATAAGATTTCTACTTTGCAACAACAAGCCCAGCCTTCTCATAAAATACTTCAAGGATATCCGAGGGCACACAGAGAGAAAGCTTCATCTTTGTCTCAATATGCATACAATCTAATTTATTCATATCACTTTTTGCCTCCTTACGGACAGTCCATATTAGACTTAAAATGTCGTTTAAAAATATAATATCCCAATTCCATTAAGTCTTTTTGATTGAGTATTCAGATCTAATGTCATTTCATTCCGCCAAACAAGGAAAACGGTGTTCCCTCTCTAGCATTATATCCAATCGTAGTTTTTTCAACTTGAAACACACATATTTAAGGACCCTCTATTCCTTTCCACATGCAGAGAATAAATGAGCAATACACCTCTACATCTGAGGCTTCCTTCTTAAAGCCAGCTTATGGGTTTCTGTTGCCAATCAGTCCTCCTACATTTATACCACAGTTTTCAGTGCGATTATTAACTTATCTTCTATCTTGAAGCTTTCCCAACACCAAAGGGCTCCTTTTAAGAGGCCTTCCTTCTTCTAACACACACAGTTCCCTAGCTATTCAAGAAAGGAAACCTTACAGAAGCAGCCAACTGCACTGTGTTTGGCTCTATTCAACTTGACAATATGCACACCGATTCTTTTCTCCTGTCAGGATGCTCCCTACACATGTAAATATTTAATGTTAATACCGTCCTTCACTCAGTGTTCATATTGTCTGATCAAGCATCTATTTCTGTCTTTTAGATACACTGGAGGATAGAGCACATTTTTCATGTCTCCTGCTCAGTCACACAGAGCCGAGGATTCTCCAAAGTTCTTCCGAAGTTCAATAATTTATTAAATGCTGTGTGCAAGGACTCCTCTTGTTTGCTGAGAAAACATAACTGGAGACTATGGAAAACAATGCAAAGATGTCCTGGTGACTGGGAAGCGGGGGTCATTGCTCTCAAAAAGGAATGCTCTTGTATTGTCCGCACACAAAAAAGGAGTCCATGCAATTGTTAGGTGCATCTTTAGTAAATTCAGTCATTGAATTACACTCAGTTGTTAAATGCCAAAGCTGCCTTTGGGCTGCATGAGGAGGGGTGGTCTGAGAATAAGTAAACTGTTACAATGCTTCAAAAATTCCAAGCCCCTCATAATATTTTACCAGAATTAGACCTTGCTTAAAACATTGATCCGGTACTTATTACATAATAAACAATGTCAGATATCGAAAATGTTCCAATGTACTCAATACACAATAATTAGATTTTCAAAGTTTATTTTGGCATATGTTTACAAAACAAGGTATTTAGGATTTCCCAATGACTTGCAGGTATTTAAACTGAAATATTTTATTAAGAAATAATAATAATAATAACTATTATTATTATTTATATCCCGCCTCTCCAAGCAGATCAAAGCGGCTAACAATAATAAAACAACATTAAAATACAGTAAAATATCATAACCCATAAACCATCCCATCCACACTTTTATTTATAAACTAAGCAGGGACAATTGTAAGTACTTGTAATGCCATTTAAGAGAGCCAGCACGGTGTAGTGGTTTCAGCACTGAACTAGGACTCTGGAGACCAGGGTTCAAATCCCTGCTCAGCCATGGAAACCCATTGGGTTAACTTGGGCAAGTCACACTCTCTCAGACACAGAGAAAACCAAAGGGAAACCCATTCTGAACAAATCCTGCCATGAAAACCCAGTGCTAGGGTTACTTTTTGGAATGATGTGGGCATTGATTATCCCCTCCTCTCGCATCAGTTCTGGTCTTGGGCTGGGACATGGTGGAAGACCATCCCACTTATTTCCAAGATGACCTAAAACAGGAGTGGGGAACATGTGGCTAGAGAGTTCCTGCATGGCAGGGGGTTGGGCTGGATGGCCCTTGTGGTCTCTTCCAACTCTATGATTGTATGGCTAGAGATAACTTGAAGGCACGCAACGATAACAAAAGCTTTATGTAAAATTGTTGTTGTTGTTAACTGCCATCAAGTCAGCTTCAACTTAAGGTGACTCTATGGATGAGAGATTTCTGAGACACCCTTTATTAACAGCCCTCCAGAGGTTTTCCAAAATCAGGGCTGTGGCTTCCTTGGCTGAGTCCATCCACCTGTAATGTGGCCTCTTTTCCTACTGCCTTCAACTTACCAAGCATTGTTGTCTTTTTGATGATAGGCCAACTTATTACACACTTGTCAGGCAAACCGCAAATGTGCCAATCTCCAGAGATACCAATATTGCATTTTCCACCCAGGCTGCATTCTGCAAAAGTCAGATGAACCTGTATTGTAAAATGATGATGATGATGATGATGATGATGATGATGATGATGATGATGATGTTTATTTCTTACCCAACTCTCCCTATGGACTTAGGTGGGGAATACAGCAACAAATAGACATATAACACAGTTAAAACCACCAACACCAATTTTTTTAAAAAAATCAGCTAAAAGAGTGTAACATCATTTTTAAAAGCATACATACTAAAACAAGAATTTCATAACTTAAAAACCATCTGGATAGGCTTGCTGGAAGAGATTGGTCATTAATGCTGTTTAAAAGAAGACAGTGTATCCAGCTGTTGAATCTCTTCTGGCAGGTCATTCCACAATTTGGGGGCAGCTAATGCAAAACCTCTCTGGTTAACAGCTGCCAGCCTGGTCCTGACTGACTGAAGGAAGTATCCACCAGAGGACCTGAGTTTATGGGACGAATCATGATCCTGTAGGAAACCTGGATCGAAACCATGTAGGGATTTAAAGGTAACAACCAACACTTTGTACCTTGTCAGGAAACTAACTGGCAGTCAATACAGTGATTTTGATATAGGTGCCATATCATCACTCCTAGATGCAGCTGTAACCAATCTGGCTGCCATGTTTTGCACTAACTGAACTTTCCAGACTTGGTACAGAGGTAGCTCAATGCACAATGCATTAAAGAAATCCATCCATGGGGTTACCAGTGTATGAACTACCATCTTTAATGTGAAGATATCACCAAAGATGCTTGCCCTATACAAATGCATCATCAGATTTGCAAGACAAGAACCACTCAGGCTGTTTCCATTTCTACCATGCCTGTAGTTTCTAATGGCTGCTTCTCATGCCAGACCGATACATTGAGATGTTTTATTGACTGCCTTTCACCAATGTAAGATTTTTTTACACCTACACAGCAATCATGGTTGCCCCTCATTAAATACTGACCCTTCATCTCCTATGCTGCAATACTAAACATAAATTACATTTTGTGGTAGCCCAAAGGTGAGAGAGATGAGAGGAGTATAAACAAGGAATAATGCAAGAGCCAGTTGGGTCAACCCATCATTATAGTCCTTTCAGAAGCTATTAATCTTGTGTGTAGTCAGTGGGCTGAAAATAATTACTTCTCCTAACCTATGTTGTACACAAGGCTGGCAATGAGGAGAGGTCACAAAAGATGCATAGAATGTTTGTTTCCCATTTAATGGCTTTAAATGATCTTTTCTGGGCATCTGCTTCATCTGCCAGCTAAAGGGAGAAAGAGGTGTCAACAGAAGTATGGAACCATAATCTGTCTTAAAACTTAATGCCTTGATTATTGTGCAACATGCTGAAATACCTTAAGTATTTAATCACTCAAATATGTCCATGCAAACACCATGACTACGATTCAAAGAACTGTTTCAGATATACCTATGGCCTAAATTCAATTGTTAGTGCCAACTAGAGCAGACTCACTGAATCGGTGGAACTGAGTTAAGTGTTGATTTGCCAAGTCCCCATTGATACAATGGATATAGGTTAGTTGTGACTAACAATTCGATTTCAACATAGGAGTCTAGGTAAAGTCAACAGAATTTTTGTCCTCCCTGCATCAGTCGCCTGAATAGACATATGCTTCAAACAGCTGCAGCAAAGCGATATGTGAAATGTCCTTTTCATTCTGGCTACAATCACCTGCTGCCATTTGACACCTTTCTGCCCAGAACACTAGCCATCGGCAGCTATTCCACCTGGATGCATCAAGAAAAAGCATGGCATTCCTATTGTCCTGCTTGGGATATGTAACCATCTGACTCCTTTATCTGGTGCAGTGGACATGGCCCCTGATTTTACAGGCCAAAATAAAGCTGCTTCGAGTCACTTTGGAAGCATGCTGTTTAAATTATGCATGCATCCTAAGAGGCCAGAAGCCGCGCCCAAGCCAGGCTCCAATCCTAAGGACTGGAGTATGGCTTTGGTGCAACTTCTGGCCTCTTCAGATGCATGTGTCATTTAAATAGCATACCTCCAAAGTGACCCGAAGCAGCTTTATTTGGCCTGGCTGTTCAGGCCCTTAGATGCCACTTTCTTTCCTGTCCCTTCCCCCTTTTTGTAACATGTCTGATAAATGGCAAACCCTTACTCTTGCTGTCTGGCGTGCGCTTTAGGAATCATATGTCACCAGTTCTGAAACAACGGTGCTTACTTGCCATTTGGGTCCAAGCTCAATTCAAGGTGCTGATGTTGACCCAGAAAACCCTGAAAGGCTTGGACCAAGATAGTTAAATTTGAAATATCCAGCAGAAACCTACTGGTTGCCCCACTAGTTCAGTAAGTATACATGATGAAAGTAAGAGGCTGTGTATATCTTCCTCTGTATTGACCCACCTTATGTGTAATAAAAAGATCCATAATTATAACTACTTCCATGTTGTGTTCAAAACATCTTTCCATAGACCCACATGCTTTACTGGGGGCAAGGAAGAGTCCAAAAGTGTATTTATATACAGTATCTAATAAATGGAAGCCATAATGAAAAAAAGGTTATCAGTTGTTCACATCATGTTCTTAACTTTGTGAAAGAGTTCATCTACAAGAGCCAAATACCAAGCTCTTTTCAACCAGCCAGTGATGGATAAATCAGTCATGTTTTTCCAGTGCTGTGCCAATTCTAAACCAGCTGCCAAACAAACTAAAGCTATTAAGTCCTTGTGATTTAATGTTTTATTTACATTAAAGTATAGGGAACATAAACCAATTAAATATAGTCAAACCGGTTTTTAAAATTGCTTTTAATGCCTTTTTTTCTTGTACAGCACTCTTTGTACAGTACAGCACCGTAGGCGTTCCATGGGGCAGAAAAGTGAGGATAGAAGGAAGGAAGGCAGAAAGGATATTTTAAACGGGAAACCACTATAAGTTCATTGGGGAAAAGGTCACCTATGAATAAAATTTGCCAAGAGGATATTTAAATAGATAATTCAGTGAAATAAACAAAACCAGTGGTCATTCCTCATCTGAGCTATTCCATGTGACAAACAGAATAGCGTGTTGGACTCAAAGTCCTCTTGAACACATGGGACTAATATTTCCCATGCTTTGTCTCCACACTCACAGTTTCATCTACATCCCTCCCTCTTTGTCTGCCTGCACAGTTCCTCAAGTCAGTATTGTACCTTTTGCATCTTGTTTTTCTGGCCATCTCACCTGGTTTGCTGGGCTTACACCTCACCTGCCACCAGACGTCAGGATCATGACCACAGCAGTGACCAGACATTATATTAGAGGTGGGAGACTACAGTGGGTCTGGACACCGATTGTTTTTTGTGGGTTTTTCGGGCTATGTGGTCATGTTCTAGAAGAATTTATTCCTGATGTTTAACTGGCATCTGTGGCTGGCATCTTCAGAAAATGCTGCCATGGAAGTGAATGGGGTATACAGTATATATACTGTGTGACCCAAAGTTGGAAGGAGTGATTTCCATGTTAATCTGTGTATTGTTCTGTTGTTGAATGGCAAGGCCTCAGGCTGGGAGGATATGCAAGGAGGATTTGTGATCATTGTCTGCTGGGAAAAACCCTAACTCTGGATGGTTTGATTTGCATTTTGCTGGGTCTTAATTATGGTGTTTTTCACGACTGGTAACCAAACTTTGTTCACTTTAAAGGTGTCTTCTTTCCTGTTGAAATTGTCTAGGTGTTTGTGACCTGATAGCTGTTGGCATGGTCCTAGACAACTTCAACAGGAAAGTTGTTAAAGTGAACAAAGTCTGGCTACCAGACCTGAAAAACACCAAAAGTAAGAGCCAGCAAAATGCAAACGTAACTCCCCAAAATCAGGGTTTTTCCCAGCAGACAATAGATCACTAATTAAAAAGACACAAATCCTCCTTGTGTATCCTCCCACCCTGAGGCCTTGCTATTCAACAACAGAACAATACACAAATTAACATGTAAATCACTCCTCCCAACCTTGGGTCACACAGTATATATATACCCCACTCACTTCCATGCCATCATTCTCTGAAGATGCCAGCCACAGATGCCGGCGAAGCGTCAGGAATAAACTCTTCTAGAACATGGCCACATAGCCTGAAAAACCCACAAAAAACTATGGATGCTGGCCATGAAAGCCTTCAACTTCACATTGGACACCAATTGTTTTGGAGAGGCAGGTAAGAAATCATCATCATCATCATCATTCTAGGAGAAGCAATTCATCCTGTTATTGATAGGAAAATGGTTATCTGGGTAATGGGAGGGTTGTTATTGAAAGGATCAAAGGCTGCAAAAATACTTTGGGGGGCTTCCTGCAATTCCAGGGCCATTCATTGCTCATCCTTTGCCCTTGTATTGTAATGCTTCCACAGCTTGGACCACTGACCACGCTTGCTGGGGAAGTCTAGGAGTAACTTTTCCGAGCTCCGATTGCTGCCACTGCATCCTAAGCCAAGACAAAAGCATTTGGCTGCGATTATCATTGAAGACAAGAGTTTTTCAGCATGACCAGATGTTGACCAGAACTCTGCTAAAAGCACAGAAGAATCACCCTCCTGGATTGTTCCCCAGCTCCACCTAGCCTACTAGTCTGTTTACAATAGTAGCCGGCCGAATGCCTTTGGAAAGCTTACACACTGCGTGCGATGACAGTGGGACTTGACAAGAGTCAAACAGCAGATAAGAAGAGTGGAAAGGTAACCATCTACCAGCACTCTGCCTTTCTTTGGGTGCCTTGGGGGCCCATTATGGTAAAAGTTGCTCAGTCGGATGCATATGTAAGGAAGCGCCTGTCACCGTCCAGATGCAAATTTAATTACTTCAAGTTAAAACCTTCCGTCTTGTCTAAGGGTCCTTCAAAAAAAAAAAATCCTGCAACTGTAAACAAGTACTACACTGCAATCAGGTGTCAGGGGCTTATTTGATCTCTTGCAAAATATGTCACAAATCACTGGCAGAAAGTGGGTCGAGTGAGAGAACAAAGGGAAAATCTGTCAATGGACTAGGTTGCTCATGTGAGTTTGCCTATTAGTGCGCCAGATCTTTCTGCTCCTGTCTAATGCTGTCCATATAAAACAATCCCAGTCTGACAGTATTTTGTTATCTCGCATTTGATGTGATTTTGCAACAGTAAGCAGAAATGGGGGGGGGGGGGGGGAAAGAACAACCTAACTGTATAAAAAAAGCTAAAAGGCACCAAATATATTGTGCTGTACTAAAAGCATGAAATGCACCTTATTTGCTCATTTCGCCACTTGCAGCACTTCACTGCTGTATGCGTTACAAAAAGTTATCTTAGACAGTGGCTGAGAATCAAAAGAGAAGCTACACCAAAATGGAATTTTTATGCTTCCAGCCCACCTTTTCCCCATTTATGCTCTCCTCTTTGGTGTCAATTTTAGAGCACAGAGGAAAGCGGAATTGAAGAGAAACACAGCCAGTTACATCCATCTATAATATGTCTACAGCAATATAGCCTGCTGCACAATGCCAAGCGGGAGAGCAACAGGAGAACTGGGAAAATACAACTGTGCAGGGTTGGGGTTTGGAGGGGTGTTAATTGTAATTTTTAATTGTTTGATGTTTTAATTATACTGTTGGAATCTGCTTTGATTCCTTTGTGAAAAAGCGGAATACAAATAAATGTTATTATTATCATTATTAATGTTCAGGTGGATATCAACTTGGTGCCTGCCATCCATGTTGGAAGTTACATTAAGGACCCTGACACCTGGACCATCTTTCCCTTTAAAAATCCAAAAAGAGATTATTAGCATTAGAAACTATTGTCTTGCTACAGTGAAATGAACAAACATGGACCTGTTTGGAAACTTTGGAACCTACTGACTAGGATGCTCCCTTCCTTCCAGTCCCTAGGCAATCCCTAGGAAATTCACACAAGTGCAATATAATAATAATAACGTGTTTCAATTCTTAATTGTTTAATTGTATTTTAAGGGAGGGTGGGTTGAATTATTTAGGTATGTATATTTTTAAATTTTGTAAGCCGCTTCAACTGCATTTCGTAGAGGGGCAGGATATAAATAAATTTTATTATTGTTGTTGTTATTATTATTATTTGGCAATAGAAGATGCAGAAGAAATTATGGGAAGATCACATAGCAAGGATGAGAAAGATGTGTCACTCCAGATGTTGCTGGTGTTGAGGAGAGTTGCAATCCAACAACTGGAGGGCCACATGTTCCTTTTTCCTGGCCTAGAGTTGAGCCGCACTACATATTTATATTAGTTTGTAACCTTTTAAATTATGGCTCGATCCTAGGATTTACAGTTTAGTGAGTTTGATTTACAGTTTGATCTGCCAGAGAGCTCTTCTTGTAGATTGTTCTGAACTATAGTACTAGAGGTGTCTGGTGGAGAAAGTACTGTACCTCACTAAACTACAAATCCCTGGATTCCACAGGATGGGGCTTTAACAGTTAAAAGGAGTATTAAGGTGATATACCTGTGTAGATACACACCTAGGCTACATCCACACTGCAGAAATAATCCAGTTTGACACCACTTTAATTGGCATGGTCTCATGCTATAGAATTCTGGGAATGGTAGTTTGTTGCAACAACAAACTACCATGCTCAGAATTCCACAGCATGGAGCCATGGCAGTTAACGTGGTAGTACAGAGTCAGTGTACTATCCCGTTTCTTGCAGTCGGCAACCAGGTGCCTCTGCCAAACTCACAAAGGGAAATGCATTAGGCCAAAATCTATTCCTGATGTCTCTCCAGATAGACTTTCTGATGTCTGCAATGGCCTTTGCAGGCACAGCATGGTACATGCAATGTTCTGGATTGAGCTATTTGCCTCAAAAAAGAGGCATCCCTCATTCTGAACACTGGAAAAGTAAAATGTAGAAACACGCTAACAGTTATTCCAGTATGCTTAGCAGCTCTAATGTTTATGCTTATTTCAGCCTTTTAAAATAGATCACGGTGTAACCTGCCTCCCCATCTCTTTAGCCACTTACCGATATTGCAAAGAACAGAGTTTTATTATGCTGCTAAAATGGATGCCCAAGCCTCTTTGTTTCCCACTAAGGTGCAAGAGAGAGTAAATAGGCTGTTTGACTATGTGATTTTGGATGAGTTTCATTTATTCATATACAGCAATACCACTATGGGGACAGTATGCTTCCTTGGTCTGGAACAGAGTTCTTTTCATTCTCCAGCTGCTTCCTAAACTGAATTCATTATGAGGAGAGCGCTAGTTCTATTTATCCCATTCCGTGGAAATTTAAACACTACATAAAATGTTACCATTTGCTGCATTATAAACCTGCATATATGAAGCGCATGATAATATTAACATTAATGTTTTCATAACCTCTGAAGCAAAGCAAATGGGGGGAGGTGAAATAATTCCATCTATTACCCAATAATGGTTGCAAATGAGAAAATTGCAAGAGGCATATTGAGTAATAATAAAGAGCCTGGGCGACAACTCTAACAATACATCTACTTTGTAATCGTATGCTTTATATATTTAAGAAATGCTAATCTGCAAATTTTTACCGCTGATACATATTAGCTCTCCTTTTAACTTCCAGGCTATTACATTCCACCTTGTATGTATTTACACACTTCCTGTAGAAGAAAAGTAAAATAAAAATACAATTGAAATCAAAGCCAGATAATGCGACTTCTATGCATCCTATCTGTCGCTCTGCAATCATGGAAGAAGAAAAAAGTGTGATTTATTACACTGCACTATAAGGAGGTAGTGTTGCATGGTCTAAACCAGTGATGCCCAAACTCTGGTCCAACAGCTGTTTTGGACTTCAGCTCCCCAAAGCCTCAGCCATCTTCTCCAATGGTCTGGGATCCAAAACATCTATAAGACCAGAATTTGGGTATCACTGATCTAAACTATACTTGTTTCAAGGTACCACTAGAAGCAAGGTCAGTAAATACAAATGTGATGTATGCTGTTTGTGAATTCATTGGCAGAAAGACCCAACAGCTGTCAGCAGATGTTCCAAGAGCCTTCTTGTTAACATTTCCAGCCACAGTGCAAGCCAAGGTTTAGGGGAAAGAGCTCACTAACTTCCTCGAAACAAAACAGTGGGAGGAAATCTGATTTATTTAAAGAGAAGTGTGTCATTTCAATTTTAAGTGCGTCAAAGCCGCCATGCAGTTTAGCCTCAGCAACACTTACTCAGAAGGACATCCCATACTTTCAAAACAGATTCCAGGTATTCCGCACTGAAAGCTGTACACAATTGCAACCTTGCATATTTAAAATATTTCAAACAGCACTAGTGGGTGAAATCAGCAAAATCAGCAAAATTTTCACTCAACTATAAGCTGACCACATATAGGTCAGGTTTTGGGGCCAAAATTATGGATTTTGCCATGACCCGTGGATAAGCCAAGGGCAAAACTTGGGAGGCTCCTTCAGTGTGTGCATATGTGCATGTGGCAAGAGAGACTCAGTGAGGCTTTTTGCTTCATCGCTTCTGCTTTCGTTTCAGCCAGACCCGTGGGTGGGAGATGGACTCTTAAACAAACAGCAATATCAATCAATCACCCAGGAGTCCTTCTGCTAGGCTTCAGGCAGAAATAAACCCCTCTGCACACCGCATGCGGAAATCTGAAAGAGCTGCTATCACATTTCTATAGTGATCCATAAGTAAGTCGACCTGGGATTTTGGGAGTCAATTTTTGGGCATAAATTTTTAGACTTATAGATGAATACAATGGTGCCTTTCCTTATGTGGGGGATCCGTTCCTACTATAGTTTCTTCTCCTAACAGCTCTCCTTCAACTACAGGTCACACATCTCTGGACTCTAAGCTGGAGCCCATAGTACTTCAAGCAAGATCAAGTGAGGGGCTAGATTGGGCTCCCAAAGACCTCACTGGTCCATCAAAGCACCATATGTGACCTCCCTTGGGGGCCCTCAATTTTAATGTCGAAATTATTGGGAGATCACAGGGATAGGGCGGGCACATGTGGTCCCCAAGCCACAATTTCCCCACCCCTGGAGTAGAGAGACTCAATTTTTACATATATATTTAATGCAATGCCTTGTACAGTGCATAACTGCATTAATGCTGTTGTTGTGTGCCTTCAAGTTGTTTCCAACTTATAGCGACCCTAAGGCAAATCTATCACAGGGTTTTCTGGGGCTGAGAGTACAGTATGTGACTTGCCCAAGGTCACCATATGAGTTTATATGGCTGAGCAGGGAACTGAAGCCTGATCTCCAGGACTGTAGTCCAACTACCTCGTGCTGGCTCTAAATATATACATATACCATATAGAAATATAGGGAAGGAGAAAAGCCTGTATCTGAGGAGTCCAGACAGACTGCCCTTCCAGACAGGATATATCTATATCCTTACTCTTTGTTGGCATCTGCCATTTGCATAAACAACAACACCAAAGCCTTCTCAAAATGAAACTGCACACATCTATGTACCTAACCAATTCAAGAGTCTCTACTCTTTTCTGAAGTGATATCAGATAGCTTGCTCAAAACAGGCCCAAACCCAGGGAAAATCAGGGTTAAATGGAGAACTTGAACCTTGTACTTCCAAGGTCAAGAGATGGAATCTCTCAGCTTATACTGCAGGACTTTTGATAGCAAGAGTTCACACAATGAAAAATCACTGGTGCTTTCCTCCCACCTTATTTTCTCCCCCAAAGCCCCTTTCAGTATTGCAAAGCCAATTTCTTACTTCTCACCTCTTATCTGGAGGCAGAAATGTGAAATACTTCTCTACTAAACAGAAACATTCTGGCCTTTCTATTATTATTTTATCTTATATACACACAAATACTCTTTTTTTAAAAAAAGGTGACAATAGAATCTGCCCTGGGCTGCTTTATCATGATTCACAGTAGACAGGTCATTTTATTTTTATCAAAGAGGAGAACAGATCATCACCTTTTAGTACATGTTGACACTTCAGCTACTTGAAACAGAAAATACACAATAAGAACTGAGTACCCTTAAGGTCTCTTAGGATGCATTTTACCTAATGCAGAAATTTTATTGTTATCTCATTAAATCCAAGGGAGAAGCAAAGATTTGTGCCCTTGGAAATTGGCACTACAAAGGTCATAACCTTTTTAACATGCTAACATTTGTAGAGCAGTGACAGTGTAGTTGACAACCAAATGTTTTCCCTAAGATATCACCTTTGGTTTGGTGCTATAGGCACCAACACTGTATTATGTGTCTCCGACCTCTTAGAAATGGGTGGGTGGGAATGATGCCTTCCTGAAGAGGGAAGCAGATGGAAGAATGGGCATGTCTGATAGAAACTGGCAAATGTTGTTATACTTTCACTACATATAAAATAAAAATGAAACAGTTTTAAAAATAATAGAATCATAGAAGCAACATATGGCATTCCAGGTGACTTTAGAAACAAAGGAGGTTGCCATCTACTGTTATTGTTGTCATCGCCAACACCAACATCATCATTATCATCCTGACTTTTCCCAGTTCAGGACTTAAAGTGACTGAAAACTGCTGTGTAAATGGTTGTACTGCCTACAAGGCAGTTGTAGTGATCATTTGGATTAACTGTTATACAAGAGGTGATACACTGCCTGTTGGAAAACTGCTTCTGTGACAGTATAATCCAGTAATTCCAGCATAGCTACGCTGGTGTGATTTTATTCTGTGTACCCACTGAACAGGAGTTTGGCCCACAACTCCAGATCTCATTCAACATCACACCATGCAACATAAGCCAATAAAGAGCAGACAAAGTTTACAACTTGTGGTTGAGCAGGGAAAATATTTTTAAAGGACCAACACCAACATGTTCCATCCAATTTACATTAGGCTGTTCCTTTTTTGTATGCCTCTCTTTTTGTCTATATTTCTAACAACCACAAAATTCTACTGAGCTGCAAAACCAACACTGGCTGGAATGACTCTTGGCCAATGATGCCTAGATGCATGTTCTTGAAGCAAATTATATTTACGCATATATGTTTATGTGCATTTTCCCAGTTTGTTCAGGGCCATTCACTTGATTGCAAATGGCACAGGAAAGCTGTCATCATGTTATCCAGTAGGTACAGTTCCAAACCCTAGCAGATCTCTTCTTTTTCTTTTCAGTTTAATGGTGTGAATATGCTCCAACTGACCTTTCACTAAGATAAAAGCATGTTGGCTACTAACTTATAATTTAATTTTGTTCATTATTTTCAAAACTGTGCTACTAACACACCCCACTGTAGGTAGGAGCTTGTAGATCTCCTGGCGTTCTCCACTTGTCGATGAGCTATATTTGCATCATCTTTCACCATCAGTCAGGCTGGCAGATGATGGGTATTGGGGTCAGATAGCATCTGGGTGTCTTTATGGTGAGTGTTAAACTTAGACCAGAAAGATCCAGATTCAGATTCCATCTCATCCATGAGGAACCTTGGACCAACTGCTCTGTCTGTCTCAGCCTAAGCTTCCTCTGACAACTGCAATGAAAAGAAAAATTGAGATGTAAACTACTCTGAACTCCTGGAGGAATAACAGGACATAAATAGACAGGACTGATACCAATTTGCTACATCTTAGTTTTTCACAGTGATGGGCAACACCAGCAAATGCACCCGCCCAAACTATTCCCAAATTAGTCAACTTTCACCAACAGAGGTGTCTTGTCTTTGCAACCTCCAAATTCACTCTCCTGGTTTGGGCTTGGAAAGAGGACAAGGAAATCCACTACTGTTATTTGTGCAAATATGTCCATTTGTTGTTTTTTTCAACCCCTAAAATTGGGGTCTGCGGTTTGGAGAGCTGGAAAGGGGAGGTTGATGCAGTTGATTTTTTAAAATTATTATTATTAAATGCTTGTTAATCTGAATGTCCTCAAACAGGGTTTCTCAGTCCCGGTTCCTGGAATCCTAGGATTCTGTATTAAATTGCGATTGGGGAAAAACTTCTTTTTTTAGCAGAAGATATAATAACTTTTATACAGGGGTTCCCCATGACCTTAAAAATTGTTTCTAGGGCTACGCCAGTGTAAAAAGGCTGATAAAGGCTGGCATAAAACATCAATTCTGAAATTTTAGATGTCACAGGGACATTCACCAACAGATGCCATCTTAGAAGAGGTGTCTCACCATACACTGTATGAGAAAGAAGTGGAAATGCTTCTTCTGAGATAGTGCCTGACATCTGCAATTTTTATATTTGATTCAGGTCAAAAACGCACTGGAATATTTCTGCAGTATGTTTTGTACCTTCATTAAATATATTTGTTTTAAAAAAAAAACAGAATTATTATTTGGATCAGTGATTCTTGAAGGGCCTATCCTCCCACATAAACAGTTCCACTGACTACATTCATCATGTTTGAGGTGTCACAGTCTTAGGTGATACAGGTTGGATGAGACATTAAACAAGGCCTTTTTGATCACAGCACCAGACTGGATGCCTCCTTAAAAAGTTTGGATGCTCCTGTTTCTCACAATTTTTCAATGGGCTGCAAAAGCTTATTTTTTTAATCATTTAGTCTAAGCTTTTTATCTGTTTCATATTCTTGTGTTTGTCAGTTTTTCAAATGATTCCCCTTCTTTTAAAAGCTCTCCGTTTATATTGCATCTACGATTCTGAATGCCTGAAAGGTTGATTGTACATAGATGATATCAGGTCCTTCATTCTAAGAGTTTAATCATTGCTAACCATCACATTCTGTGTCTCTTTTAAAAGCCTACTTGGACCTATTTTCAGTTCTGCAAGTAACCTAAACAGAGATGAGAAGAAAGGAAAGCCATGAAGGATACTGTACTTGAAACAAAACTATCCTTCTACCATTTTAAATTTTCACTGCAAGACTTTACAAATCGCAGGAGCTTGAACCCTTTCTCTCTTTCTCGCTACGCCTCTAATATCACATTACAAAAGTGCTCCAAAATGAACATTCCTCTTTGACAGCTAACCTCAGGCACCACTGGTCTGGTATCTCTCTACTTATACCGAGGGCTGGAAAGCTGATAGGATAGGCAAGTCAAGCTGAGAATTTCACTGGCAGAGCAATTCAAATCTCAATCTCAAGTGCTATTTGAAACTGAGACCACAAGAGAAAAACAGTTCAATGCTCCCTGCATCACTTCTTTTTTTTAAAAGGCAAAGAAAAGAAAATACTGTCCTGGCACCAGATTTATCCTATTGGCCTGGAGAAAGTCATCTGAATACATTTAGCAAGCAGATCTGCAAAGAAAGAAGGGGTGGGGGAAGAAAGAAAGAGAGAGAGAGAAGATCTGATTGAAGATGTATTCTGTGTGCCTCCTTTTCTATGCACGTTTGGTCATCCCGTTGACAGCCTTAGGAGTTAAGTACTATGGGCCGCTGCACAGAGGTTTCAAACCTTGATGGAGGCTCAATGGCAAGCTACTTTTGACAGTCCAATGATGACAAGCACGTTGCAGGCCGATGCCCGTCAATTCGCGAACATCTCGGCCTGCTCCAACCGTTGCAGGGCGACTAAGCGGAGGGTCAAAGGTTAAGCTCGGAGAAGACAGCAATGAAGGGCAACTGTCATGCTCCGCTGGATGCCGCGAAGCAGCAAGGAGTGGTTGTCTCTGGAAGAACATGCAAAGCGTTCTCATTCTGTCCAGGCAGACACATATCCAAAGGTCCTAAATGAGACCACTGCCAATTCATGAGCTACCCAACTGACAGTATGCCATTCAAGCTGTCCATCTCAAGTGGGCCTGTGTATTCCCTCCACCCCACATAGACAAAATTTCAGATTATAAATGCATGCAAAGTATACGGTTAAGCAAAGCCCCTTTGGCAGCTGGTTTTTTATTTTATTTTTGCAAGGGGGTATTATTTAAGCCTCTCTTTTTAATGCACTGAAAGAGGGCAGAAAACCTTAGAGTTAAACGTTATTACTTGTTTTCCAAAGGATAAACTATCACAACTATTAGCCAAAAATCTGCATCATCACTATGAGAACAGTTGGATTTTGTTACAGGTAAGTATGCTCAAGAGGAGCCAGCATGGCATAGTGGTTTGAGCATTGGACCAAGACTCTGAAGACCAGGATTTGAATTTCTGCTGGGTCTCAAGTCACACACTCTCAGCCTCAGGAGAATGCAATCGCAAACTTCCTCTGAACAAATCTTGCAAAGAAAACCTCAGGACAGGATCACCTTAAGGTTGCTGTAAATCAGAAACGACTTGAAGGCACACAACGTAACACACAGGTATGCTCAAGTGAGGCTGCAGCTGCACTGCCAAAATAATATAGTTTGACATAGCTTTAACTGCCATGGCTCAAAGCAGTGGAATCTTGGGATTTGTAGTTTGTTGTGGCACCGGAGCTCTCTGACAAAGAAGGCTAAATATCTCACAAAACTACAAATCCCAAGATTCCATAGCATTTGGCCATAGCAGCAAAAGTGGTTTCAAACTGCATTAATCCTGAAGTGCAGATACTGCCTGAGATAAACCCAGCCAATACAAATATTTGGTACCATGATGTGGTGAGTGTGCATTTTACAATCAGAAGACAACCTTATTTGTTACAGAAATAGAACAATGTTTCGCAGTGCGCTGTTTTCTGGAAAAAAATCATTTAAATTAGCTATTTGGTCGTTGGCAATTTAACCATTTATTTCAAAAGAGTTACAATTTCCAGCAAATGATTAAACAGAAAGCAATGTTATTTGGCATAATACATGGCTACATTATTTTAAAACCAGTTGCTACCCATGATCTGTATGTTTGTTATTTACATTTAAGTGATGTGAACTCATTTAGCTTTGCCTGCATTAGCATATAAAATACTTCAAGGCGGGTGGGGAGGGTATCTTGTTTATTAGATGAACATCAGCACCTCCAATGCTAATTTAACTCAACCCAAGACACGCCAGGCACTAAATTTTGGAAAGCACACAAAAGCTTGCTTTTTATAAACTTTCAAATAAATAGCACATCTATTGTGCCTATGAATATGGTGAAGAAAGAAATTGATGGGGGAGTGAAAATGCTAACAAAGTTGCACAACAAGTTCTTTTTTCCCTCTGTGTTGCTATTCTTTCACTTCTGACACTACATATACATTGCAGATTCTGTATACAAAGCCTTATGTAGCTAAAACAGCGCTATCTACATAGAAAAAGCAGGTAGCAGAGTCTTAGTATCCCAAGGATCACAGAACCACACAAAGAACCAATTGAGGGAAAAGACCCCAAATGGAGTTGCTGAGAAGGGCAACCAAAATGATCGAGGGAATGGAAAGCTTTATGAAGGAAAAGTTGGGGGGCTGTTTAGCTTTTTTAAAACAAAAAAGTGAGAAAGTCAATAGAAATGTATAAAATGAGGCATGGTGTGAAAATTCTTGACAGGGAGAACTTAATTTCCATCTCTCATAAGACCAGAAAACTGTGGGATCATGCTCTGAAGTTGAGAGGTGGGATATTCAGATAAAAGGCATGTGGGATTCACCGCCACAAGATGCAATACAAAAAACAACAGCTGTCAGTTCCAGTACCAGAGGTTGCATGCCTCTGTGAATCAGTTACTGGGGAATGTGGGACAGCACATGTCTTAGTGCATGTCTTAACGGCAGGTTTCTTATAGGCATTTTGGCTGGCTAATGTGCGAATGATGAGCTAGATTGGGTTTGTGCCCAGTTCGTTCTGACTTTTTGTACATTCTTAAGAACCTAAAAACAACCCAAGCAAACTTGATTTCTCTCTCAGCCTGCATCTACTGTGAGATATGACTCTGTGATTTATGACCCTGGACTATTTCTTGACTCCAGTGTCTTGCTATTCCTGCTCATACTGCTTTGCTTTACAGCTTCTGACCCTGGACTGTTTGTTATCGGACACTGCTTGTTCCTTCAGCTACTGCACATTTGGCATTCTGCATTCTGTTGCAGTGTGACAGCAAGACAATGAGGCATGGTTGGTTGGTATAAGACACACACAGGCTGGAATGCTGTTGGTGACATGCACAACTGTAATGTCAAATTATGTCTGTGTATGTCTTTTAGTGCTCACCAAGGAAGAAACAATCCACTACCTCCTTTATGCAATGACTTCCCTGCCCAGCTGGCCACCCAATGAAGAATGCAGCCTCTGGAACCTCCCAAGGATCCTTGAGAGAACTGGGAGAATAACCTCATCTTTGTAAGTCCAGCCTGAGAAACACAGTTGAATGCTGGATGGCTGCTCCTATCATCCGCAGCCACTGAAAGCCCATAGAGGAAAGCAGGAGAGAGGTGGGTTCTACACATATGGAGAGAAGGAGGGAGGTGAGATCAGTCTGTGCAGCTTTACATTGCACCAACTGCATCTTGGATCCTGTTCACCGAAAACTAAATACCAGGAAACCCAATTCTAACCCAGCCTTCCTCTTGGCATGCTGATTTAAAAATGCATGTGATTATACAGAGAGAGGCGGTAAGGCTGCATCTGCACTGAAGAAATAATCCAGTCTGACACCACTTTAACTGCCATGGCTCAATGCTATGGAATTCCAGGAACTGTAGTGAGCTATTTAGTCTTCTCTCTCATAGAGCTACAACAAACTGCAATTCCCAAACTTCCACAGTATTGAGCCATGGCAGTTGAAGTGGTGTGCAACTGGATTATTCCTGCAGTGTGCATGCAGGCCTTGCCAAGCAAAATCCCTCCCTACTCAACACTCTTAAGTAGCACAGCCCATACTGAATGCACTCAGATGTGAACTACACCAGGCTCTTCCAAAAAACAGCAGCATCTACTTTATCACACGAGGCGTAGTTTCAAGTATTCAGTGCATGCAGCACCGATTGCCTCAGGGTCATGAAATAATACTCAAAACTTTATAATCATTCATTGATTTAGTTTTCAGCATAGTATATCATTTGAATCCAATGGGAACATAAAGAGCTATTTGTGAGGTCAACCACAGTACAGTCAGAGGCTGACATGATATCGATGGCAGGGTAGAAAGAAATTGCCAAATACAGCAGATCAATACCTCGTTTCACCGTTACAGCCTCCTCCTGACATATATATATCTTTACAGCTACGAAAATAATAATAATGAAAGTGGGAGATAAATGCTTCCCTCCAGCTAAAGTATTTGATTAGCTGAGGGCAGAGGTGACGATAGCAGTTGCACTGAGGCAACTTTATCACCTTAAATAAAAGTGGTGGGATGAGCAGCAGATAAAAGGGGAAATGAAACTGCAGAATCCAGAGAGAAAGAAACATGTAATTCTTTAAAGGAAGGATTATGCAGCCATAGCTTAATGAAAGAAAACCTGTTGAACTAAAAACATGGACCTAAATCCAATGTTTAGTTCCCACTAGGGCAGAATTACTGAATTAATCGATACTTGAAAAGCTATGTAATGCCCAGAATTCAATATATTCTAATAGAAACCAACATCCGAATTTAGATCCAGGTTGAGTCTCCCTCATCTGGAATTCCAACATCCAAAATTGTCCACATGGATGGCTGAGATAGTGGCACCCTTCCTTGCTTTCTTATAATTCAGTGTACACAAACTTTGTTTCATGCACAAAATTAATAAAATATGACATATAAAATTACCTTCAGGATATGTGTATAACTTGTATATGAAACATAAATGTCATGTTTAAACTTGGGTCTCATCTCCAAGATATATGCACATGTTCTAAAATCCAGAACACTTCTGGTCCCAAGCATTTTGGATAAGGGAGATTCAACCTGTAATTGAACATTTTCTTTGTTTCCCTACATTTACATTTCTTCAACAACCAGAAAGGTGAACACCACTATTTAAACTATTAAAACATCGTCTGTTGTAGTTAATCTAAGACAAAGTGGTCATCACCTAAAGTTTTTCTTCTTCTTCTTGTGTGCCCCCAAGTTATTTCCAGGGTTTTCTTGGCAAGTTTCTTCAGAGGGGTTTTGCCATTGCCAACCTCTGAAGCTGAAAGAGTGTGACTCAAGGTTTCCAAGGCTGAGCTGGTATTTGAACCCTGATCTCCAGAGCTGTAGTCCATTGCTCAAACCATGCTGGCTACCTGTGCTAAATACAATCCTTCAGAAATGAAGGTATACCATAACTGCAATGCCGTTTTTCCTCCAATACTCAAGGAATCTTTCCGGCATTCAGTTAGAGCAGATGCTGTGCCAGACTATGGTTTGTGCTAACTGAAGTTTAGATTCCAAATCACTGTTTTTGTTCAAGACATACCTGCACAACCAGGTATGATTAAAGCTTCTCCTCATCTACTTTCTCTTCACTCTGCATACAAAGGAATCTTGTAGTATCTTTGAGACTAACCTAGAGGAAAAAAGTTGGCTGCGTAAGCTTTCACGGACTGAAGTCATCAGATTCTCTTTGCATTGTTTTATACACTGCTACTGTCTTCCCTTACTTGCCTTTTTTGAATGCTAACCAGCCCCATACCCAAACATATTTCCTTGAAAAGTAGTTATTCTCTTCCCTTTATCATTCTGGCTGCTCTTTTCTACACATTTTCTAGTTCTGCAATGTCAATTTTTTAAGATACAGACAAGTAGTGGTAGGCCGATCATCTTTCAGAGATATTTTTCTACCATTGCTAAGATACCTGCTGAGAAACCTTTTGACAAACCCTGGAATACAGATTGAAAGACATTATCAAAAGCAGGGACTACTATCATATGGCTTTCCAGATTATCTATGACTGCAGCTCCCATCAATCCCTCACCAATGGTGAAGAGTGCTTGGAGTGGTAGTCCAACAATATCAAAGAGGTTGAACAATTCCTACCCATGGTTTAAATGTAAAAAACAAAAAACATTAACTTGAAGTGAAGCTTTAGTATTTGAATGCACTGGCAATAGTTTCAGAGCTGAAATTATTTGGACAGGTCTTTTCAATTTTTTAAATGTACTTACATTGCTGTGTAAATATTACTACATAAGAAAAAACATGGGTTTAGAAAGCATTCTCCTTGCAGAACACAGATTGGCAAGAGATAAGTGAAGCTTGTAATAAACAGAAGACAGAAGCATGCACTTTCCATCCTCCGAACGTAATGAAAAGTCCTGTACCTGCGGACACTTAAATATATATGTAGGTTCCCATCCAGGCCTCATTTACAGCACACAAAGCCATAAACATAAACACGTTCACACAGACAGTTTTACACCCAGCTTTATACTAAGCCTCTTAATAAATCTGAGCAACCTAATGCACCAACATAATTCAAGGCAGGAAGAGACAGCCATTGCTCCTTAATTAAGTGGGTGATGTTCTGTTTAAAACCAGAAGACATCCTTGGGCTATAAGAGAAGATTAAGCGTCCGCTCTCGCAAAAGAAGATCCAACTGTTATCAATGTTTAAAGGCTTTAAATCATGAAAAATAAACCATCTAATGGCCAGGTATTCAATAGCAAGTAGAAAGTCAGGACGCAGGCTGATTTGGATTAACACATTTTCAGTTATAACAAGTAATTTTACAGAGGATTAGTATCTTGATGGGCTGATCAATACGAGGGCTCTGCTGCTATTACAGATGAAGAGAAAATTACCCCTCTGGTAATAAAGTGTGTGTGTGTGTTAGTTCTCCTTCATTTGCAGAGGCCATTACTGTAATGGTCCCAGCGTTAACAGCTGGGGCAATTTGAACCAGCATCGGTGTGATGAATTTTAAAGAAGAGAACATTTGCCACGCTCTCCATCTTGCATTTCATCCCCCCAACTACCAAGCGTGTGCACTGTTTCCAACCCAAAGATGATGCATTACATCAAACACACACTATTTCTCAATAAACTGTCTCATTAATAGCACATGGGGCCAATAACGTGGCATCGGGCCCTTCCCACTGGAGGATTCCCATTGACAGAAGTGTCTCCACAAATTATTTCTTTGACGAAAAATGGGAACGCAGGAGCCATTTAAGCACGAAAAGTTAGAAAGGGATCACAGTTTCAAAGACAATTAGGTGAACTACACAGGGGCACATGGTGTAGTTCATTGGCCCATCAAGAAAAGTAGGATTGTCTACTCCAGGGATGGGCATCATGAGGCCTTCCAGATCTTGCTGAACTGCAGCGCCTAGTATTTTATGAGAACTAGGACTGGAGGCAGTTATAATTTAGCAACATCAGCACAATTTCCACTGGCTTGCTCTAGCAATTCTCCAAGATCTCTCCAGTCAGTGAAGGGGAACCTTTGACCCTCCAGATTTTTTGGATTTCAAATCCTAGAAAACCAAGCCAGCATTGCTAGGTAGAGTTCCTATATTTTGAAAAGCAAAAAAGAAGGTCCATTTACTGACTCACTACTACAAACCACAGATTGCAATGACAACACTCAATTTAAATACCCCTACTATATTAGCTGTAATAAGTGCTACTACAAATATTTGTAAGGTTCATTGTATCCTTCTTCCCAGTCTCTTCCTATGGCTGCCTCACTCCTTCCACTGATCCCCCATGTTCCATCATGACATAGAAACCCACTGGGTGACCTTGGTCAAGTCACACTCTCTCAGCCTCAAAGGAAGAGAATGGCAAACCTCATTTGAACAAATCTTGGCAAGAAAACCCCATGACGGGTTCACTTACGGCAGTGATGGTGAACCTTTTACAGACCGAGTGCCCAAACTGCAACCCAGACCCCACTTATTTATTGCAAAGTGTCACATCCTTCTGAAAAAGGGGGAGTTGCAAGCTACTGTACAGTATTTACCATGTGAAGCGCCACTTTTAGAGACTTCTAAAGGAACCAATTCAACTGTCTTTTTGGCCAAAATAAGGCTGTCCAGAGAGACTGGAAGAATCAAGAGATGCCAATGACAACAAAATTAGCCTGCGTCCTGACTTTCTACTTGATATTGGATACCTGGCCATTAGATGGTTTATCTTTCATGATTTAAAGCCTTTAAACATGGATAACAGTTGGATCTTCTTTTTGCGAGAGCGGACGCTTAATCTGCCATGTAAACCCATTTGGGGGGGGGGGGGTGATCTTAGGCAAGTCACACTCTCTGAGCCTCAGATAGCTTTACATACTGGTTACAGGTATACACACACACACATATATATATATAATCTTACCAACTTGTTTCCAAGAGTATCATGGGGATAAACATACATTTTTATACTTTTATTGTATGGTTGGTCGGTTTCAACCCTGCCATGTGAACCCACTGTAAACCTTGGGCAAAAGCCACACTCTCTCAGCCTCAGAGGATGTCAAGATAGCTGTACATACTGACTATGTATAATCTTACCAACTTGTTTCCAAGAGTATCATGGGGATAAACATACATTTTATTCTTTTATTGGCTGTTTGGTCTTACCACTGCCATGTAAACCCAATAGGCAAAAGTCACACTCTCTCAGCCTCAGAGGAAATCAATGCCAAACCCCCATCATAGGTTCCCCTTAGAGTTGCCATACACTGGAAACAACCTGAAGCCACACAACAACAACAATAAATACAGTAGTGTGTGTGTGTGTGTGTGTATATATATATATATCCACTCCCATTTTGTTTTCCTTACCTTGGCATCCTTCTCTCCTTCTCCTCCTCTTCCTCTCTTTTTCTCCATCACTTGCAAAAAGCTCCCTTAATCCTTTCCTTCCTCTCCAGTAAACCAGGGGGCTTCAAAAAACGGACTACAACTCCCGAGATGCACCGCGCGGCGAGGAAGTAAGGGGGAAAAAGAGCCCGGATGCGCATGCGCACGAGGCCGTGTAGTTCGCGCCGCCATTCGAACGCGCGAGGCGAGCCCTTCTTAAAAACTACCACTCCCAGACGGCACCGCGAGAAAAAGAAGGCGGGGCGGGAGGATCGATGGGACTGTCCAATCAGAAGGCCGCTTTTTTCGTCTTGAGGGCGGAAGTTGGGTTCGAGAGGCGGCTAGCAACGGAGGCGGTTGCTAACGAAGGATGCGGAGCGGCCTGGGTCCGTTGTGAGTGAAGGGGAAAGGGGAGGAGGGTGAAAGGGGAAATGATTAAAGCCTAGGATCGCATTCGCCTTTTTAGCTGCAGCACCACGCTCTCGGCTCAGGTCCAGCTGAGTGCGAACAAATGTAGACCAATAGTCCCCCAAACTGTGCTCTTTTAAAGGACTGTGGACTTCAGCTCCTAGAATCCCAGGCTATTGGCTAACATTGCTGAGGCTTCTGGGAGTTGAAGTCCAAAATCTCTTAAAGGGGCACAGTTTGGGGACCACTAGAGAGACCTTGTGGCCCCTTGGAGACTGAAGAAAGAAAGGAGTTGGCATCAGAAGCTATATAAGTCTGATATGTGTCTATCATTCAAAGATATAGCCATGTCAGTCTGTGGCATCAGTCTCCCTAGAGATTTTGTTGCACCTTGGAGTCTAACTAAAGAAAGGAGTTGGCAACAGGAGCTGTATAAGTCTGGTGTGTCAGGTATAAATCTGATATTATTCAAAGGTATCATCTGTAGCATTAGTCTGCAGAGAGATCTTGCGGCACCTTGGAGACTATCTAAAGAAAGGAGTTGGCAACAGGAGCTGTATACGTCTGATATGTCTGATATTATCCAAGGCTATAGCTGTGTTATTCGGTAGCAACAGTCTGCAAAGAGGTCTTGTGGCCCCTTTGAAGCCAAGGGGACCAAACTGAGGCCGTCGTACTTCGGACACATTGCGAGAAGGAAGGACTCATTGGAAAAGGCAATGATGCTGAGAAAGGGAGGTAGGTAGGAAGAGAGGAAGGCCACATGCCAGATGGATGGATTCTATTAAGGAGGTCTCTATGGGTTTTATGGGGTTGCAGGAATTAAGCTGAGAAGAGCAGGGCAGAGGGTCTTGGAGATGCCTCATCCATAGGGTCGCCAGGAGTCCAGATCAACTTGAAGGCAGTTAACAACAAAGAGGGTGTCTATCCTTACACACAGAAGGTCTCTAAACTGAGATGCTAAAAAAGACTAACCAGGAAAGATACTTAACAACGCTACAGATTTGTCCAATATTGTCTTATTAGAAGTATCATTGTATTATTATTATTATTATTATTATTATTATTATTAGATGCCCAATATTGTATTATTACGGCAAACGGTTTAAAGAAGCTCATATAGCATTGGTAAATACAGTGGTACCTCGGGATACGAAATACCCAGGTTACGAATTTTTCAGGATACGAAAAAATCCCATAGGGATTTATTGTTTCGGGTTACGAAAGTTTTTTCGGGTTACGAAAAAACTCCGGCGCTATTTTAAATGGAGCCGCGGCAGAGCCGCGGCTTTTTTCCCCATTAGCGCCTATGTGTTTTCGGCTTACGAAGGCTTTTCGGGTTACGAAAGCGGCCGCGGAACGAATTATTTTCGTAACCCGAGGCACCACTGTACCTGACTTTCCTGGTTCGTCTCTTTTCAGAGAGTGCCTTGCCCAAAGTTACTCTGGGTTTCCATGGCTGAGACGGGGTTTGAACCCTGGTCTCCCAGTGTCCTAATCCAACGCACAGACCACTAAACCATGCTGGCCCTCACTAAATAGGTATAGTCAACATATAGTGGGGAAGATTGAGATTGAGTTGTAGTCCACTCCTTAAAATAACTTTTCCATTCTACGTTCCTGACTAACTGTTCTATTTAAATATGAGGAGAGGACAGCAATTAAGACTCGAAGGGGACAAATGTCTTCCATTGTTATTAAATGCTATTCCAGGCAATGGGGGAAACACAGTTGTGGAAGGAAAGGGCTACCTGTCCTCTCCTCATATCTCAAATTTAAATAGAATAATTAACTTTCAATACTTTTTAATTCTTTTTTAAATTTCATATATATATAAGATATAAGCGTAGTAATAATAATAATAATTTAGAATGTACTTTAACTTGCCTTTCCCCCCAACTTGCTTATACTGTAGACAAAAGAAAGAAAGAAAGACATACTTAGCCATCCAGAACTTAGCCATGTCTGCTGCAGCTGATGAAACGTCGGATGACCTACCAGTGAGGGATGTAGGCCTAGGTCTTGGAGGGCTTCAAGGTTTGTACCACCCACTACAATTTTTGGTTTGACCTACTCTCTGAGCCCCCATGTTACAGACTGCCTCTCTCAGTATATTCACAGTGAGGATCAAGTTAATGGGAACGATGAAACAATCTGAAAAGAACACTCTGGGGAACTGAAGTACAGAAACATAGGGTTGGAAGAGACCACAAGGGCAGTGAAGTCCAACTCCTTGCCATGCAGGAACACACAATCAACGCACCCCCGACAGATAGACATCCAGCCTCTGTTTAAAAACATCCAAAGGAGGATACTCCACCATACTCCAAGGCAGCGTATTCCACTGTCAAACAGCTCTTAGTAGGAAGTCCCACCTAATATTGAGGACAAATATTTAGAAATATTAGTGTCAGAATAATGCTAGAGTAACATTTTGTATTGTCGCTATTCCAACGATTTTGCAGTAACATGCACAGTCCTTTGATGCTTACCGCCTAAGTCAGATGCAGCATAGCATAGACATTTTTGGTTTCTTGTGGTACCAGAACTCTGTCAGAGGAGAATAAATATCTCACAAAACTACAAATCCAAGAATTCCATAGCATTGAGCCATGGCAGTTAAACCAATGGCAAACTGCATTAATTCTGCAGTGCAGATGCAGCTTTACTATATAGGTTCAACTTTCCCAAGATTACCTTGTAAGCTTTTTGGTTCCAGAAGCATTTGAACTTACCCTAGATTTCTCCTTTTCCTTTTAGCATTCTAGACAAATACGTCAGAACAAAATTGTGATTTCAGAAGTCAGATCTGTGTTTAATAACTTTGAGCTATAACTTTGAATACCTATATACTGGTAACCCTCAGATAAATTGATATCACTCTTTTCTTATATCTTAGAACCATCAGCAGCCCAGAATGCAAAAGCTCGGCAAACAGTTTCGCGCATCAGCCGAGAGGAGCTGGAAGACCGTTACCTTCGCTTGCATGAAGAGAACATCTTACTTAAGCAACATGCTCATAAGCAAGAAGATAAAATTAAAAGGTCTTGTTTTGGGCTACAATTCCTATCATTCCCAGCTAGCATGGGGAAGGTAGTTTAGCAAACGTATCCTATCATAAAATAGCCAATTATGGTAAAAGTTTGGTTGGGAACCTCTTTATCATCTCCAGAAATGTTTACATTCTCCCACTTTTTATGGACTAGAAAGAGTGTGATGTCGGAAGCGGCATCCTGCCTGTAATTTTGTTGAGGTTTAACCATCTTTGTCAACTGCAATGTTTGTCCTTTAATGTGGACTCCCTTTGTAAACAGATTTTCTGTGTTTCTGCAGCATATTTGAGACCATAGCTTACAGGCAAGTAGACTTGTCCTATGACATCTCAAAGCTATTAACGTTTTCCTCCCACGCATACGCTTTTGTTCTTTTTTAAAAGTAAAAAAAAATATCCTGTGAGCACGCTGTACAAAAATAAAGGAAACCCTTTTAAACAAATGAAGTGTGTCTCTATTTCCAGTCTCCTGTCTGGACCTCTGCAAGAAATTGACTCCTTATAAAGTAGATACAGCTCTTGAAGATGTGCGACCAATTTTGTAAAGTCTTGAACTTCTCTCCTCCATCAAAGCCACCTTTTCTTTCTTTATATGCCAAGTCCCTCCCTCCTGATTCCCCCCTCAAAAAAAAAAATATCATTGCTGGAAGTGTTTTTCTGTTCTTGTATATTACATCACCCCCACGCGCCCCCTCTGTCTTTTGTTCTGGCTTCCCCATGTTTATCAAAACTAAGAGAAATCAAAGGTACAACTCTTGAGATGCCAAAAGCAAAATTTGTATCCTTTTAAAGTTAGATGAAAACCATGCCTTCTGCATCCAATTATATCCCACGGCTAACTGTTAAACCTCTCTTAAGCATGTTGGTATTATATGCTAAGCATAAGATGTAGTGAGGCGACATGAGCTATTAAGAGCCTGCCTTTGAGCCTGCCCACCTACTTGTTTTTAGAACCGAGATGTGCCCCCCTCCTCCACTTTTGCACTCAAACTGGAAGCACTTCATCAATAGAATGTGTTACATATTGTAGGCATGCGTTGGGTAGCTTAATATCATATGGGACTGTAGCTTTTATACGTAGCCCCACCACATCCCCAATCTGTAACTATACTTAACAGCGTGCAGGGTTCCTTGGGAAGGTCATGCGTTCCAAATTTGAGCAGCATATGGAGTAAATATGTGTCCCTCCCTCCTTACTAAACTTTAAATGATAAGCCTTAGGAAACTGTTATTTGTCAGTGCTATAAAGCAGATTGCTACCCAGTGGTTTCAATTATCTTCAAAGACTTCTTCACAGGCAGTAATAGTTATATCAAAACCTGAAATTTATTATTCAGGTTCTGTACTGAAGTCTTCACAGTGATTATGTTCCTTTCAACAGAAATGCTTTTTTTTTTAATACTGACTTTTCCATCATATGCATGTTATCCCCTCACTCCACCCCTCACCCACCCATAGGATGGCCACCAAGTTAATACGGCTGGTGAATGACAAGAAGAAGACTGAGCAGGCTGGTGGCGGCCCCAAGCGGCTGGGCCAGGATGTCGAGATGGAGGAAGTGATCGAGCAGCTGCAGGAGAAAGTTCGGGAGTTGGAGAAACAAAATGAAGCCATCCGCAACAGGCTTATTTCAACCAAGCAGCAGCTACAGCTTCAAGGGCACAGGCACACGCCTTACAATTATGTGCAGGCACGCATTAACACAGGCCTCAGAAAAGCCACTGAGGGTGTGGGAATTCAAGAGCGCACAAAAAAAGGTACATGATTTAAGCTACTCATTTTTATGGTCACCCTTTCAGATTGGAAATGCATTTCTATATATTTATTGGCTTGCTGAGGAAGAGCAAAATAAGGGGCTAACAGATACTAAGGGCCCGAACAGACAGGCCAAAGTAAAGCTGCTTTGGGTCACTTTGGAGGTATGCTGTTTAAATGACACATGCATCTTAAGAGGCCAGAAGCCGCACCAAAGACACACACCAAAGCCATGCAGCTTCTGGCCTCTTAAAATGTATGTGTCATTTAAACAGCATATCTCCAAAGTGACCCGAAACCTTTGGCCGGTCTGTTTAGGCCCTAAGTTATATCATTGGTCTACCTATCCTGGTAGCAGTGGCTCTCCAAGATTTCAGGGAGGATTGATTCCTAGCCCTACCTGGAAATCCCAAATATTACCTGTGGTCCCCTGTCCAAGTATTAATCAGACCCATCCATTCATCACTTTGTTTATGTCCCGCTTTTCTCCCAGACAGAACTCAAGGAGGCCTACAAATAGGAAGAAATTAGAATAAATAGACACATAGTTTAAACATGTAAAAATAAGATTAAAACAGCATTGAAAACAGCACAATTAAAACCATTTAAAACAAAGATTACTTTAAAACAAAGATGAAAAACAGTGTATATGTTTCCAATAAAAAAATCCACCAAACATTGGATTTGCTATATGACCAACACAGCTATTCCTGAATATTTTCCAGCATATGTGTATATGTATGTACTGTACCTTCAAGTCACCTGCTGGTATATGGTGATCCCAAGACCAATAGGAGTTGTAGTCCAAAACATTGCTTTCTAAGAACCTTCATGGGAAGGGCTTATAACTTACTGTTGCAGAACACATACTTTTTTCATTCAGAATGCCCCAGTTCCAATTCCAAGCACATATAAGAGGAAGTGTTCAAAGTCTACCTGGCCTAGAAGAGATCTGTGTCTGAGGCCTTGAAGGAGAGGAATTAAACCTTCTCCTTGGTGATATTGAACTACCCACCTTCCTTGAATACTGGCCTTGTGGTATCTGTCTGATGAGACATCATGTGAAGGAACTTAGGTTCCTTTGCCCCTTCCTTAAGGAATCACAGCTACTCTTAATAAACAAAGCTGACACTGATCGAAGCATTGCTCTGAATCAGTATAAAAAGTATAAGTTGGAATGGCTTTAAATCATTGACAGAGCACCTGCTTTGCCTAACAAAAATCCCAGGATCGGTCTCTTTAACTTCCAGTTCAGAATCCAGTTACTAGTCTCAGCTGGAATAGATCCACTGAATCAGTGGGATTTACATAAGTGTTGACTTATCATTGATCAGTTGATTTGTTGGATCTATTCTGGTACAGACTCCCAGTTGGATTTATGCCCAACTAACCACTGTATGAGGCCCTGGAGAACTAGTGTCAGGCAGTGTGCAATATGTGGCTAGATGAGCTAATGGTCCAACTTGATAAGAAGGAACAGGTAATTTTATTTGAACTGGAGATGTGTTCTGTCACTGAGTTATAGGTCATCTTGCAACAGAGTTCAGGCCGTAGGACTCAGAAAGAGGCCTGAGACCCTGGACAATATGGCTGGCAGTCAGAATAAGAAAGACTGATGATCTATGGTTTTTTGAGGGTTTTTCAGGCTATTTCTTTGAAGATGCCAGCCACAGATGCTGGTGAAACGTCAGGAATAAAGTCTTCTAGAACATGGCCATGTAGCCCAAAAAACCCACAAAAAACTATGATGACTGATGATCTGACAGTATGAGGCAATGTAGCTCACACCACATTTGAAAGTTGGTGAAGGAAAAGATATGGATAAGGAGGTCTTTACAATAGGTAAAGGTCTTCTCCCATGCTAACAAACTGAAGCTCCTGTGTGTCCACACAAAGACAAATTATAAGTGTAGCAGGGAGTGATAGTCTTCAGGCTGTTTACTTATGCCTAACTTTTCTTTTGTGGTCAGTTACCTGTCACTAAATCTGTATCTCTTTTTTATCACCTTCCCACTATCTTTTAGGAATGAGGTTGCAGAACATAGAAATCCAACCTTCGAAATCCCTGCAAGCATTGCCCCCTAAATATGGACAGAATCTACTCGAAGAAGCAAGAGCAGAGATAAGAAATTTGTATGTCTTCATTGTTCTCATATCGGCATCAATTTCTACTTGGCCTCACAAAACTACAGTTCCCAGAATTCCATAGCATTGAGCCACAGCAATTAAAGTGGTATCACACTGAATGTTCTGGTCTCTTCCAACTTTATGATTCCCGAAAACATGAATACAGGGTTGCACGGAAGATACTAACAAAATGTATGCTATAAGGACAACTGTTAAAAAGATCTGTAAACATTCAAAATAACTTGTTCTATTCAAATAAGTTGTCTGTACAATAGTAGTTCCATTAAAAAAATTACACTGCAATCCTGTACTCATCTGATTGAACTCAGTGGCACTTACTTTTGAGTGGACATAACTAGGATTGTGCTGATAGTTATATCTGTAGTTCCATCTGTTTCATTTCTAGTATGGTGCAATTTGCTTCAAAGATGTGCAGTTTTACAGTCCATGCATGTTTTTAAACAACGGCTCAGCAAGAGGCTAGTCCAAAATAACCGTGTCTGATGGAAATCTTAATAATGAACCCATAATGTACATGAAAACAAGAGGATCGTGTTATGCATACAATGAATTTAACAGTTCATATTCGAAAGCATTACAGTGTTTTAAATATCTCTTAGATCTTAACATCCTAATTATCTCTTAGAAACTCCCATGCAGATCTATTTCTAAAGCCTTTCCATGGGCAGTAGTACCAAGTTAAAAATCAATGTCACTTTGAAAAACAGTATGAGAACTTATCTCAGGGTGCCATGAAGTGAAATAAAATTTCTTCATATGTGTAATTGATTAGTGTAATTAGTTGAATGCCTTTTATTTTAGACTTATATATAAAGGCATTTGTGTTTCTCCAACATGAGCCAGTATGGTCATTTGTATTTAGGATGTTCATAGCCACTTTTTAAGAAGAAGATTGAATGTATGTTTAAACCACAGCATATTACAGTAGAATATAACAATGCCTGTGTTACAAAAAACGTATCAGCCAAACATAAAATCACCTATCGAAACCCTTACACAATTTTTTAGAACTGTTTTTTAAAAACCCTGTAAAAACCTATCTTTAAAAAAAATCCTTTAGGGTCTTTCCAAAAATGGCAGGAGATGAGAACTAGATTTCTAAATGAAAGGGCTACCAAAGAAAATGGCATTTCCATGGTACTGACCAACTGCTCTTCTGTAATCCTGACCCAGAGAATAAGGCCTTCAAATTATTATTAATTATATTTATTTGTATCCCGCTCTTTTTCCAGAACTGGGACTCAAAGCCAATTTCAAGACGTTGATGGACTAAATTAGATGCAGGGGGTTATTCAAATTGCATTCAGGAGAATTATAGGGTTCCTTCAAGGGTAAATTTGGTTAGGACTCTCTCTCCTCTTTGAAAATAATAAAGTATTTGCAGACTTACGGACCATGTTGTTTCATTTCACATGTATATATTGCTAGTTTTGGATAAAAGTTTGCTGTTAAACTGCTCTTTTTCATAGTGAAGGAATTTATCCATAATCTTTTCATGTTATTTCTGCCTTAAGCGCCCAATTTTCTGTTAAAGAAGCAGTATTGGAAACACATCTACTTCATTAACTGAGGTATACCTGTATATGTCTTGTGTCTTCTAAATGGCTAAAAACAAAGTACATTGTTGTTTTCTTGCTTTGTAGAGAGAATGTGGTTGAATCACAAAGAGCACACAATGAGGAGTTAGAAAATGCCATCGAAGTGCTCAGAAGTGCAATGAGGAAGAAGGAAGGCGAATTTGAAGAAGCCCTCCTACAGCTGAAAGAGCAGCAAGCCACAGGGCAACGGTAGGCTGAAACAGCATGGAGAGATGATAAAGTCATCTGAAGGGCAATAATATTACTCACATTTTCATTGTATATCCTAACTTTTCTTGTACGCATGGAGAACGTGCATGGAGAAAAAAGTACATGGAGAACTTGCATGGAGAACCAGGTATTTGTTTAACTTGTTTCTGTGCAACTTATAGCACTCAGGTCTCTGTCTGCATGAGAGAACTAAGTATAGCAGTCAGAAGTAATACTAACCAGGGGCTGTGATCATGTAGTCTGTGGCCTGTAAGACACCATTAAAAATCTTGCTCTGTTTTGGCCCCCTCCCCTAGTGCTCCCATGCAAAAAAACCTCCAAAATGTTTTCAGCCAAAAATAAAGGTTTTTCAGCCTAGCCAAAATTGGTCTTGAAATCACCCCCATCAGAAACAGAAATTCTAAAAGTGACCAGAAACAACTTTCTAGTTACCGGAAACATTAGTTTAGAAACACTGAGAAAGATGATAAAAATTAGCCAAAAATGGCCCTCGAATTCTCAGAGCATGCCCATCCCCTTCTCTAACCAAATCACTGGCAATCTCTAATGTCTCTGAGGTACAAGTACACATAAGAATAAGTTAGCTAAATGTTTAACTGTGCAAGAGCTTTCTGTAAAAAGTTGATTTTGTCACTTATAAGATGTGAATGTTGATATGTGAGTTATTGTTGCCCCGTCGTCATTGTCAAGGCATTTGCTTGTATGGGGCATAATGCCCTATCATTGATAGTAATGGCACAACTCACAGAACGTCTTGTTAAAAATTCAGGGCTCAAGTCCAGTCTTAAACACACATTTGCTGATGCAATTATTTAGAAGAAAGAACTCTAGTAAGAGAAACTTGCACATACATACACTGCAAAAATCAGCAACCTTTGATCACCCCTCCCATAAAGTTTCATGGCCAGTATCATGCCGTGGAGAAGATGCAAACCGTGGGCAACCTAGATAGCATGCAGATAATTCACATCATCCTGGGTTTTCTAGAGCAGCAACTAGTTTAATGTTGGAAGTACTTGGCTCATTAATTGTTCATCTGGAGTGTTTTGGGTGTTTTCCTCCCTAAATACAAAACAGAGTGTTCTTTATCCTACTTGTTTTCACTTCTTAATCATTCCATGGTTTTGCTATTTGCATGGGTACTTCTCAAGCTAAAATATCTTAGACTGCCTTCTTACATGTTTGCAAATTGCTAATCCCTAAAGTAATATAAATTGTTGAGTTTTGTTAGTAAGGTGGTTTAATTCATAGATAGGGAGGTGCAAAGTAGGAATAGTCTATTTCCCTGACTACATTTTTCCACCAAAGAAAGAATTTATTTTCAGAAGTTAGAATTTGCCAGATGCTATCTTTAGCTACAAGTGACACAATTAAACAGAGTCAAAAATATTTTAATTTCCTTGGTTTGAATAAATTATCTTGTTCATAAGATGTGTTCAAAAGTACTTTACATCACACAGTAGCCAAGTTCAGTTGTCAAAGAAAACCATGTTTCTCAACTACAAGAACAAATGGTTAAAAGTCTTAGGCTTTTGTATTCTACTCATTCCTTATCCCTTTTTTTCTTCTTTTTTTAACTTTCCACTTCAAATCTTTTGGTTCAGATGTTCCTCCTAACATCCAAGCTCAGGAAATTGTGGTTATCCTAAACTATGGTTAGTAAGAACAAAACAAGATCTAACCCCATAGTTTGTTGATTCTGGCAGAGTTTCAAGAAGTATAGTTAAACCAAGTAGAAATTCCTGGAATCAGCCTATAGAGCTTATCTTAATAAATTGATTTACCTCTACCCGATTTAATTTGGGCAGCAGCCTGATATTATCGCAAGGTTATTGCTGCCTAATTTGCCGGCCAAATACATCTTGGGTCCATCCCTGCTTCCAGGAGCACTCTGGCATCCATTTTCTTAACCCAGAATACTCCTGGATCCGAAAAAAGCCGTAAGGAGCGCTCCTGAAAGCAGGGATGGACCCGGAATATATTTGAGCAGCAAATTAGGCAGTAAAAACCATAAAATCATAGCGTTGGAAGAGACTCCAAGGGCCATCCAGTCCAACCCCATTCTGCCATGCAGAAACTCTCAATCAAAGCATCCCCGACAGATGGCCATCCAGCCTCTGTTTAAAAGCCTACAAGGAAGGAGACTCCACTACACTCCAAGGGAGTTTGTTCCACTGTCGAACAGCCCTTATTGTCAGGAAGTTCCTCCTAATGTAGAGGTGGAATCTCGTTTCCTGGAGCTTGCATCCATTGCTCCGGGTCCTAGTCTTTGGAGCAGCAAAAAACAAGCTTGTTCCCTCCTCAATATGGCATCCCTTCAAATGTTTGAACAGGGCTATCATGTCATCTCTTAAACTTCTCCAGGCTAAACATCCCCAGCTCCCAAAGTTGTTCCTCATAGGGCATGGTTTCCAGTCCCTTCACCATTTTAATTGCCCTCCCTTGGATGCGCTCCAGTTTCTCAACCTCCTTTTTGAATTGTGGTGCCCAGAACTGGACACAGTATTCCAAGTGGGGCCTTTCCAGAGCAGACTATAGTGGCACTATGACTTCCCTTGATCTAGACACTTTACTTTTATTGATGCAGCCTAAAATTGCATTGGCCTTTTTAGCTGCCGCATCGCACTGTTGACTCATGTTCAACGTGTGGTGTACTTGGACTCCTAGATCCCTTTCACATGTTGTCTCCTTAACCAAGGTGTCCCCCATCCTATATCTGTGCATTTCATTTTTCTGCCCTAAGTTTAGTTTAGTTTAAAATCAAAAGTAGTCTGTGTGTGTGTGTGTCAATCTGGTACAAAAAGGAGGGATGGGGAAAGTATGTGAGCCCTGGACTCAATGCAACTCCTTGTAGTTGGGAAACCATAGTTTCCTGCTACGTCTGGATATGGCTGACAGGTTGGGCATGGTGGAATGTACTATCTAATGTTGATTAGCTGGACTCAATGAGCTTACATCTGCACATCATAAATATCATTCTTTCCCACCTCTTTTATTTGAAAACGAGGAAAGAGAGAAACTCCTGTAAAACTCCTTTGAACGCATTCCTGCTATTTGTTTGATGTGAGGAGCAAGATTAATAAAAGCATGTATTTGCATTAGGGTTTTCAGTGTTTAGGATGAAGCAATAATGGCGTGTCTCCTTGCTGCTACTATTTATTTGAAAGGTGCAATAAACCAGTTCCTCGGGCAAGAAACGTTTTAAAAAGGCTTTTTAATCTCATCCAAAAGGACAGTTGACCGGGCAATGGCAAAACACAATGGATTCTGAGATTCTAAAGAATGTTTTTTAAAAAACGTATTTCAAGTCCTCAGCTGGTTTACAGATGTGTCCGCTTTGTAGTTTAATTTCTGGTTCCAGCACGGCAATGGGACAATTTTCCCAGTCTGTCTGTAACAGATAAGTATTGGAGAAGAAACAATGTATTTCAAGATGTGAGATTCTGTTCTGATGTTTATCATGCTTTATTTGGTATTCGCAGTTAAAATCAATTCAGGGGTTTCCTTTTAAACATTTCTTGCTCAGAATACATGCAAAAACAATAATAATGAGGTCACCCTGCACTGTCTTCAAGGGATGCGTTTTTGAAAACATATCTGTATTTATCTGTGTGATGACTTTTAACAAGATTAAATAGTGAGTTTTCAATTGAATCTCAGCACGAGAAATATATAACAGAATCTCAGCCATCTAGAATTTCGGTCAAGATGGTCAGTGTTAACATACATCTGCAGCTTATTTGAATGCCAATCTAAAGGAATTATCTGTGTAAAATGCTAAGTCACTTTTCTTGAAAATACTTGAGAAAGGTTTTTAAGTCCAGGAAATAGTGATTCTCTGACAGCAAATGTTTGGAAGAAAGTGGCTATACAGCAAAAACAAATTATCTGCCTGTTGCAAGGATAAGGTTGCTCCTTTCACCACAGCATCTTCCAGAGTTTCATACAAAAACCAGTATGTCCAAATAATGAGTGAAGTCCAAATCTATTCTAGTAAAACCTGGATTTATTTAACAATCTATAATGCTAATTTTGAGAAAAAGAATTAAGTTAGCTATTACACGCTTCCTTCTCCCCAAGTATGTTTAGGAATTAAAGAGCCATGAAAAACCAATTTAAAAGGTTTTTAAACTTTCCAAGGCAAAGCAATCTTTATGTGGCTGTTGTTGTACTGTAGATTTCACCATGACTTTCCTTCTCTCGTGTTTGAAAGGTTAACCATTCGAGAAAATGTTGAAATGATCAAGCTCCACAAACAGTTGGCAGAGAAGAGCAATGAGTTTGCAGCAATGGAAACAAAAATACTTCAGCTTGAAGAGGTATGGAAAAGACTTCAGCTTACTTACTACAAAGTATATCTCCATTATCCTCCAGTCTTCTTATATGTGAATAAACGTAATAGCAGGACAGAAAGAAGGAGGAAGAGAGATTGCTTTCTTACATTTGTTAAGGTGCCTATACACTTACCTGACAGTACAGTTCCTTGACCTCAGTGCAGCTTACCTCTGAGTAGACATATTTAAAATTATGCTAGATCTGAAATTCAGATAAATATGAGCTGCATCCGCACAGCAGAAATAATCCAGTTTGACACCACTTTAACTGCTGTGGCTCATTGCTTTGTTATTTGTTGTAGTGCCAGAGCACTTTGACTGAGAAAGCTGAATGTCCCACAAAATTACAATTCTCCAAATTCCATAGCACTGAGCCATCTTAGTTAAAGTTACTTCTGCAGTGCAGATGCAGCCATGTATGCATTAAACACTGGAGTCCTGTTTATCTCTGCTCTGAATCAAGTCCCACTTAGTGCAGTGAAACATATTCCTAGGAAAGTATGTATAGAGCAGGCAAGATTCATAGAGTCAGTGGGCTGAATGCGCCGCCACCGCGCCTCTTCTGAGTCCCACCATTTCCTATTTATTTTGGTCTGAAAAATGTAATTGCTGCTTGAAGATGTGTCCAGGAGGAGCGATTTTCTAATGTAATGTGCAGAGTCTTGGGTGGGACAGGCATTTATTTTGGGATCCTCCTCCAACACAGTAAATGAAGTTCCTGTCATTTTTTACAGTAAATGAAGTTCCTGTCATTCGGTTGGCTCTTAAAGCTTGCCCAACTGATGCATGCATACACACACACACACACACACACACACGACTGTAACATAAAATTTGTGTACAATTGTATAAAGCATCCAAAGCATCCAACTGATTATATTTTTAATGTATGTATTCATCAGATACACATGTATCTCCCCCACTGGTGGGACACAAGGTAGAACCCTTCCAACAGATCAACGTTTTGGGGAAGTCTTTTATAGGAAGAGGTGTCAAGTTGCCCGGCCTTGATCTGCCCACAGCTTTGAAAAAGTACTTTTGGGGGCTACAACTGTTAGAATCACCCAGCCAACACAACTACTGCTAGTTCAATATAATGACTTTTCCAGGTTATTTATTTAGTGCAGTTAAAGCTATCCCCTGCCCCATCTTAGGGAAACATCTTTCATAGATAAGGTATGTTATATGTAAGAAATTAAGTTAACATGCAGATATCTCCTTCTCAGATAATACTATGTCTACATTTATTTGTTTGTTTGTCCATTTATTTTTATGAAATACTAAAACAATAATAAAAATTAAAGCAAAAAAAAGTGCAACATGTTCCAGAAACATTAGGAACACAAATGAAACATCGACTGGTAGGTTAGCAGCAAAATGACAAGAACTGCATGAAGATATTTGTGGTCAGGTTCATTTTTGCTGGCTACTGTAGTGTTTTTGGTCAGCATGTCCAAACCACAGTAACCACAGTAAAATTCTTTAATTACTAAACATATGTCTGTCTTGGTCCTCCCCATCATAGCTGAACCAAAGAAGGGACACCCACTGCCCTCCTCCTAGCCATATCTTATGACGTTGTGTGAGACCTGTAGCAAGAGCATCTCCTGTTGACTGGATTGAGATTACAACCAAAATGTTACTGTGAGGAAACATTGGACTCTGTATCAACACCTTGTGTCTACAGATACAGTCAGCTCTCTGCATTTGTGGATTTGCTCATTTGTGGATTTGATTAATATGTTCTCTCTAAGAATCTCTAGGTCCTCCAGCATGACTCTGCCAGAAGGTGACCATAGAGTCATGGGGAGGACCTAGAGGTTCCTAGAGAAAACATTTCTCTAGGCATTTGTAGGTCTTCCAGCACAATTCTGTGGTCAGCTTCTGGTGGATGTTGACCATAGAGTTGGGTTGGAGGACCTATATATACCTAGAGAGGTATTTTCTTAGGTTAAAAACCATTGGGTTTTTTATTTCTATTTTTTTTTTCACTTTCACAGGGGTCCTATGCCCCTAACCATAGCCCCAACAGCACTAAAAGGCTTCCCATTGCCCATTCCTGCCCCATTGGTACTCTCCAGTGCTTATGTTGAACTGCGTTCTCTCCTCTATCACTACAGAACCAAAGGCATCTTAAAGTAAGCCATGATGCACTTATGGCAAAAGGGGATGAACTCAACCTGCAGCTTAAGGAAGAACGTTCAAAGTGCCTTCATCTTGAGAGAGAATTACAAGCCACCACTTTTTCAAAGCGACGGTTAGATGAGGTGAGGTTAAATCTTGTTTAGGTTGGCCAGTCTTCCCATGATGCTCTAAACTGGGGTGGACCCATCCAACTGGTAATTTTATATTTTGCTTATACAGCTCAGTCATGTTAAACATTTCCCATGCTCTTTAAATTATTCCAATGATTGTTTCTATTGTTACTACCTTATAGTAGGGGTTCATATGAATCTGAGCAGTCAGAACAGGTCAAACAACCAACGATCACCCCAAAAATGATCTTGTTGACATACTGGAGTTCATAATGGACAATAAACCTTTTCAAGGCACAACATTTGTCCTCAGTCATGATGATTACTAATGCCATTACACAGTGCAAGAACAGGGAACATGTGGTTCTTCAGATGTTGATGGATGAAGTTCCCATCTGCCCTAGCCAGCATAGCCAATGACAAGGGATGATGGACACTGCACTTCAGGAGTATCTAGATGAGCTTTTAACTTTGTGCATAAAATGCAAATCTAAATGGAGCAAATTAGATCATAATGTACAGTATTCAGAAAAAAGCAAGTGATGACTCGAGGACACAAACCTTTCTTTGTCACACCTGAAATTCCATCTCGTACTCCTTGGGGGTGCGGGCTCCTGAGGTTGTGAACCCTTGTCTTACATCATAGCAGCTACAGAGATGTGCAAGAGCCAATCTACTACTACAATCTACTACTAGTGATTGGGCGGCATATAAATAAATCCTATTATTATTATTATTATTATTATTATTATTATTATTATTATTATTCCCTGACAGAGAATATGAACAGTGCATGCTTCTAGCCAGAAAAACCTGTTTCTGTCATTAATGGTTACTTTGTCATTTTCAGTACCATCACTTATAACCTTTTTCTTCATTCCAGCTGCAAGACAGAATTAATGATTTGGAAAAAGAGAGAGAGCTTTTAAAAGAAAACTATGATAAGTTATACAACAGGTAAATTACAACCAATTATAGATTTCATATTCTCTTTATTGATTTATAGGATTGCCAAAATAACTACTATAGTTAACTACTATAGGGCAAGCAGACTTGAAATTAGGTGAAAAGGGGGGCCTTAAGGGCAGGAAATTGTGGAAGAAATGGCTAGTGTTCTTGAAGAGTGAAGAAGATTTTGGAACACAAAACTCACTGCATTGACACTTCTAACAATCTGTTCAGATTCTCCTGGGGAGGAGATGTGGTTCAACAGTATGCAAAACATTTGAAACACCTTTGCTCGGCCCTATTTGAACTAAAGTTGCATCCACACTGTAGAACTAATGCAGTTTGCCGCCACTTTAACTGCCATGGCTCCATCCTACAGTATCCTGGATTTGTAGTTAGTATGGAAGGAGGGCCGTTCCTCAACCATTGGAACTGCCATCCTTTCCAAGCATACTTACTTTGAACACAACTTCCCCTTCATGCTGCTGCTGCTGCCATTATGTACCATGTTGTGAAGCTGTCTATTTCAGACAGAAGACGGCAACAAAGCGTTGGACGCTATTTCTTTGCCTCTGGTTTCAACCTCAGTTCCTTTAAAATAAAGGAGAGAAAATTACAATGGACTCCAGTCTAGAACAGCACAGGGTGTCATTTTGACTTTTCAGGTGCCAAATTGCCTAAGGCCAGAGCTGTGGCTACACTTGATATTTATGTAAAGTCGCTCTGAGGTAATAGCCTGTGTAAATTCTGTCAGCAGTGCTTAATATCACATAAATAAAAAATTAGGAGGCTAAACCTACTGAACATGAAACGAGATAGGGCATTGAATTCATTTTCTGGTGCCGAACAGAAAATTGAAGCAATTACAGTCAATTTGCAGAGGCTTTAATGAGGAAACACCTGATAATGAAGCAGAAGGGGATGGGAGGAGACCCCTCTAGTTATAGGAGAAACAAATTGTGCACTTCTTCAAAAAAGAGGAGGATGTAAACTTTTATTTTAAGGCAGGGTTAATATATTTTTAATGCAAAGTATTTTTTGGGGGGGAGCAGGGTTAAGTTGAAGGTTATGTGCTTGTATGTCCCCAAGTAGTCAGGTCTGCCCTGGCTACCGTTTTTGCCAAATTGGAAACATTCTTCCATGTTCACAACCTATGTGTGAACACAGCAATTGGATTTGCCCAAAGCAAAGTTACTTTTTTGGAATACAGCTTCCAGACACTAGTCCCCCCCATTAGTATGGCAAAAGAATTCTGGGAACTACAAAAAGAAAGTAATTTCTGCAAGCTCCAATGGATTACTTGAGAACCAGGTGCAGACTGAACCCATTTGCAGCGAACAAAGAGGCAACTTGATGTGACTCCTTAGAAACAGAGGAGGCTGCTTCCAAACCCTAGCACTACTCTTCCAGCACGTTATTTTGCCATTGCCTGCAGCTGAATGTATGAACCAGAGCACTGTGAAGAAAGAGGGATGTTACGGACTGGTATTTTCAAAGCAAACAAAACCAAAATAATAGATGCTTGTCCAAAAGTCAATTGTCTGTCCAACTCAACTAGAATTGCAAGAACAGTAACAAATTTGGTGTTCTAACCAAATGACTGTGGGGAAATCCAAGAAGCCAGTTACCCTTACATATATGAGTTGCAGCCGTTTGCCTTCCTTTGACCCTCTTATATTGATCTGGTCCTGCGTACCATCTATGAGTTGCAGCCGTTTGCCTTCCTTTGACCCTCTTATATTGATCTGGTCCTGCGTACCATCTGGCCAAAAGACATGGTGTGCTGCATAGCCAGCACATTATACATACCCAGATGGTTTTCAAAATGTAGCAAGATTTAAAAAAAAAATGAGCCCCAAAGACATTCCAGAGGAATACAGTTCCAAATGTAAAGGAGATGATAACTGCAGAATGAGTTTTGGAATGATCTTGTATGTCTTTAAAGTTAGCATTATGTGGATTTGGAGAAACTGGAATTGTAAACTGCTCCGAATTTTAACTAAGGACAGATTCTGAGGTTGGAAATGTACAAATGGCTGTTAAAAGCTGAAGTAAGCAAACTTATCCAGCAAGTGAAAACTTTGTTTAATACTGGCTGTAGATGTGATCTTACTCCACAATGCTGAACCACAAGAAGTAGAAACAATCCCTCTATTCTTTTCGTGAATTTAGATTCACCTAGTTGCAAGATAGTCAGCATTTCTGAATTAATTATAAAAGCTTTGTCCGGATGTTTGCTGTACATCTGCTTAATAGATTGGGGAAACTGGAACTGGGAAATAACATGTTGTCTATACGAGTGATAGCTGGTATGTCTAGCTCTTTGCAGGTCATGGGTGTTAATGTCGATAAACTGTGAAAAGTCAAAGTATTGTCAGTGCTTCAAGGATAAGATCACAGGTTAAGGGTGATCTATACATAATTGCAGCAGAACAGTCAGATGATTACTGAATGTCATTAAACTAGACATGTACTTGGCCACTCACTTGATCACCTGGGGTGAGTAAAAATCACCTTCAAATGACCTGTCATGGAAGCTTCACAAAAACAGTGTGTGGTGTTTTGGATTTTTCATTTGGGTCACAAATAACTAACAAGTAGACAAACTGTGTCCTCACCAAGCGTACCTATGATGGTGGTGGGACTCAGAGAAAGCTTTCTCTGAGGATCTTAAGACCTAGGCAGCCTCCTAGAGGGAGATATGGTCTTTCAGGTAGCCTGGATCCAGGCTTGTTTGTTGTTGTGTGCCTTCAAGTTGTTTCCAACTTAAGGTGAACCTAGCATGGGGTTTCCTGGGTAAGATTTGTTCAGAGGAAATTTGCCATTGCATTCTCCTGAGATTGAAGAAGTGTGATAGCCCAAGGTCACCCAGTGGATATCATGGCTGAGCTGGGAATCAGACCCTAGTCTCCTGAGTCATAGTCCAGCACTCTAACCCCTATGCCACACTGGCTCTGTATGTAATAAATTCAAAGGCTAAGATGTGTGTTTTGCTAAGTTGTGCATTGTTCCAACAGTCACCCCACTGCAAGCAGACTTAGGATTACTATGTATTCCTATTTTTCAAGATTTTTGATGTATTTCATTGATCCATGCACACCAACAGAAGAATTCACACAAAAGAGAATGATTACATATTATAGATTGCACATGCAATCACATCAGCATTGCCCTTTGCAGTGTTTTAATCTAGGCACACAAGTGCACATGTGCGTTGGTGGAATATTGCCTAAAGACATTTAAATTGCAGCTCGTTTTTTAAATGTTGTTTTGTCAGTGTTACATGCACATAGAGAAAAGAATTTGGAATAGGTTCTGGGATTGAAACTCCCAGAATCCCCCAGTCAGCATGACCACAGAGCTTTCCGAGACAGAAAATGAAAAGTAAGGAAAGACATGTATAAGCAGCTCTCCCAAGCTGCAGATGCTCAGTATAAAAGTCAGAAATGGTAAACTAACAAAAAGACAGTTCCATTTTCTAAATCCAAAAATTTCAAACAGAGTATAAAGGAAGATACTGTAATGAGCAGAAAGTGGGATGCACCCCAGCTAGTATTTCAGGCCTTTTATAACCCCTCCAGATTTTGTCATAAACTAGGATAAATGATAGTACTCCTCTAGCACCAACATGTAATTTTAGAGGCATTGACAAGGTAGAAATTTTTTTTTAAAATGTGCTACCTGAAAACTTTATTTAATCTTGAATGGTTCCCTCAGCTTCTGTTTTTTCAGTTTAGCTTTATGACCCCCACCACACACACACAACACATGCATACACTCAGATATACAAACATTGTAACGCAAGAAATGTAGTTGCAAACATTCATCCTGGTTTTAAAGTTGTGATTCATTTGATGCAGACTTGTGTTTTGTAAGCCTTATTTTCATTGTCTCTTGGTTTCTTGGCCATGTTAACGATGCAAAGCTTATTGTTTAAGGCTGTAAAGTTGGCTTTAAGAGTACAAAGACGTTTTAATATGTTTCAGAAGGGCTGTTTTGTGATAGGAGAAAGGTCCTTACTTTGTGGCCAGTGTTTCTTTGGGTAGGCAACTGCCTCTAGGCATCCTATTCTCCCTTCTTCTCTCGTTCCTTAAAATGGATCAGGTGGGAAATCGTAGCCCTTGTACGTGTAGAGGTTTCATTGCGGAAAAAAGATGGTTCTGTCAGTAGACGGTTGCTGAGGTTTTGAGTAGCAGATTCCTCTGGAACAGACCTCTGAATTCCTCTCTGAGCCCCCACCAACGTTCAGAGGCTGCCAGCATTTCTGGCTCTGCAGCTCTAAATTGAGGCCAGCCCTGTTGCTCATCCCACAAACTCTTTCATGTTCCACAACCGCAGCCTCAGAAAGGCGCCTCTGTTTCAACAGCAGCAGACCAGCATGTGTTTACTTAATTCCTCAGACATGATGACAATGATCTCTGCCGCTAAAACGACTTTCCTCCCTCCACTCCACCTCCCTTTCTTATTATTTTCGGTTGAAGTTGCTTTCTGAGAGTTCCTCACATGCCATATGTTGTTCTCGCTTGCTTTCTTCTTTTATTGTTGGCCCTTCTTCCTTTCTTCCAATTCCTCAGTGCCTTCGGGGTGACCCATGACCAGCACTGGAAACTGAAGGAGCAGCAGCTGAAGCTGCAGATTGCTCAGCTTGAGGCGGCTTTAAAGTCGGATTTGGCAGATAAAAACGACATCCTGGACAGAATAAAAGTGGAACGAGGTATATTGCAGGAAAGGAAGCAATGTGCAATGTGCAAATGAATGATTTGAGGGTTGTTGGGGATTTTTTCAACTGAGTAAGGTTACATATCCAGCAACATAAGAAGCTCCTTTGAACCAGGTTACATTTTTTTGTCCCATCTAGGCCAGTATTGTCTTCTTGACTATCAGTGGTTTTCCAGGGAATTAGAACCTCCTTTCAGTACCTGTTTTGACCTGGAGACCTCTGCCCTCATGTTTTTCTGTCCTTCTTGTTCAGGGGCAGAAATCATGCTGCCCTCTATATTTTTCCTTGCAGCACCCAGCATTCCTTACCATTACCTGTACTGTCTAGGGCTGCTGGGAGTTGCAGTCTATCAATGTCTGAAAGGCCACAGGGGTCTCACCCCTATTGTAGTTCAGACCAGTACAAGTACACAGTACCTTGTGTGTACCTTGTCAAAAACAAATGAAAACTATACCTACGATCATAAGGGCTTGTGTGTTTTTATGTTGCCTTCTTTCCAAACTGGCAAATGAATAATTTTTTTTATTTTTGTAATTTTTATTAAAAGATTATACAAAAAATAGAACAGTAAAGAATAGCTAAAACCCTACAAAATCTTACAATTATAAAATAAACTTTCAAAAGCATCACACACACACACACACACACACACACACATATATATATAGTCCTGTACAGTTTAAGTTGTTTGAAACAGACTGGACCATAGTGACCACTGTCAAGCTGGAGGGTGGACAATTATAAAATTTGTATTAACAAAATCTATCAAAAGAAGCCATTTTTCGTAGAAGGGCTCTTGGTTTTGTTGCATTAAGTTACATTTCATTTTATCCAATAGCTTCTCCATTAGCCATTGGTGCCAGACTCTTTTGCAAATGAATAAACCTGATTCTGGACTGAACCACTTTAAGGGAGCACTGCCATGATTAAATGGTTCTCTATACCAGCAAACAAACATATGAGAAACCTTTTCTTTGTATGTCAGCGGTAAGGGAGCTAGCTTTTTCTGTGGCACAGCTGTATTTCTGCGACTACCATGGTCAAGATCCTAAAAAGTGAGCTGGTAAAGGAATAGATCATGGAGAGGGCTGGCTGCTCTACAGGAGCTGATTAACAAATCACGATCGTTCCTCTTGTCTCTTTTCTCTTCCATCAATTTACCGTGGAAGGGCTGCCTTCTGAAAACTCCATATGTTCGTTTAGATAATGCAGAATTGTTTTGGCTCTTTGCTTGCTTCCCTTCACCCCCCGACACCCTCCACTCCCTGCTCAGTGAGCAGATTAGTTTCAGGTTTTGCCATTCTTTTGGTTAGAAAGTTTAAATGCAGTTTAATGTTTAAATTAATTGCAGGTTTAAGAATCTTTAGTCATTTTTCTCCCTTTTTAACATGAATGCATAGGTCAGCACCCTGTGCATATTGATTACATATGATGATACTAGCACAAGCAGGTTTTGACAGCTGTTTGTTTTACCAAGCGATTATCATAATCTTTGTTTTCTTAAGTTCCCGTCTGTATGTAGTAGCGAGAAAAGATTCTTGTATGCACTCAATGCACAATCTTGATTAGGTTAGACCAAGAGCACAAGTAACTGTATAGTCCATTAGACCAATTCCACACAAGAGTTCTAAAATAAGTTGTTAGTTCCAGCAAGAGTAAACCCAATAAATCATTGGGAGCTTGGTAAACCAGCATGTAGGATCTATCAATTCAATGGGTCGACTCTGGTTGGCAATAACAATGGGATTTAGGCCAATAGTTCTACTTTAAGGTTGTTTCTACAAACTCCAGACTAAGGGTTCAAATACCTAACAAAGGCCTGTTACAGACTGCCAAAATAAAGCTGCTTCGGGTCTCTTTGGAGGTATGCTATTTAAATGATGCATGCATCCTAAGAATCCGGAAGTGCTTAGGAATGGAGTGTGGCTTTGGCGCGACCTCCAGACTCGTAAGACCCATGCATCATTTAAACAGCATACCTCCAAAGAGACCCGAAGCAGCTTTATTTTGGCAGTCTGTAACAGGCCAAGATGTCTTTTCTAGACATTTCTGGACATCTTTTGTTTTTCCTGAAAAAAAGGTAAGCTCAACAGCTGGTATCATAGTGATATTGGCAAGGAGAGTCATCTTAAAAGTTTCATGATCCTTGCTTAAATTAAATTGTGGATAATGGCCCAAGTCACATTTATGCATAGCACTATATATGTGTATATGTATGTGTATACACACACACGTGCGCGCGCACACACACACACACACCTCTTTAAATGATGTAATAGAATTTTACCCAACACACACATTTTATCTACAACCAACCCTCCTTATCCATGGATTTTTTTAATCCATGGATTCAAGCATCCACAGCTTGAAAATACCTAAAATGCATACAACTTCCAATAGGCAACCCTTGATTTTGCCATTTTATTTAAGGACATCATTTTATTCTGCCATTGTATATAATGGGACTTGGTATCCACAGGGGGTCCTGGAACCAAACCCTGGCAGATAGCAAGGGCCCACTGTATGTATATGTGTATATAGATATGTGTGTGTTGAGTGAGTGAATGGATTATATAGATACATATAATAATATTGCTCTGAAACATGTTGAAATATTTCTGCCTAGCACACCAAGCTTCTTTTCTGTGTCCCATTACTCTAGAAGTGGGAGGTGGGGAAGAAAAGACAGAGAAACTGTATGCCCCAAAGACGAACAGGAAAAAATCCTAAAAGTTCCCATGGGGATCAGTTTTGTGTTCTCCTGAAAGCTAAAGGAGACCCTTATCCTTTTAGTTTATGCTAGGCCAAATGCAAGTGGCTTAAACTAATATATGCAGACTGGACTGACAGGGTATTAGTCTCTTCTTTGTTGTGCACCCCACAAAACTGTCTCTGGAGGACTGAATTTTTAGGCAGTCCTATGATCCGCAGCAGGAGGAAGGAAGTTCCACCACCGTAGTGTTGAAACTTAAACCTCTACTTTTATTTGAAATCACCTTTGATAAGTTTATTTGTTGTAAATGTGTATAGAAAGGGCAGATTTGAAGAACACACTGGGGTGTGGTTTGGTTTTGTGTCAAGTTCTTCTTGGGGTGTGTGTGGGTGTACACACACATACATACACATACATATTTGTCTTTTGCTCTGAAGATCAAAATGAAAAACTGGCCCAGGAGAAACAAGAGCTACGCTTGCAGTATCTGGAGCAGAAGCAACAGCTGGATGAATTGAAAAACCGTGTGAAGTTTTTCACCAAGGTGAACTACTATTACTACTACTACTACTACTACTACTATTCCCCCCCCCCAAAAAAAATAGTCCAGAAAGAGAAGGATGGAGGTAGGGATCAGCTGGGGGTGTAGGGTGGTGTGGGCTTTCTATATTGTAAATGCAAATACTTCTTTCTTAAAAGCTAAAGAATGCAGGGATATGACAGAGTTTACTTATTCATGATATCTATCTAAATGTCATGTTCTGGTGTGAATGCACTATATATATTCTCACTGTCTCTTTCCATAATTCATTCTCCTCGAACAATGCCTTCCTGTTGATTGTCTCTGTTTCAGGAGAGCAATGTTGACGTGGCTGAACTCAGTGAGGCTCTCATGCTTATAAAGGTAACTTAATAGAAACTGTTGATTGCCGCCTTTTCAAACTCTCCGATCCTCATGCAGCGTTGGTCTCACAAGGCCCATCTTTTCAAGAGAGCCCTTTCTTGTGCTCTTTTCACCAGCTAATGCTTCTTGCTTGTACGTACCAGTTAACATCGCTCTTCCGTTCCATGGAAAAAGAAAGCTGGAGATGGAGAGTGAAAAGATGGCAGGGTGGAACTTTTTCAGGTTACGTGCATATTTCATTGCAACATCAAAAGTGAATTAACCTTAAGCTTACATGGCTTTGCTTTAAAGTTTCCCTCCCTCCCCTCTTTGGTTTAGAGTGGTAACAGTTGCCTTTACTGTTTTCGTGTTGTCCCACTGCAGGTCTGATCAAAACAACTTCTTGTTTACAGATTTTGAAGGATATAAAAATAATTCTGTGAGATATAAAAGCAGATGCCAAACTAAAGTGTTAACACTTTGGAAACATAAGCATTTTTTCTCCTCTCTGTACCCTAACATCTGCTACTTGCTTATTTATAAAAGCACAATGTGGGGAAATGCATTTTCCCCCTTGCACCTAGTTTGTCATTCCACTGTTTACAACAGAATTGCAGTGATGTGAAAGAGAATAGAATGAATTTAAAAGGTTGGGTTTCTTGCCTTATGTTCTTTAGTAGGTTTCCTGCCCTTACTGATAACATTTCTAGAATTATTCAACAAATGTAGATAAATCACACTTTTGTATAGTACTATTTCTCATGGCTACCATTACCATAGCAAACACAGATTTCTCTCTGCATAATTTTGGGGAAATAATACATGAATAAATAATATTTAGTGTTTGTATAGTGGTTAGAGTATCCAAAACTGTCTGCATACAGTATCTTGTAATCATTAAACAACCTTCTAAGATGATGTTGTCTATATCAACCCTATATACCAGTGTTGCAAATGGCAAGTCAAGAGACTCCGGTTGAGAAGGCTGTCTAAAGGCACAATTTTAAACATGCTTATTTAAAGAGTAAATCCCACGAAATACAGTAGGACTTAATTCTGAATAAATATGCACAGGATTACAAAATTTGTGGCACAGGCAACATTTCAAGCCAGAGACTTTTTCGGTTTTAGTTCAGGTTGCAACAGAAATTCACAGTGGTATAAGGTAAACTACATGGGAGTAAGTTCTGTTAAAGTGTAATTTATTTCTGAGTAAACATGCATATGTTTGTTGCTTCCAACGCTTCGGCTGCATCTGCGCTGCAGAAATAATAGAGTCTGACACCACTTTAGCTGCTGTGGCTCAGTGCTTTCCAATTCTGAGAAATGTATTTTGTTGTGACACCAGAGTTCTCTGACAGAGAAGGCTAAATGTCTTACAGAAGTACAGATCCAACTGTTCCATAGCATTGGGGATTCTCAGATAAGGGATGCTCCATCATGTTCCTGTCCTTCCTGCTCGATCGTGGACTTTCAGATGGGATTCGTGCTTATCCTGTCCAGGAAGCGAGATTGATGATGATTGCGCCATCAAATGAAGTCATGCAGATCATGTAATTATCCTGCCATTAACCTGTCATTAAAGCGACATTGGCTGGCATTTTGCATCAACAGATGTTTGCGTTAATGCAATGCCACTTTAATGACAGGTTAATGGCGGGATTAGCACTATGATTTGAAAGCTTTTCACGCCATGCCAGTCATGGACAGGTTAAGGGCGGAATAAGGGTTGGGGAGCAATCCCATCCCTATCTTGTCCCCATGTGAATATCTCCATTGAGCCATGGCAGTTAAAGTGGTGTCAAACTGGATTATTTCTACAGTACTGATGCAGCCTTAGTCACTAGTGACACATCAGCACTTGCTGAGGTGACCAACTCCCTTTGTACCTGATTGGGCATATTTCTGAATAAAGATGTATAACATCAACCAGCAAAATGAGATTATTAAGTAGTTGTAAGTTGCTCTCATTGTCTCCCATGGAGCATTGAGAAACTGACAGGACTGGTGTCTAAGCGTAGATTTATTTTAATGCAGAAAAAGAAAAGTCCATCTGTTTCAATTAAAAATGAAACTTTTAAAAAATCTAATTAGCATGCTGTCAACTTTTATGGCTTAGGTTCGTAGGCAGCAGGCAAGTGGAGACCTCTCATTTTTGGAGAAAGTAGACGACGATATCCAAAAAGATTTGGAGCGTTCCATGCGTGAGCTTCAAGCAACCCATGCAGAAACTGTTCAAGAACTTGAGAAGACACGAAATATGTTAATTGTTCAGCATAAAATTAACAAGGATTATCAGGTAGTTAATTCTTTTACTGTGCAGTTGACTGCTAGTATCTCTCATTTTTGGTTATGGAGGTGTGGTGATAGACTCTGATTATTAAGATAAATGAATCTAAGATTTCATGTGGTAACTGACCTAATCTTAATTAGCTGAAGTCAATCAGACTGAAGTTTGCAGTAAGTTCTTTATTCTGAAATCTCACTCAACTCTTAACAATCGTCACTAAGAAATATTTTTTTCAAGCCAGTCAGAAGAGAGACCCGGAAACAGTTATAAGCTGGCCATATGTTTTGTAGAGAGATTTGATATGTTGAATAAATACACCTCAAGACCATTAATTCATTCAGATAAGCATCTGATTCACTGAAGCCAAAAAAGAAAGAAAGGTTTAAAAACCAAACTTAAAAGGAAAAACTAATGGCACAAGAATTTGACTGTACAACCAAGGATTAAATTTACCCAAGATGTGGTCAAACAGGGATTTTGGCCTCTTACATTCATCTGTGTAGCCCTTTTTATTCCAGCTCACCACAGTGAAGAGCTGTCAAGCAAACCAAGTAATTATGTGATCAAAATATCCGTAACTATTGATGTTGAAACCTGATTATTTAAAAACCTTGGATATGCAGTGAAATTTGTAATGTAGTGTCTCTCACTTCACATCTCCCTGCAGTGAGTAAAATGGGAGACATGTACAGGGTCACCCATCTCCCCACACACACTCTCCAGAAAATCACAGGAGAAAGCACTCTCTGAATAGCACCTCAGTCTCCTCCATTCTGTTACAGAAGCAATTTTCACACAGATTCTACACAAATATGCATATTCATTTATTATACTTATAGTATTAAAGAATTGTAGAGCCTAAATACCCTAAAGGTATCAGATCCAGTCTGATCTTGGAAGGAGACCATCAATGAATACTAGGTGCTGTAGACTGTATTTCAGAGGAAGGAACTGGCAAAAACACCTCTGAGTATTCCTTGTCTAAGAAAACCCTATCAAATTCATGGGATGACCATGTCAACAGGTATCTTGAAGGCATATACACACACACTGAAGTCACATACACACACAGAAAGGTTGGAAGGATTGTAATGCATGGCAAGGGGTTGAACTGGATAGCCTTTGTGGTCTCTTCCAATTCTGATTCAAAGGGCCATCTAGTCTGCCTCCCTACCAGTGCAGTTAAAGCATGCCTGATGGACTGCCATAAAACCTCTGTTTAAAAGCCTCCAAGGAAGTAGGAACCACCACTTTTCAAATATTCCACTTTGAAACAGCTCTTACCATAAGGAAGTTCTTCCTAAAAATTCAGTTGAACTGATTTCAGAGATGACCACTCGAAGAACGACAGTTACAGGAAAGCAACCTGTCCTCCTTATAATTTGAATCAATTGGTTCAGATCCTGCCATTTGGAGCAGGAAAAAAAAAACAATCTTGCTTCATCTTCCATGTGATAGCCCTTCAGGTATTTGAAAATGGCAGTCATATCATCTTTCTTTCCATTTTTCAGGCAGAGGTAGAATCGGTGACACAGAAAATGGAGGCTTTACAGCAAGATTATGAATTAAAACTGGAGCAGTATGTCCATCTTCTTGATGTTAGGGCCGCACGTATCCGAAAATTGGAAGGTATGTTGATAAGAACTCCTTTTTCAGTGGCTGACGCCATTTCACCTGTATCAGGATCCTAGAGCCTGCATGCTTGACAACTGGAGGCTGTGAGAGTGTTCCTCTCGAGCTGGAGAGAAACATTTCAGGCCAAGCCTGGGTTGTGGGCATAACACAGACCATTCTTTATCTTCTTAATTTTTGCAATGGCAGCTGATTCTAGTTGCAAGTGAACTACAACTGAGAAATGGTGGGTTACTCATGCCATCAGGTGACTGATGTCTTAAAATGGGATTTAAAAGAACAAATATTCCAGGACATAGCCTAGTATTTTTGTAGTGCCTCACAGTCAACTGAGTGTCTGGGTTGTTTTGGTTTTTTTTTACATTTCCTCAGATTAATAGAACAGGAGCCATGTTCGTTGTTTTGAACGGTATCATTCATTCTGTTTATATTCTGTGTTAGCCATGCTAACATCTAGAATCATCAGATCTGTGGGAGTTTGCAAGGAGAAAATAAAAACTACAACAGTTAAATCATGTGCTCATCCTGTTTTGGTTTTGCAGCCCAGCTGAAGGACATTGCTTATGGCACCAAACAATACAAGTTCAGACCAGAAATCCTGCCTGATGATCCAGTTGATGAGTTTAATGAAACTGCCCACTTAGAGCGAGGAGAGAACTTGTTTGAAATTCACATCAGCAAAGTGCAATTTTCTCCAGAAGCTGCCAAGTCTTTTGGAGACCAGGAGCCTGCAACCTTCTGTACCTATGCCTTCTATGATTTTGAACTTCAGACAACCCCAGTCATCCGGGGCCTTAGCCCAACCTATAACTTTACATCTCAGTATCTCGTACGGATGGATGACTTCTTTTTACAGTATCTGCAGAAAAACACCGCCACACTAGAGATCCATCATGCATACGGCATGGACTTTGAGACAATCGCTGCCTGTCAGCTTAGATTCCATGAAATATTGGAAAAGAATGGCAGGATCTACAGTTCAGCCATTTTAGTGGGTGAGTCTTGATCATGCCGGTTGCAATACCAATCTGTGTGTTTATTCAGTGTTTATCACCATGATGCCTTTTAAAAAATGCATCAAGCAGCCTGTGATAGAAGAGAAAATGACTAAATCTTGCTTTCTAGGGTGAATGAATATTTCTTCATGTTGAGACAGAAGAAAAGAGCATACCAACTCAATGCTTTAAAGTAGTCCATGGATTAGAATAATTCCTCATGATGTAATGCAGTAGTAGGCATTGTGCATCCTGGAGGATCAATTTTGTTGCCCCTGAAACACCCACCAGTCCTCCAAAACCCCAACCCCCAATTTTAAAAAAAGGTTGGTATGATTTTCAAGGAACTTTTACCCCAAACTATGCATAAAAAGCCCCAAATGCATGAAAACATGGGGGAAATATCCACCTCCACCTTCACAAGCACCCCAGAATCCTGTATTATCCCCAGATACCTCACATTGACCCTCAGCCCCATGCAGTTGCCAACTCTCAAAATGGCAAACTTTACTGTCTTCTATGCACTATGTGTTTTGATGTTAATACAGAAAACCACCATCTGTTATCATTGATCAGATTGGTAGATCCAAGGTCAGCACACAATAAAATACTGTACTACTGAATCATCTGAAAAAAGATGAACAGATGTCTCTATTTGTTAATTATATGTTTGCCAATATTTGTGTTGAAACATTCCATGTGCAGGCGAGGTTTTGTTTCAGTAAATCCTACGAAAATATCAGATATACATTATAGTTATCATATTTCCTGACTATTGATGGCTTATGCAGTCACAGCTGCAGTTAAAAAAAATATGTCCTAATTAAAAACATCAGTCCTATTAACAGTAAATGTAAAATAATCTTAAAGTTACAACCCTGAACCATTTCCTGTTGGTACATCTGTAATAGGGAATTGTATAGACTTGATCTGCACTCTCAATGGGAGTAATTTACAAGTAATAACCGAGTTCATTGATTCATTCAAATTGAATGGGGAAGGGAGGGAAAAATCAAGCGTTGATCATGCTCACAAGCATGTCAGAACAAAACAGCCTTCATTGGCCTCAGCACCATCAAGGAAGAGACAAACTGTATCTTCCAGTTGAGGAACTACATAGCTTCAGGTGCTACAGTTAAAAAGACCTCTCTCTCTCTCATTTGCCCATCAATCTTTTCATCTTTTATTGAAAACATTCCCATAATTATGTAAGAGCTTATGCAGGCATAACATTGTGTGTGTATATGCCTTCAAGTTGCCTGTCGACTTAGGGCAACTCCATGAATTTCATTGAGTTTTCTTAAGCAATGAGTAGCAATAGTAAGTTCATCTATATACTGCTTATCAGTGAACTAAGCACTCCCTAAACGGTTTACAATGTGTAAGCTAATTTCCCCCTACAAGCTGGGTACTCATTTTAGTGAACAACAGAAGGATGCAAGGCTGACTGGACACTGGAGCCTCTGGGATCAAACTCACAACTTTGTGACTTGCAGTACAGGTATTTAACCACTGTGCCACCCGGGCTCCTTCAAAATACTCAGAGGTGATTTTGCCTTATTAGTTCCTAAACCATTATTAAGCAAGAGACAGGGCTGGCTTCCAGTACTGGAGTAAGGGGAGATCTAACTTTTGTCTTTGCATGTTGAGGAATAGAACATAATGCCATCAGGCCCAGCATGAAGTAAAGCTTGTAAAGCACTTTGAACTTTTCCATTAATAGTAAAATCCATTTCCAGAGGATCTGTTTCAATTTTTTTGTATGCCAAAATTATGATCTTTTTAGACAGTCCGTTCAAGGCTCTGGTGTCCCCCTCCCTTCAACTTCTTCCATTTTATTAAACATCTTGTTCAATAAAATAGTATACTGTCAGATCTCCTTCTGCAAAAGGTTACTTAACAGTTCATCTGAGTTTCAAAGTTGAATGTAGCTGCCAGACTTTACTGTGAAGTATTGGCTTTTCTGTGCTTTAGTGGAGTGTCTTATTACCAAATACAGTGTAAATTATTCTGAGGATCTTTGGATTGTTCAGTGCAGTGGCTGAATTGGGAGTGGGACCTCATTTGCTGCCAAAACTGGATCAGTGTTTGGCTCCCTAATTTTGTACAATATATCATACAGTATGTTTGCTTTTTAGGTGTTGGAAGAGAGATCCCAAACTATGGCACATTGGAGTACTGGATCAGGTTAAGAGTTCCTATGGACCAGGCAATCAGACTGTATAAAGAACGAGCTAAAGCTCTTGGATACATAACAGTGAACTTAAAGGATCAGGCAAGCCTAAGAATTCTAATTGTGTTTAATTAAGTTCGTAGACATTGGCCCGATTCTGTTTAATTTCCTACAGCCACTTCCAAAGAATGGACTTTGATCCATAAGGGTGCATACTTATGAGATGTCTAGTTTTGCCTTTGTTTAGTCTTGCACTTGTCGATCTATTCACTCATGTGTCATTCTTGATGCACTGTGCAGAAGTTCTAACGTGTGTGTTTTCCTACTGAACAATTACACTAGTGTAGTTGCTCCTACAGTTCCATCACAGAGACCAAAAAGTTAATAACTTAGGATGTAGCTGTGTTAGAATCTTCACTGATGGGAACCTGTGACATAGGAATCTCAATGATTCACCTGGGTTTACTGTTGTTTGTGGTTGTTCATTGGTTTCCCTTGAAGAGGAACAGGAACAAGGAAAAGAGTAGGGACACTTGAACCAGAAAGAAGCAAAGACAAATTCTATTTGTGGGTTTTCTTAGTTTAAGATGGAAAATTTCCAAGGTGGCTAGATTCCCACTCGCTGTGATTTCCATGACCACATCTCCATCAGTTTATCCAGAAGAAGGTTACTTTTCCCTCCTCTTCCCCCAGCTTAAATTACTCAGCATGTGTGGAAACGTGCAAGAGATGGGCCCAGAACATTGTAACACGTCGCTCTGGAAAACAAAAATACAATTTAAAAACATTCACCTATCAAACAGGTATTAATGGGTATTTCCCTCTCCTGTTAAAACAGCCAGCGCTCAGTCCTGCCCAGGCCAGCCCTTCAACAGATGGAAACTTAAATGAGCTCCATGTTACAATAAAATGCTGCACCAATCTGAAGTGCCGAACAAGTGGCATCCAGCCGAATCCTTATGTTGTCTACAAGTTCTTTGATTTCGCTGACCATGATACTGCCATCATTCCTAGCAGCAACCATCCACAGTTTGCCGATCACATGTGCTTCCCAGTGCCAATGAATGTGGACCTTGACCGCTACCTAAAAGCTGAATCCTTGAGTCTGTACGTTTTTGATGATAGTGAAACAGAAGATGGAGTTTACATAGGAAAAGCAAATGTGCCTTTAATTTCATTAGCACATGACAGATACATTTCAGGTAGGAGCTTTTCCCTTTGGGGGGATGGGTTAAAGCTGTATAATACAGTATCACTTGGATATTCAACAGGGACATAATTGAAATACTGGTTCATTGTTTCTTCCTTAGCTTACAGTAGCAGCAGTAGCATACATTTTTATTATTATTATTATTATTACATTTTATTTATAAAGCGCTGTAAATTTGCACAGCACTGTACATTTCATGTTGGTTTTCTTTCCTCTTAGCCTATACCAGGTTTTGGTTTTTCTTATGTGGGTAAAGGAGGTTAGACCCTGGAGTCAAATCCAACCCTCTTGGGTCCCATAAGAGGACCTCTTACAACATCCAATTTTTACAAATTTTAAAATGAGGAAAACAAAGTTGAAAGACCTTTCCTGAGGCTTATGTTATTAACAGAAACGATCCTAATGCTAAAATGAGCTGTCACTTTGATCCCACCCTTTTCCCTTGGGTCTATCCACCACTAGTTTGTGGCCCCCAAAGAACGTCTCTGAAATTGAATTAGACCCTCAGACTGAAAGAGGTTCCATACTGTTAGTCTACACTGAAATGAATGGCAGATGATCCAGCTGTTTGTGTTGCCTAACCTATTGCTGGTCTCTGAGTCACAATTGTAGCCAATGAACATGAATATGGTGCTCATCCCTGGCACAGTGGGAAGAAACATTTGATATTGCTGGGCTCCAATATCAAATAGCCTGAGAAATTTTATTCAAGAGTACTTTACAGGTGCCATCTATTTCCATGTAACTTGTGCAAGAGACGAACTGAATGTGCCATAAGACTAACGTCTTAAGCTTATTTACATGGAGATATATTACAATGAAGAAACAGTGAGGCTTACTTGGAAGTACATCAATAATGGTCATAACAGTTACATTTCAAATAAAGATAACTAACTACACTACTGTGGGGTTATGCTGTAAAATTACTATAGGGTAGCTTTCAGTCGGAGCATGCTCATTTTGTCCATTCTATAACATGGGCCTACTCCATTCCAAACAGTGTTTGAGGCTTCAGAAGATGCAAATGCACAAGGATATTTCCTTGATCCAAATGAAATGTCAAATATATCCATTGAAAACACAAAGCCACACTCAAGAATCTAAATATGATGATGCAGAACCACCACTGCTTTCCAGTTTACTTTATTCTTATATTTTTTTACTTTCTTTCAAAACCTTCCTCCTACTTTTTGTAAGAGATCTCAAGGTATAGAATCCATATCTGGGTCTGATGAATGGCTGTGTTATGGTGCTGGTTTGTCATTTTAAAGGTCAGTCTTTAGAGAACGGAAAGGCAGAGGAGAAATAATGAAACAAATACTTTCAGGTCCTACTTCATACAGCATCCAAGTCAGATGAGAAAGGTTTCATCTTGTTTGAGAAAATCATTGTTGCAGCTGTTTATTCAACACACTGAACCTTAGGAAGATGAAGTCATGGATTTGCTCTTATATTTGGCTTTTCAGGTACCTTTGAACTAAAAGATTATGATGGCCACTCCACTGGTACAATTAGCATTGAGATGAAATGGAAATTTTCCTATCTGCAACCACCTGGTTCAATTGTAGCAGCAGACCTTTCACATTACATCCAGAATGAGAAACCAGTGAAGGGGCAAGGGGAAGGCCCTCTCCTGGTGCCTCCAGTCTCTTCATCAGCAGTGGTGGTATTATTATTATTATCATTACTATTATTATTTACCTGTACCCTGCCTTTCTTGTACCTTCTTTACTTGTATCCTGACCAATTTTAGGGGAAGAGGGGAGTCCGTTGTTCTTGTGTATAAATTGATCAATTTACAGATTGTTAATTTGACAGTTCCCTGCCCTCTGGTTTACAGTCTAAAAAGACATGGCACAAAAGGAGAAGGAAATGACAGTAGAGAAGGGGATCAAGCCCAGCAGATACTGCCAGTTTGTCTCTTCCTCCTAAGCCAGACTGTTAAGATTCAGGAAAGGCCTTTCATCTTCCTCTGAGCCTAGGCATGGTTCAATCCTAGCTATTATGTGTTTCAGTGAATAACTGCTGATTTTGACTTGTCTCTGTCATTCCTTAGAGGCCACAGCCGAAACCTAGACAGCGTACAGCTGCAGCGGACAAGAAAGTGTCTTTTGTAGATCTTGCTGCATTGCCAAATCCGGTAAATATAGATTTTCTTCCATATGTATGTTTGTATTGGGTTCTGTGTTCTGAAAGCAATGTTAGGCCACCTGCAGGAGAGACTTTCATGAACATTATACAGCCATTAGATGGTTCTTCCTCTGATCACCATGCTTACCTTAGAAAATACTTAACAGTAGGTTGTCTTTGAGTGTATTGATCTCATGGTATGCCTAATCCTCATCCAAGGCGAGGGAATGGAGTATGATGCGGGTGGAGGTGGGTATATATATATTTTTGTGTATGTGTTTACCCAAATGGTTTATTGAAAGTAACTACATCTAGAAAGCAAGGTCACTGTATGCTTTATTGAATGTATTTCATGTTACAAGGTGTGAGAAACTCTTTTCTGTATTTTAATTCTAATGATTTAGAGCCCCATTCCTGAAAAAGAAGATAAAAAGACTGAGGAGAAAACTGAAAACGAGAAACCCATTGCTTCAGACATTCTGCAGGTATGAAGTAAAATAAATTCCATAAAACTTCAAACTAAATTCTGTTTGCATTTCTCTTTTTATGTAGAGGTGAAGACACTAACTGGTTGTGTAATCTATTCATTAATTTGGGATTTCAAAGATTGGTTTTCATTTGGCCCCAGAGCTGTAGCTTGGAATAAGTGACACTATTATTGGAAATGTTATTCTTATGTTTCTGAGTTTGGTGACTTTTTCTTCGAAATACTGCATGGCTTGCCTACAGCATTTGATAAAGGTAATTTATTATCTTCTTTAAATATTCTCAGGGTAGTCATCTGTGTAGTATATTATGCCTGAGTATCAACTTGAATCCAGGAAGATGAAAGGGTCTTAACAGATAGATTTACCAGAATAAGGGTAGGAAGTTAGAACTGTACCAATTTACTCCTTTCCTCTTTCATGGCAGATTTGACCATGCACAAAGAAAGTTACGTGATTTGACAGGTTGTTCTTAGTTACAGAAGAGAAAGTAATTTTCTTCTTCCCCTGAATGGATTCTCCATTTCACAGGCAGCTCAGAAATGCATGGCAAAAATTCGACAGGAGAAGGAAAAGCAAGGCATTGCAAACTGAATGCTTTAGTGAATATTTTTATACAGGTTTACGAGACATGTCATGTTACATATTAAAGAACCAAGAGTGCAGTGCCAAGACAGATTAGGGTTCATGGAGTCAGCCTCTACAGCACTTTAAGTATGGGCTGCAGTCCAAGTTGGGAGTTGCATTCACAGCACAAAACATTCTTGATGTAGGAATGTGGAGTGTAGGATGAGAGATTCTCATGCATTTGAGCATACCAAAAACGCAGCAAGCAAGTGGGACTCTTTTGCCACCCCAGATTTCAGACTCCTTTTACAAAGATGTAAAACTGAGTTGTCAAACTTAGCAGCTTGGAAATTGCTCTTTAAAAGTAAAAAGTTGGTTTATAAGTTGCCTTTAAAATAAATGCTAAATGTAAAACTAAATGCTAATTGTAACCCTCATCTTCCCCCTATCCCTAAAAGAAAGAAAGAAATGGCTACAAATATACAAAGCTTTGTTTCTATAATTCTTATATTTCTCAAGGCCAAACCAGAAACTGAAGCAGACGACAAAACAAGTCAGTCTGCAAGTAAAACTCAACAGGAACGTGATGATCCTTCTCAGCTTTCCGAAGGCCAGTTAGCTGATCAGAGCTCAACTTCTTCAGGAGATGAAACTGAAATTACTGAGGAATTGGAACCAGAAGGTAATTATTTGCCTACACTACGTGCCTTAGCCTCACTCCTTATTAAACATATGGTGTTGACAGCAGAAGTAGCTTCAGCAGAGGGGCCACTGTTTAGATCTCCTTCGCAGCTACAGCCAAGTTGGGGTTGTTGGCATGTTAATCTAAAAGAGTAACTTGCAGCTTTGTAATAATTGACTAAGAAGGGGAGGAGGAAATCCTATCTCTAACCCTGATCTATAAAATATGAAAGGGAACTGGCTTCTTTTTCAAAATGTATTTATATTCTTTCTCAAGAAGAGAGATTACTTTTTTAAAGAATATTTTAAACCAGGTGCTCCTTCTGTCTGTAGATAGCAGCTACCCTTAATATCAAAGAAAGAGGGAATCTCAAGTAACAAGAGGCTAGTGCATGCCTTATGACAGTTGTCTAGATCAGTGGTCCTCCAAGTTTTGGTCCCCCATTTGTTTTGGACTTCAGCTCCTAGATGGCCAAGCTAACTTGGCTAACAGTCAGGAATTGAAGTCCAGTTCATCTAGAGGACCAAAGGTTGGGAACCACTGTTCTAGATGAAAGAATCTCAAAGCAAAGAATGTAAACTCCCATGTCACACAGTTGCCCTACTTTTTGTGAAAGCTTATTGTCCAAGAAATGAGATGTGGGACTCTCTAATGCCCTTGATATTAGACTGTCTTTGAAGGCAGTTTGGAAATTTTAACTGGTGCAAAATTTGGCTGACCAGATACTAAGGATGGCTAAAAAGTCTGAATTTTTGGCACAAAAATTGGTTGCCAGAACATTTTTGGTCCATATTCAAAGTGTTGATGTTATCCTTTTAAGCCCTGACCATGTTTCCTTAATGACAGCCTTCACAAACATCAGCCTCCTCATACACTCATAAGCCACCCGATAAAACTGTTCAGAACAGAGAGCATGAGAGACAGGGCCTTCTCACTGGTAACACCATAGTTCTGCTTTCCTGCTGATCAACAGTTTATCCCGATAATTATTGGCCTGTACAAAACAGCCGCGAAGATTTAGCTCTTCAGTCCAATCTATCCTTATGAATATGATTAGTTTGTGAAAGTCACTGTTTTTATTTTCATACACTTGACTGATGTGTCTCGTTGTAAAGGATTTCACTCCTCTCTGTACATCACTTCATGAGGATGTATGCCTAAAAAACAGCTTCAGAACAGTGGCTTCTGAATTCCAGTATAATAGCTCAAAGGATAAATTGCCATGAGTCAGTGTTGCATAGCAGTGGACACACTTAAACCAGACTTTGAGGTAATAAAGGGATCCAGTCATATTAAGCTATTACAGTATCTTCACTACCATGTGATAAAACAAATGAACCAGTGGTTATGGAAGGAGAGTATGGGCTGGCTCATCCATATATATCCCTTTTCCTCATCAGTGGAGCACTTACATGTGTGAATGGGAAACAACACCAATACCACTTTCATATCACCAAGAAATCAAGTGATGAGTCTGCAAACCAGCCCCATGCCTCTGCATTTAGAAATAATTCCTTTAGTAATAATGAACCCAAAAGTAATCCAGAAGGTGGGGACAGTTATCATTCTCCCATTCTTTCAAAAACATTTGCAAAAGGACTAGTTCTGAGGGAATACACTGTCAATGTAATTGCTGTGAAATACATCATTGCCAATCATCTCAACTATTTTAAGTGCTGGTTTTGTGTAGTAAATTATTTTGTCATCCCTGGGAGGCAGGGACAGTGACCACGCATTTGTATAACCATCCAAGAAGCTATTTACAAGGTTATAATTGCCCCCAAGTAGGGGATCTTGACTTGCAGGGTCACCATTGTTAATGCAGTTGGTGATGAAGTAATAAATCCTGATTGCAAAGTAAAACGCAAAGACTTAGTAGAGACCATCCTTTTCAAATTATGTATGTATGCAAACAGTTTGTGAGTGGCAAGAGGAGTAACTTATTGTTGGGGCACTTCTGAGTACACTTTTGAGGAAGACAGCCATGTGGGATTCCATGCTAATCTCATCTGAAAACTGATGGGAAGCAGTGCAGATCAGCATATAGGAATCAGACTGTCCCCTGAACCAGATTAACCTTAACACATTCTGAGTCTCGGGAAAGTTAATTTCCACAATTCTGTACAGTTTAGAAATCCGTACTAAATCTCTGTTGTTGCTATTTAAAATCTCTTTCTATAAGCAAGTTGGTAACCTCACATCTCTCCAAATGCCAAATCAAAACAAGGCCTGACAGAGGAATAGGGTGTTTCTGCAGACCATTAAATGAGCATTGATTGTTCAGTGTCATGTTTTATTTGCAAGGAAAAGAAATTGTGCATCATTACTTCAAATTGTTTTTGCTTCTTACTGGGTAGTTTTTACTTTTACTGCCTGTTTGCTTTTTATTGTCTTTTTAAAATAACCTCAGCTAGATGTAATGCTATTTAATTATTTGTTCATATTTTGATTGTTATTGCAACAGAGCAAGATGAAAGACATGTGAGTGATGCTGCTGAATCAGTGACTGACAGTGATGACTGTGTTGTTCCGAGTCCAGTCTCCACAAGCCTTAATCAGGTTAGTCAATATTTCTGAAGAAAATAAATAGATGTTTCCCTTATGGGCCTCTGAAGGAAAATAAATACATTCTCCTTATGGATATAATCAAACATTTCATTAAAAGTGGCCATCTCCACCTACACAGTGATATTGCTCTAAAACAGCAGGGGTGGAATATGGCAGATCTGGGGACAGTCACACAAACCACCAAAGCTGCAAAAAAACAAAGCAGAAAACACTTGGAAGTATCCTAAAGTCCACTTCTGGTTTTGGAAAACTCATATTTTTCAATGTTAAACAATGTGGGTGAGGGGGAAGATTGTGATTGTTTAAAAGTGAATTGTTACTCCTGGAAGCTTCTAAAAGAGATTATTTGGGGCAGAAAAACAGCGGTCTGGGGAATGTGGAGGGATGAAGTGTCAGAAAAACAGCCTGGCAGAGCACATTTGGTCCCAGGGCTACACATTGTCCATCTCTTCGCTAAAATAACAATGATTTTTTTTTTAAAAACAGAGTACTATTTTAAAAAAAATTATTCATGCAAAAGTTAACAAAACAAACAACAGTTCAGTTTAAAAAGACACAAGGTTAGAATAATATAATACACAATTAAAACATTGTGGAAAAGATAAAACCAGCTAAAAATGCCACCTCATCTTTTTGCCGCATAAATTGTAAGCCAGAGGCCTGCTTGAATTAAAAAAAAGGTCTGTACCTTCCATCAAAAGGAAAGCAGAGAAGGAGCCAACTCAACCTCCCTTGGGAAAGAATTCTATAATTTGGGAGTAGCCACCGAGAAGACTGTCTCCCATATGCTCACCCCCAACATGCTTGTGATGGTGATGGGACCAAGAGAAAGCCTTCCTCCCAAGATCTGAGAACATGGGCACGCTTGTACAGGGAGATATTCTGCACCAAGCTGTATAGGGCTGTAAAGGTCATAACCATCATTTTAAATGGACCAATGGACAGTAAAGCTGTTTCAGTGGGTGGGATGAGGGGTTATGTTGCCGTAACCATCCCCAGTCAACACCCTGGCTGTAGCATTTTGGATCAGGTGTTTGGGAAAAATACCAGTAGTGTGAATGCTGCTGCTGCTTTACTTCAGGGAATAGTTTTGTGTCCATTAGCATTTCATACAGTCTGTCATCTTCCAAAATCTGGCCATGGTTTTAGCATTCCAGAGTGTGCCTACAGTGATTGATACCGACCCGATGATAGCCCTCAGACGCTAGCTTAGAAAGTAATGCATGTGCAACATCTTTAGAGTGTGACCAGCTACATTAAGCAATGTTTTGTGCTTGATTGGCTTCTTGTCTATTCATCATCCCTCGCAAGGATTTTGAAATGCTGCCACCTCTCCAAACCAGAGAGAGAGAGAAAAATCGTTTTAATAGGTGGAACTGTATTATGATTAACTGCATATTCAGTGCCATCAGATTCTTTTAATCTGGAACAATGTGAGCCAAATAGGAAAATTACTCATTGCCAATGAGCCCTGCAAAAATACAGCTGGGACTACAAATCTCTAGCTTTGTTGCACTCTATTATAACCAGAATGATTTAAGGAGACTTAAAAGATCTTGGCACCTCCGGAAAGGGGTACGTGTGAGAGTGTGGATCCTTTTATTTCTGTATCTCCACTTATCTCCGCTCATGGAGAAGTGCAGTGATGAGCCAGGAGGAGAAAAAATTTAGAATATTGGAGCTACTACAGTCTGAAGACCCTTAAACCTTTCAGGAAAGCATCTCATCTCAGTGTCAAGGACAAGCCAAGAGCCAGAAATGGTGTATATACTGTATTGGCATGGCATCTGTTAAGGTTCATTGGCAATAATTACAGGGTTCATGGTACAATCGCCCCTCCTAACTTGCGGATCTAAGATCCGCATCCTTGAATATGCGCGGGGGTGACTTCCGCTATGTACAGTGGTGCACGCGCACAGGGATGCACCCCATCTAAACCTATGGGGCTTCAATAAGCACAAGCCTCCATTTTTGCAGGGGGTTCCGGAACAGATCCCCCGCAAAAAGGGAGGGCCAACTGTATTTCCTTGAGTTTGATATTCCTCCTTTTTAAACACAAACTGGTATGTTTATTTCACATTGGACACAATGGTGCTCTTTTGCAGAGCTTGGGAAAGTTACTTTTTGAGCACATGTCCTATAATGCCCAGCAATACAGCTAGTGACCATGCTGGATGAGGTATTCTGGGTTATATAGTCCAAAAATTGTTTCCTTGTTCTGCATTTGTTCTTCATTCTGCAAATTGTTTCCCTGTTCTGCAATTGCCCAAACAACTTTTGGACTATATAACCCAGAATACCTCATCCAGCATGGTCACTAGCTGTATTGCTGAGGATTATAGGACATGTGGTCAAAAAGTAACTTTCCCAAGCTCTGCAAAAGATCACCATTGTGTCCAATGTGAAATAAACACATTGGACACAATGTGACCTAGGACCATTGCATGAAAGTAAGTTCATGGAGAATTTTCCATTAACGGGGGGTAAGTAATTTTCTGATAGGCTGAGGACACAAACCATGACACACGGATTTATCCATCATGCCAGTAGTTCAGACAGGATCTCAAAATTCCAAAAATGTTATAACCACTATCTCCAACCCCTCTGTCCTCAGCTTTTATTTTCCTGCCTTGCCAACCAGTCAGACAATTTTCCCCTCTTGATAATCAATAAGTTAGCAGTAAAAATAGAAGGATTATGTTTTCTAAGTTTTATTTCAATAAACCAGTACTAAGCATGTGCCTCATCTGTCTCTTTGAAATCAATAGGAACTGAGCACCATTTAACATAGACTCAGTATCGAACTAAACCCCACTGAGGGCTCTTAAAATGAAAGACAGGATTTGCTTCCACCTAACAGCCCCAGTTCAACTGTTCATGAGATACACATAGGTTTCTAACATTCAGGAGGCAGTTATTATCCTGATCCTTGATATATTTCAGTGATATTTTATTTAATTAATTATTTCAAGAGCTTGAGGACCTAAATGTATTTTCCAATGTCACTTCCAATCACTATAAAAGCACTGTAAAGTCTCTTCAGCATCTAAAATATGAAAACCAAAAAAGCATTATAAAAACAATTCCGGCCAACCATCTCAGCAACAATCATTGGAAACAGATTTACATAAAGAGCAGTAACAATCTGAAAATGAGCTCGCTGTCTTATTTAATGTAGACTGAAATTAAACAAGGAGTTTAAGGCTGACATGGAAGTAAACAAGGAAGAAAGCCAAATAGATAAATAGATAAATATTTATAAATACATAGATATGGGGCCCCCACTGAAATGGACCTGTTGTTTGCATTTCTGGGGGCTCTTTCACACTACACGGTTATAGCACCATTGTTCCACTTTAACTGCTGTGGTTCCAACTTGTGGAATCCTGGATTTTAAGTTTCAGGAGGTATCTAGAATTTTTAGCCCAAGAGCTCTTCTGGTGCTCTGATCTAACTACAAATCCTAGGATTCTATATGATGCACCCATCAAAATTAAGGTGGACTCATAGCAATACAATTATGCACTGTGAAAAGGGCTGTAGTTTAACTGATTCTACTGGTACACAGGGCCTCGCTAGCTGATCTTAACAACGCATATGGATATAAGCAGTCTTTCAGGTACTCTTTCTCCAAACCATTTCATTAAATCTTAATATGTTTAAATACTGACTTATGCCAAATTGGTGTACAGGTCTGTTCATCTCAGCACTGTTTCACCTAACAGGAGATTTCCAATATGTCATCCTGCTAACGGAGACATTTTCTGTGTCTGTTTTAAGGGTAAAATATCCAAGCTTAAATCTTCTGTGCCACCCCTCCCTCTTGTTATAATTCTTGGAGCCATTTGTATAAGTGCTTGCAACATTAACTGGTTGGTTTTCAAGCCCAGGGCTGCTGAGGGTTGTGTTCTTACAGCTAGGATCAGAATCTTCCCATATAAGAAAGCCATTTCTCAAGGAATACCTAGTTGGCTTTTCGGTGAAAAATTAAAGTGAACATTTGTTTAAGACCCAGTTTCTTATTTTATTTTTTTAGCAATAATATAAATATCCCTGGGGCTATCCAGATTTTGTAAACACAGCTTCCGATTTTATCTGGAGATTGCCTCGCTAATTATCCCATGAATCCCAAATCGCACACCGCATTGTTTAAGCCACTTAAGATTATGCTGCTCCCTTTTTGCAAGTGGCAAATCAGACAGTCCATGGTTTTTCCTTAGTTATGGTGATCATAAAGGGAATCTTAACCAAAAAAAAAAAAAGATGCCCAGGATTTAGCTATCCAACTCAGCTTTTCTCTCTCTTTTTATTCTTGTCTGTTATGTATAATTAATCATAGATTACTTCATTTTGTTTCATTGCATTTACAACATTTATGAGCTTCGCTTTGTCGGTAGGAAATGCTTGTCCCCTTCTTTTTCCTTTCCAAAGTGGCGTAATTAGTGTTAGCATCTTTTTTAACAGGCTACATAAAGTTTAGTGGCTGGATTAAATCATGTCATTAACATAATGTGCTATACAATTTGCCCCTATCTCTTTTCGTTTCCACTACATCAAAGTGCCACAGAGTGCCAACGTAATTGGGCCTTGCTAGCTTGTCAGGTTGAGTCAAGATGATGACTGGTGCTTTTGCTAAAAAAGCTTCTAGGCATGATAATTAATGGAAGGGGGAGGCAAAAAAAAAATCAGGGAAATGTAAAACTTTGGACAGTTCTTTATGAATATTTCATACTTTTTGAATAATCAGAAGTTAACATTATCAATTTGATGTATAATACATTGATTAAAAGCCTTGTTACAGGCCTTCGAAATAGACATCAGAACTGGAAAATTTGCATTTGCTTTTGCAAAAGTCTAAAAGGGAAATAAAATAAAATTAACAACTGCTTGTTCTCATCCCTCTACCTCTGCACTTGATCATTTTGAGTAATAATTTAGCTTTCAATTATCACAATAAAATGTTACTGCTGTCAGCTCCCAAGTTATCTTCAAATGTGCCCACAAGGCAAATCTTAGCAAAACCAATTTATTCCATGGTGGTCTCATTTTCCTCTAGGTGTGTTTACATCTTTTCTCCCTTCATTATAGATAGTCTTTGTGTGCTTTTCTTGCTCTAATAGCAGTTTAGTGAAAACTGTCATAATCACTTTCCTTAAATTAAGATCTTAGGGGTCTTAATTAATTTTGACATTTGGTATTCTTGAAAGAGCCCAAGTCAGGCTCTCCAGGTGGCTTTCTTTATCCTGTAGAGGACCATATGTTCTTTAAAGAAACAACAAGTAAGTCAAAATACCTAAAATTCAAGGGGAAGAGAATGACTGCCGTTTACCATTTGGGGTTCTGGAGTTCTTTTTTATAATAGAGGAGTAGTGTTAAAATCTCCCTGATCAAACTACAATAAAAGTGGGTGGATGAACAAGCTGGTGAGGGGGATGGTTTACAATTTACAAATTCTACAATGAGAATAAGGTAGTGCTTGGTGGACGTAACAGAGTCCTTGTTGCCTTGGCTGTTTCTTAGTTTGTCCTGAGAACATTTCTGAGAGTGTAATTCCACTCTCAAAGAACATGCAATATAAGTTGACATTTTGTTTTAAATAAAAGTACATTTTCTCCCTCCACCTATAAACAGGTGCCATTTTTCTGTTTCACATGCCTAGTTTGCACTACCTGGCAGTAATTCTCTGAGGTTTATGACAGGAGTCTCCAAGATTTGGAGCAGGATTCATAGGTTTTGCCTAGAGATGCAGGGGATCAAACTTGCCAACTTTTGTATACAGAGCATATGGTCTGCCACTGAGCTATGGCTTCCTGCTGCTCTTCTGACAATAACCCTCACCTTCATACTTCTTTTAAAGAAACATCCTCCAGCACAATTCCAAGAGTGTCGTTGTCATTAACTGCCATCAAGTCGACTTCAGTTTATGGCAACCCCATGAATGGAAGACCTCCCTCCATCAACAGCCCTGTTCAAGTCTTGCAGACTCAGATCTGTGTTGTCCTTGACTGAGTGGAACCTATGTCTATTGCAATCTTCGTCTTTTCCTACTGCCTTCTACTTTACCAAGCATTATTATCTTTTCTAGGGAGTCATGTCTTCTCATGATATGGCCAATGTACTACAGTCTCAGTTTCGTCACCTTAATTTCTAGGAAGAGTTGAGGAAAAAGTTCCTTTTAAAGTACAGTGCGTAAAAGGAGATTTTGAGATAATGCCTAACTTTATGCACTGCTACCTTGTAATCAGTCCCACTTCTACTTCTGAGTAGGATATGAGACTCTTGATCATCTATCTGTCACCACACACCGATTTATTCCACGCGACCCAGTGGGAAGTTACTGATGGGCTCAACTTAAACTTTCTCCCCCTCTGACTCTGCAGAGACATGCCCTCTGCACCTGGGGAGATGAGAATCCTATGTGCCCAAGTAGATCTTTAAAGAAGGAACCAATCTAACATTAGCAAAGGGGTATCTTTTACATGAAGACATCTTAATTCAGGGTTTATTTAGGAGATGTTACAAAGTGACATTCATATTCAACCAAGGTTAAAAATAACCATAAGCCCCTAACACAACTAGCTACATATTCCTATTCTACTCATGATACAAATGGAGTTCTGAGTCTTGGATGTTCACGGAGGAAGGTAGGAGCCTGAACACTTTTGTCCAGCCTACAGCCAAACATCCCTTAGGTGAGGCAGGTGCCTCACTCACTTTGTTTCTCATTGTCTCATTCTCTGTGCCCCGTGGCACCCTGAGATTTTTCTAGCATCTTACTGGGAAGCATCTCACAAAGCTTCACACATCTGCGCTTGGCAATTCTCTCTCATGATCTCTGTTGCTCCCCCATGAAGCTGAGCCCCGATAAATGTAACTCGAACCAACACATCCTTAACCCTTTGTTTACCTGGAAGAGAGACTATGGCCCCATACAGACAGGCCAAAATAAAGCTGCTTTGGTCACTTTGGAGATATGCTGTTTTAATGAGGCCGGAAGCCACGCCAAAGCCACATTCCAGTCCTAAGGAGTGCAGCATAGCTTTGGCGCAGCTTCTGGCCTCTTAGGATGCAGACATCATTAAAACAGCATACTTCCAAAGTAACCTGAAGCAGCTTTATTTTGGCCTGTCTGTATGGGCCCTACATCCTTCAGCCGTTTTGTCCAGATAATGGAAGAGCCCATCACATTGGCACATGCCATCCAACCTCATGGAATCTGCTTATTCACCTACTTTGCCTACTCCTATGTTACGAGTTCCTCTCCTCCTTGTTTAACCCAAAACAAACATACCTATTTTCCTCTGTCAAAAGTTCTACATATGCATTCTACATTTGGACTTCATTTGTAAACTGCCATCTAGGCACGCGCTGGTTTTGACAGCCCAGTTAAATATTTGGAACAATATTACTCTGAATATCACTTTAAAAGGCTTCTAATACATCTGTACGATGGAAGGAGAAAGGGAGTTGTTTCTAAAGTAAAATTAGACAATAGAGGCAATTTCATTTTTTATGCATGTGAATGTAAAGTGCTTGAGGTTATTAGTTGAAACTGAGTAACCTTTCCAGGCTTTCATCTCTTTCTTTCAAATTTGAATATGAAAAGCACATTCAAGTCAAAGACCATCACTTTAATGACATTTGGCAGTCATTTGATTTATTAGGTTTTTAGAAAAAAAATTCCTTTAAATATTTCATCATACTATGCTAATCCTAGTAATATTGCCTGCTGAAGCCGTGTACCTGTATTAGCGGAGACAGAATGGTGTGGAATTTTCTCTGTCATCCTAGTAAAATTTCCATGAATCTACTGAATAATAAAACAACCTTATTGAAATATTCAGATTTGGGGTTTTAGTTAAGGTGTCTTAGGCTACATAATAAAAGGAAATGCCTTTTGAAGGGAGTGTGGGCAAAGTTACTTCATCAAATATTGAAGGAGGTTGACAGCAATGAGTATTGTTCCCTATGAAGGAGATATATAGATATAAAGATATAGATATGTAATCTCACCCATTGCATTACACAGAGATAGTTGAGGCTTTTCTCAGTTGGTTAATTATAGAATATATGTCTGAAAATACATCAGTTGCCATGTTAAAGTTCAGCAATATTGTATTGATTTACAGTTTGAACGCCAGTCTTTAGAAGCCTAATCCCCTCCATTTTTGTCATTTTAATTCTGTAATTATCACTGCAAGGTTAGTGATTTGAATTTGCAACCAGAAAGCCTTCAGATTCCACACTGGAGAAAGAGTCTTTTAATGCAAAAAGGAATCATAAAAAGGAAAATTAAAAAGAACTTGACAGTTGAGATCTACAAGGTGCTCCATTTGCTCTTTGAAGAACAAAATCTCGTCTTTGAATGTTCCTCCTGCGTAGCCTGATTTTGAAATCATAGTGGTTATACGTTCTTTGAAACCACTGACTTATTCAAGAGAATGTTTGAGTGCTACCATGTTAATATGTGATATGCACACACTTCCAAATTGGGTATGCATTTCAGACCACAAACATCATGGGGTAGAGTTCAGTTTGTATGCATATTTTTGACACATGTCCATCTTACAATGATTTTTCACTATAATCTTCTTATAGTGAAGTGGTCTTGTAAATAGTGTTCCAAAGGATAGTTTTCCATAGGCTCAAGGTGGATATTTTACGAAACGGAAAACATTTCAGAGCCGATCATACTTCATGCTCAGAGTACTTTGATATTTGCAGCAGAAATTTTTTTAAACAGGAAGATCAAGTGTATATACTGAAATGTTTGGGTCATGTGATCAACATATCATGCGATCAATACACCAATGACTGACCAGATTTCCAAATATATCTTGATCAAAGGTTTAGATTTTCAGCCTTCTCCAGGGCGTTTTATATGTGTATGGGGACAGTCAAATTCAATGGAAATTGTAAAGAAAACTCATAGTGCTGTGAATTTTTCATACCTTGATCACATTGGGAACTAAATCTAAACCATTATTTGACACTACATGATTGAACCCTAGCAGATGAGCTCCCACCTCTAGCTTCTCTGTAACAGCCATAAGATTAGAATCATCCAGTTTCATTTACGCTATTTTACTTTGCTCACCAAAGGGTAAACTGTTGAAACTACAGTTTGTCCAAAGACGTTGAGATTTAATATGGTTTTTGATTCTGGTTTCCTTGGATAGTCAAAACAAAATGCAGTACCCAGTTTGGACAAAGTGGTAGTAACCCTGTGCTTGGAAAACCCAAACTGATTCTTCCAGTCCTTGGAAGCTATGCTAGATGGATCTAGATAATACAGATAACACTAAACTGCAGTTTAGGAGAACACCTGAACTTGATAATTTAAAAAATGGAATTTTATATGCCTGGTCCCATTTAAAACCTTTAAGGTATACCTGTAGAGAAGGTTAGTTTATTATTGTATCTTCCATATATATATATATATATATATATATATATATATATACACACACACACACACACACACACACACACACACTCTATCTGTACAAGATCATAGCTTGGATAAGGTGATTGATAGTATAAACATTAAATAATTTGACAGGAAACTAGAGGATGTGGTATCAGTTAGCGTATTGGGAACTGGTGACATTAAGTAGAAAATAATGTATGGGAGAGAGTAAAATTTCTTTTAGGAAAAAGTATATATGGCCCAGAAGACTATTAAAGATGAGAAATTACAGCCTTCACACTTGTGTGATTTCTGTGGATCCATAGATTAGTGCCTTAGTGCATTCTTGCTCATTTAAGGTTCCAGCTTCATTCCTTGGCATCTTTGGTTAAATGGCTCTCAAGCAACAGGGCTGAAAATTGTATTTTCAGCATAAAATATCAATCTGTAGCCTGTTGCAATGTTGGCGTTAACTACAAAGCCCAGGGCCAAGTTACGACTTCTATTGTAGCTCTGTCATAAACCACCAGTCATGTTTTATCACCCAAAACATCTTCTGTGATTTGCATGTTTGTTGTGACACTTTTGTATGACAAGATATATATGCATGCTGTTGCTGTTTCTTTTACTTACGTGTTCTTTTTTCATAGCCTGCCGAAAAAATCCGGATTGAAATAGTAGCGCTCAGTCTGACTGACAACCAGATTGCAAGGGATAACACAATACAGCGGCTGTTTGTGGAATGCAAGTTCTCTACTTTTCCAGCAGAGGAAACTCCAGTGTCCCTTCCAAAACCCAGAATTGGGCAGTGGGTCTATTACAATTATAGCCATGGTAGGTTTTCATTAAGTATGTATTTCCTTGTTTCTCTGTCTCTAGTTCCATGTCTCTCTTTTTTTAAAAAAAGTAATTCCTATTGAAAATATCTGGTAGGTATTTTGTAAACTGTGCTCTGAAATAAATAAGAAGCCCTCTATATTCAACCAAAGTTTTATCTCAGTCCTGCTTCCCTTAGTAGCCAGTCAGTTCCTATCAGGATACCTGTAAGCGTAAGTCACATACAGTAACTCTGCTGCGGGCCCCTGCTATTTCTCTCCTTGGCTGCAAGAGTTAGCATAAATATGATTTCCAACATATTCCCAAGAAGGGCCAGTGAGTGCGGTTGCCAGAATGAAAACTTGAGAGAGCTCCTTTATTTTTAATGGTATGTAGAAGAAGGAATTTCAGCAGGTGCTGCTTGGTATGCAACCAGATAATAAGCAACACCTGTTGAAAGTCCATCTTCTGCACAGCCATTAAAAGGAAAGAAGCCCCATCCAGTTTTCACCCTGATAACCCTTACTCACTGTCATTATTTGTTATTTTAATTGTGATTTTAAAAATCATCCTACCAGGTTTTGTAGGGGGAAAGGGATTATCAAAAGAAAGCAAACAAAGAAATACTTCCAACATTTGGCAGATTGCAACTCCAAATAATTATGTTTGTATAGAACTCTAGAGTATTGCATACAGTGTAAGTCGATGAGTGCTATTCCTTATGCCAGGTTGTCATAAAGTTAGATGACACATTGTCATGCAGTAAAATATACAAAACATCTGTGGCTTAATGAATCCACAAGATTGCACAAAGCCAGATTTTCAGAGCTTTTCCCAGAAGCAGGTTTATTGTTGCAGTTGGATTTGTCATTGGAACACAAAGCAAGTTGGTATATATTGCCAATGAAGAACTCATCCAGTGGTTAGTGTCAGTAACTTTGCTATTTATGTGACTGCAGTCTACTGTACTGATAGAACAGGGATGACATTGTGTAATCATCCAACGTTTTTTGTTATAATGGCCTTCAATTTTCAGACATTATTGAGAAAGGCAATTCCTGACTTCGTTTTTTTTTTAAATATCTAGGTTTCTAAATTTATTACTTCATAGTTCAAGCTTGAAGGCTGGAATGTGCTTCTCCAGCTTCATTAAAACTTTCATTTCCACTTCATTTAATTACTCATTTGAAGAGAACTAGTGTGGTGTAGTTGTGTGAGTGCTGGATTAGGAGACTAGAATTCAAATCCCTCTCAACCATGAGTTGTTTACAGGAAGCACACAGCTCCCTCATTGCAATAGCTCTGCTGGTTTTGACCTATAAAACACTAAACAGCTTGAGTTCAGATTATTTGAAGAACCATATTTCTTATGAGCTCTAAGATCATCTCCATGGCTAACCCCAAACATTAAATTAAGGTAGCCTCTGTCCATTGTTACTCTATTCCATGTAGAGTAGACCCTTGGTATCCATTGGGATTTGGTTTCAGGACCTTCAGTGGATAACAACAAGTGGCTGCTCAAGTCCCGTTACATACAGTGACATAGTAAAATGGTGTCCCTTATATAAAATGGCAAAATCAAGGTTTGCTTTTAGGAATTAATATATTTTTAAAATATTTTCAAGCTGTGGATGGCTGAATCCATGGATAAAGAATGCATGGATACGGAGGGACGACTGTATTTGACCCCAAGAGGGGGTATTCCACCCATTTTAATGTCCTGCACTGGAGCTAACCTTCAGCCTCAGCATGAGACTCAATCCTTTCCCATGTTCTTTTCTGGAAGTGCTTATCTAATGTGCAGTGGTTGTTACCAGTAGCATATTTAATACAGGTTGAGTCACCTTTATCCACAATGTTTGGGACCAGAAGTGTTTGGGATTGTGGATGCTTTCAGATTTTGGAATATTTGCATATACATAATGAGATATTTTGGAGATGGGACCCAAGTCTAAAAGTGAAATTCATTTATGTTTTGTATACACCTTATAAACATTGCCAGAAGGCAATTGTATGCATAATATTTTATTAATTTTGTGCCTGAAACAAAGTTTCTGTACACTGAACTATCAGAAAACAAAGGTGTCACTATCACAGCCACCCATGTGGACAGTTTTGGATTTCTAGATAAGGGAGACTCAACTTGTCATGCTGACTGGGGCCTTCTTAGCATCCTCGACCTGATCAGCTCCATCATCATTGTAATTATCCCAGGTCCATTCACAAAGCCAGTACAAATTTATCAGTCCTGATATTGAGCTAGTGAATCCTTTTTCTGGTCCTATATACCAGTAGTTCATAGGAGTGGGGCATTTTTTTTAAATTAAGGATAAAATAATGGCTGTGTTGAGAACACACACATTTGCTCATATGAACCCAGCATTAAAACTGGGACCTTAGTGGAAAAGACTGTTACAGTGGACCCTTGTTATATGCTGGGGTTTTATTCCAAGATGCCCCATGGATAACAAAATCTGTGGATGCTCAAGTCCCATTAAATATAATGACATAGCAAAATGGTGTCCCTTATAAAAATTCGAAAACCAAGGTTTCATATTTGAAATTTATACTTTTTTGAACATTTTCAAACCGTGGATGCTTGAATCCGTGTATTAAAAAATCCGTGTATAAGAAGGGCCGACTGTATTATCTTTGTAATGGTCATTGGATCAAATAAATAAATCCCAAGAGCGAGATTATATTTTCTTTTAGTGGGGGGGGGGGAATAGTTGCCACAACATTATGACTCCAAACTTGTTTCCAACACAATGGCTTTATCTTTTCCAGAGTTTTATTTAAATAACTAGTTGGCTAATTTCTCCTTGGTGCCAGTTTTGCTTGTAAAGGAACACGGTTTCAGGCAAATGTCCTAATGAATTTGCTGTTTGATAATGTCAGCGAGAAAGCCAATAATCTAATAGTAATGAAGTGGGAATGTGTGTGTTTACTATAGCTTTACTCCATTTCTTATTCATGCCTAATTAGATTTGAGCATGTAGAATATTTGGGGTTAATTGAATATTTTCTTTAATAAAACTGAGATTTACATGATGGGGAAAGGAAGTGTACTTTGAGCTTAGAGGGAAACTAGTAGTCCCCAGGATTTTGTATGAAAAAATCACGATAAATCCAGATGTAATTTGAGAAATCATTATTTCTCAGTAAATAATACCTTTTTTATTGAGTTCTCTTATTATATTTACATCTTAGCACTGTGACTGGCTTTTTTTAAAAGAAAAGCTGCTTTACATCTTTTGGAGTTCTGGCTTAATAAGCAACACTTATTGTAAAGCTGTAGCGCTCTCAGTCCCCTGAGCCTTTGGTTTTTCTTTTTTAATCTTAAAGGAAGAAGCAAAGTAGTTCTACAATTAATAAATTAAATCTCACAATTATATTATAATGCAGACAGATTATCTTTTAATGGTTTGTTTTTAATTTAAAAGCTCTATCCATTGAAAGTGCCAATCTAAAAAGTACAGTCTTCAGTGTTCCGTCCAGGAATACTCATTGTTCGAATTCTCCATTAAGTAAATTCCAAGCAAAGATGGAGAAAACACAACCACTGAAATGATGGATAATTCCATCATGCAATCCCATGAAAGCACTGCCAGAAGTAATGTAAAGCTGTTCAGGTTTTCGGATTAATCTAATGGGCAGAGAATATATGGGTATGTGTTGTGTGCCTTAGTGTCTGACTTTTGGAGGCCCAAAGGTGAACCTAGCACGGGGTTTTCTTGGCAAGATTCATTCAGGGGAGGTTTGCCATTGCCTTTTCCTGAGCCTGAGATAGTGTGACTTGCCTAAGATCACTCAATTTGCTTTCATGCCCGAGCTGGGATTCAAACCCTGGTCTCCAGAGTCATAGTCCAACACTCAAACCACTACACTGCAAGAATAGATGCAGTACATAAAAAAAGAAGAGACAAATTGAAGTAGCCCAAATATCTAAGTCCCCCATTCTTATTATTATTATTATTATTATTATTATTATTCCACTTTTTGCCCACATGGTTGTTTATGAGATGCGCCCAGCAAGTCATGAGGGCAACCGTACCCTCTGTGCCTTGTTCCATAGAAACTGATATACAAAGGCATGCACTACTTCCAATACTGGGGTAATATATAGCCATCCTGACATGTAAACGTTGATTTGCCTGTGAATACCATCAGGGGCAGAAATAATATCAAACAATTTAATAGTCCCACCTGCCCAAAAAGCCTTCTTAAGCCACCTTTGGCATCTCCCTTCTCCCGACCCAACTGGCCCTGTATTCAGAAGGCTTTATTTTCTGTAGCCCCCAACCCAAGTCAAGAAGCTGTGGTCACCCGATCCTCTCTATTGCTTAAACACCTCTAGCCTTGCAAACAACACTAAGAAGCCCATAGATTTTATGTGCCATAGACTTAAAAGTAGTTTTGCAGTTGATTGTTTTCTTGGGGAACCTTGGAACGATGTTCTCATAAGAAAGGGTTATGGGCGCAAGTGTACGCAGGTCTTGTGTATACAGAGCAAGTAAATGTGGGCCAAGATGCACATACCCAGTTTATCATCTGTGTACAGGTATTAAACGTAATAGGAATATTTCTCAGAATTCAAACCATCCAAACAGGGCTTCAGCCTGAAGAAGATTAAGAAGAACTTGACTTGTCAGCTGTAAGGACGACAAGCAAGGGTCATGCCCATGATTTCAAATTGAGCCTAGGGATAATTCTGACTCTAAGTGGGAAATACTGTAGATGTAAGCAAACTGGCTTTATACTTTCTCTAACTTGGGATGGATAGTTACACCGAAGGGGTCGACTCATAATTTCACCTTGACAAAATGATTTCTCCCCCTCATGGACAAGACCACCATAATTGAAATAACAAAGATTAAGTTCAATTGATAGACACTGATAACAAGGAAATAGCATTTATATTTCATCGGGCTGAGAGAATATTGCCACAAGAATGCTGAGAAAGCAGGAAAGGGGCCTGGAAATAAGATTAATGATCATAGGCCTAAAGAATGTTATCTTGGCTGTATATAAACCTGCTTGGGAATTGACAATAGAAAGGGGAAAGATTAATGAAATCTTCCAAAGTTTTTTATGAGACTTATATAGATCAGAAGCCTTTGCCTCCGAGGAGTGAGTAGTTGATTATTTGGACAAATTGGAGGCACCTCAGGCAAGTGAAATGAAAAAAGAGAGAGCGAATGAATGGCTGGATACCCTTTGGATTCAGGATAATATGATAAAGGCATCTTTCATTTACACACTGCAGAAGATTCTTTAACATGCCGTTGCTCACGTTTCATATTTAAGTCAGAATAGGGGACAGAAGAGGAAGGCTTGTATGGACAGATTTTGGCACAGTGGTACAACTTGAGCCTAAGGCGGCTTTGGATTTTAGCAGGATGGTTCTAACTCTCATGATTGTAGATGGCAAAACAATGGGGGAGGCAAACAGTAATAAGGTTGTGAGTAAAATAAAGGTCTTGTTCACAGTATTTCTTTTTTTTTAAATTATTTATTTCAGTTCCACAATGAATACTAAATCAACAACAACAACAAAATGTTCAAACATGCTTGGTATATATACAAGTTAACAGAAAAACACACATAAGGAATGCTTAACAGACAATTCCATTAGGGTAGTTATCCAGGTGGTGTTGTACATTTAGGATGAAGACAAAAGTTCACTGAGGGAGCCTTTCATGATGGGGTCCTTCACAATATTTCCAAGCTCAGGGATCAATACCTGGTATTCTGAATAACCTGCCACAATCATGTCATTTATCCTCCTTGCAGTATATTTGTGTACTATTGAGTCCTGCTCACAGCTGTAATATAACGTTTTCATTGTGACCTCATATGTTTGGCTGAGACACTGAGAGGGGGGCTACAACATGGTGTTGTCTACTCTGTAACATGAGCTGCATCTATACTGCAAAATTAATGCAGTTTGAAACTGCTGGAACTGTCACAGCTCAATGCTATGGAATTCTGGGATTTGTAATTTTGTGTGACATTTGGCCTTCTCCATGAGAGAGCTCTGGAACCACAACACGCTTCAAATCCCATGTTTCCATAGGATGGCGCCATGACAGTTTAAACTGTGCCAAACTGCATTAATTCCACAATGTGGTAGCAGCCATGTCTTGGGATAATTGCCAAATTAGTAACTGTTAGTCTATTGGATTGAAGCGAATGAAGAAGCATCCTGTGGCTTCTGACAGATAAATAGTTATTATAGTGTGAGCTTCCATTGGGGCTTTAGCCCACTTCATCAGATGCATCACGTGTGTATTTGTTTGACTAGGATAGATAAATGTCAGGCTGTAGCCTTTCCTATTTGACTGGCCTAAAAGTCTCTCTTATTGCCTGTTGTGGCAGGAGAGGAGGATTAAATTACAGGGGCTGTCAGAAAGGACAAGCATGCTGCCATACATTATCGCTATCACTGGCTTTCACCGGGTGAAAGAAACCACTGTAAATCCCTTCCATTGCGAAGCAATAAAAGCCACTGGCTTTTACAGTCATGACTGCCAGGGCCATTAACAGGGAATGACAGCTGTGTGGCATTCTTAGATGCTGCCCGTATCTCTTCCGACAGTGTGCAGCATAAAGCTGCCAGCGATATGACAATTGGATCACATGGCAGTTCCCACTTCAATTCTGGGTTTTGTCATTGATTTCCTTTTAGGAGAGACTGAAAGAGACAATTCGTTTCCCTTTTCCCCATTCCCTTCCCTTCTCTTCCCCCTGCCTAAGTGTGCTTACCTTTCAACATATGTTTAGGTTTAAATAATGAGCAAGTACTTGAAAAGTAGACCTCTTTGCACACTTTTTAAGAGACAAGATTAAAAACTGAGCTGGGAATATGTTAGCCATCACAATGTACTAAGTGTCCCAGTGATCATATTTTTTTACCACATTCAACTTTATAGGAGCTATGGCTTATAAAGACATCCTTAGTTTCTTTCTTGTACCAAAGATATGCACCACTCCATCAGAAAAAACAAAAATCCAATATGGTATAATAGATTATATTAGAACCTGAATAACCAGTCTTAACTAAATGAATGAAATGCCCCTCAAATCCATGACCTCTTGCCATGTCTAAAGGATCCAATGCAATAAATTATATTAAAACCCTAATAACCAGTCTTGAGTAAATGAAAGAGATGCCCATCAGTTCCATGATCACTTGCCATGTCTAAAGGATTCAATGCACATGCAATGTTTTGCTCTTCCTGAGTCTAAACGTTTTCTCCTTCATTTTGAGAAGAGCCACAGCTCCCAAATTCACAGTAGTGATATTCATTGAGGTTGTTGTTGTTGTTGTTGTTGTTGTTGTTGTTGTTGTTAACCTTTATTTATATAGCGCTGTAAATTTACACAACTTTCATCAGAGGATGAATACTTCAGCCTTATTGTCACTACCCTTAACTTAGCAGAGAAGGGTGGCAGGGGACTGGTGAGTTACTATCCATTAGGAGGCTCCAGTTTGTCACCAGTGGTCTGAATTCAGGATAAAAGATTCCTATTACAACTGCATGAGTTAATTGTTTTTCCTATTGTCAGGCTGTTTGAGGCTTCATCCACAATGCAGAAATAATGCAGATTGACCCTGCTTTAACTGCCATGGCTCAGTACTTTGGAATTCTGAGATCTGTTGTTCTGTAGATATTTAGCCTTCTCTGTCAGACAGCTCTGGTGTCACAACAAACTGCAAATGCCTGGATTCCATAGCATAGAGCCATGACAGTTAAAGCAGTGTCAAACTGCATTATTTCTGCAGTGTAGAGGCAGCCTGAGATATCAGCAACAGATTTGTGAATAACTAGTGCTTCAGATGGAGATGTCATGGTCAAAACTCCCTGCATGTAATTTCCCTCTGTTATAAGATTCTGTGGTTCAGCCCCAGTCTATACTTCATGTACCTGAAATTTTGGAGAACACTTCTTGCATGAATTGCTAGGAACACTTTCTGCATCTATTGAAGTGGGCTAGGAAAACTCACACTGTAATAAGGTGTCAGGGGAATCTTTACTATTTTCCCCACAATAGACTAACACAGTTCCCTCTTGGGAATTGGAAGCTAATATTTGCTCCTATCTAAAATTCAGACAGAAGGAAGTCATTTTGAAAATGAGTCTTTACTGTATTTGCTTGCAGCCAGTTGCCTCCACTGTCATTTTCTGTTTGACTTTTTGCAGTCATGCACGTGGATCAAACAAACAACAAAGCAAGGCGAGACATCCTCAAAACCATGCTTCGGGAATCTGAGCCCAGCCCTGGAAGGTATGTTTAGAAGCTAAGTACATTGGGACACTTTGACCGACTCTCCTTACCATGCAAATTAATGTATAATTGGATCTGAAGGGAAAGGATAATGAATAAATGAATGCATAAATAATTGAAAGCTTGCCAGTTCTTTCACGAAGGTAAGTTGTTCCAATAGTAGGTACTGGCGTTATCAGTTTGTATTTCCATATGCAAACATCCTCCATAGATAAGGGAGTTGGTTTTGTATTCTCCCATGTTTGTTTGAAGAGCACATGACTTCATCATTTTTTTTAAAACAAGAAGCAACTGACACTACCTTAATAATAATAATAATAAATAAATAAAAGTTTTATTTATATTTCCTGCTTCTCCCTTCGGATCAAAGCGGCATTACAGCAGTAAAAACATCATAAAATATATACATAATTCAAAAACATCAATACTGTATATACTCATGTATAAGTCTAGAAATTTAGGTTTAAAAACTGACCCATAAAACCTGGGTCGACTTATCCACAGATCAATGTAAGCACTGTATTTTAATACATCCATATATATATGGTGAAAGGCAAGGGTTTAATCTGCCCTAGAAGCACTGATCCCCTTCTGCTCTCTCATCCATCCAGCCTTTAGTATATGCACTAATAGTTATGCCTGCTGCAAATTGTTTTCCTTTACTTCGTCCTTTACATCCTTCATTATATGTACCTATGTTTTACCCTTGACTTATCCATGGGTCATATCAAAATCCATAATTTTGGCCCCAAAACTTGCCCTCAACATATATATATGAGGTTGACTTATAGTCAAGTATATACGGTATGTTTTTTCCTTTCAGAGGGTAGGCATCAACTGGGTAGAGCAAAGATGGGGAACTACAGATGGTTGCATGTACCCTATTTTCCCTTTCCAAAAATAAATGTGGGGCGAAATGGCATTGAAATGGACTGTTGAACCCCTGGAAGGTTCTGGAGCATCTGTCTATTTTTAGAGTGAGCAAAATAAAGAAATATATAAAAATCTGACAACAGGGGCAGTTTGTTAGACCACATAATTTCCCCTCCCATATAGGGGCACTTCTCGATTTCCCATTTTAATCACAACTGGAATAGCTGGTGATTTCAATGAAGAGTGTAAAAGCTGCCAATCAGCCTTTCACACTTTTCAGTTAGCCATATATTTACAAATAAGCTTTGCAGACCTGAGGGTAGTTTTTGGCAATAAGACAGTAATCTCTGTTTCCTCCATTTTCCTTTAAAAATTGAGCTTCATACGTTGGCCGGTGCACAATTTTTTAATAGAATCCGACAGGAAGTGCCATAAAGTGATCCCTTAAGAGCAGGCACGTATCACATCTAAAGCACTTTGATGTTCAGAAACATTTTTTTCCCCTTTCTCATTTCAGCAAACAAGCAAAAGACTTCCAGATTTACTGCATACATTAGTAAGATGGATAACATGCTGGTGCTAGCGAAACTACAAATAAAGTTACATATTTCCCAATGGTACTATATTCTGGGCAGAGACCATTGTTTTGTAGGACATATCAAACTCCAGCGACTTAGGCAAAACCTTTTGCTCAGACTTTGAAATTCCTCGCAGGTTTGCATACTGTAGTGTATACATCTAGTAAAGGTTTGGCATTTTTAAGTCCCTCTAATTCCATGGGTAAATGATCTGAACATGTTCTTTAATTCTTTCTCATTGAAATCACTGGGGCCTAAAAGTGCTTAGCTTTGGCACAGATAGCAAGGGTTCGTCACATCAGGGCCCTTGCATAAAAACAAAAGTTTCCTTTTCTACCGTTCTGGATTAATTCCTTTCCGTCATCTCTTTGAAAATCTCCATGGGGAGTCTATATCTTTATCAGGTAGCAGATTCCATTGCTGAATTGTGCATAGCATATAACAGCCCAGAACTGTTAGTTACACTTAAGTCTCATGTTTTTTAATGGTACATAATTTTAGGCATGCGTAAGAGGCATTTCCTGCATATGCTCACAGTTATGTCCCTCTCTCCACATCTACTGAAGGGCAGAATATAATAAGAAAAGCAAATAAATGTTAGTTTTAATATACCAGCTGTTTCTTTGTACTGTTTGCTGAGGATACTTCTCAGTTCTTATGCTTGACATCTTAAATATGTGGAAATAGTTTACATCTTCCATCTCTGCCACCTATGTTTCTCATAAACATATGTAGTTTCTTCGGCTTTTCTTGATATGTTTTGACTGCTAGAGACTCATGATCAGTCTTAGTTGGCTGTGTTGGCGTATGTTGGCTGTGAACTGGGTATATGTCAACTATATGTCAACTATATGTTGAGTGTACATAATAATTCAGGTTCAGTTCCTAGCATTTCCAGTTAAAACCACATATGAAGCTGGATGGAGAATGAACCTGGAGAGCCCCTTACAGTCAGAGCTGATACTGATGGGCTATTATGTTATGGTGGACAAATCAATGCCATATTTCAAATGACAGCTCTTAAGTAATAAATCGGCCCATCCCAAATAATCTGTACTTTCTCTGCAGACATGATCATCTCTTCTTTAGCAGCTCAGCAGAAATCATTATTTATCACGGATAATTTATGAAGATTATCGCACTAGCTGCCTTTTCCCATTCTGCGCACGGGCTGAGACTGGGCTGGGACAATGTCTTATTGCACAACTCCGTGCCCAGATTGTTACCATCTCATCCTTCTCCCATCCTTAGCTAAAAATGCTTCTTTTCCCTAATGGGAGACGTTCTGATTGAAGACAGGATGGTAATGCTCTGGGCATGAAGCTGTGCGATAACACATGTTCCCAGCCCAGTCTCAGCCTGTGCCCAGATTGGGAAAAAGGCAATGCAATAATCTCCTAAATCCTGGGACCTAATCTGGCCCTTCCTCGTGGCAACATTGTTTGGTAGTTTCCCATTTTTTATTTTTTATTTGTATCTTTCCTAGCCCCTTTAGTGGGTAGTTTCATGTTATTTGCAGAAACATGGGGCATTGAGGCAAAAACACTTTGTGCATTGCAGTGGCAGCCTCATCATCCAAATACCATGGGATCTGTAATTTGTTTGCCTGTGTGTGTTTGTCCAATTGCATTTTTGTCAAGCAGGCACCTGAGCCAGCATGGTGTAGTGATTTGAGAGTTGGACGATGACTCTGGAGACCAGCGTTCAAACCCAGCCATGGAAACCCACTGGGTTACCTTAGGAAAGTCACACCCTCTCAGCCCCAGAGGAAATCAAAGGCAAACCCCTCTGAACAAATTTTGCCAAGAAAACCCCTGATAGGTTCTCCTTAGAGTCGCCATAAGTAGGAAACAACTTGAATGCACACAACACACACAAACACACAAGCATGCCCACCAGCTCTTTACAAATCCTTCCTTGGGATGATAGCTTGTACACTTGATCAAGTAGAGCTGATCAGTGCAAATGGCATGTGTTGAATTTGCAAATAGCCTCCAACACATGGGATCATTTTTCAGCTGTTTCCATGCTATTGCCTAACATGTGGCTCAGGCCTTACCATTCAGACAAGGAAAATCAATAAACCCTCCTTGCCATGGTCCTACTTCAGAAGTGGTCCATAAGGAGCTGAAATGCAGAATGCGGCCCTCAAGTGTACAGACACAGCACATATTAAAGTTGGCTGCATTGCTCCCTTGACACATGTTTCCTATCACAATGCCTTATATAATAATATCAGAACTTTTTCCCCCCTCAGTTGAAACAGGAACTAAACTTTAAAGTGTAGGAAACCAAAGGGACTAAGGATAAAAATATCAGTCCAAATTGGCTGCACATGGTCTAGATGTGGTGGTGGGATAAATCTGTGATAACTGAAATTGTAGCAACTTGTGCTATGAAAAAGAAGGTAAAGAATAAAGCCAAACAGCTTGCAAAGTGTTGCTTGTTCTCCCAAAGTCCTCCATGCTCATGTTCTTAACAGCAGGGCTAATTTATACAATACTATCCTACCCTTTCAAAACAGGAAAGAGAAGATTGTAAGGAAAATTGAGATGATGATGATAGTGAAAATTTTGAGCTCTCGGTGATATAAATACCATAGACTTAAATCTTAATTGCTAATCCCAAATAGAGAAGACCTATTCAGTCAGTTGGTGAATGGTAAGTCAATCCTTAGAGATCCAGAATGGTGTAGTGGTTTGAGTGCTGGACTAAGACTCTGGGTGACCAAGGTTTGAATCTGCGCAGTCAAGGAAACCCATTGAGTGACCTTGGAAAAGTCACACATTCTCATCCTTCAAGAAAGGCAATGGTAAACCTCCTCTGAATTAATCTTCCCTAAGATAGGACGGCCATAAATTGGAGTAGACTTGAAGATAAATGCAGATGGTTGCACCCCATATTATTTAATATGTGGCATGGCAATCCACTAGCTCTCCGATGTGGTGGACTTACTGATTTACTGGGACTAGCAAATGGATTTGGGCCTATATAAAAGCAATGTTGTCTTAGTAAACTGATGTCAATGCAGAAAAGAACCAAATCAGGACCCAAAATAACACTATCCTTTAACTCAAGCTCATTGATTTAAAAATGTCCTCACTGATTAAACCAGCCAATACAGTTTTATAACTCAGATATAACCAACATGAATTCAGTGAAATTTATTCCCAGATAGATATTAAATAGGGCTACAGCCTAAAGGTTTGATAAATTAATTTACAGTCTGATGGTGGTATTAATTATTAAAAGCAGAAGGAATTTCTTAGAAAGCTGAAAGGAAGGGGGAAAGAGTGAGATACAAGGTTTTTGGAGGAACCATCCATGAAATACAGCGTGATCAATAATAGGAAACAATTTTAACTTTAGGTTTCAATTTCAGCACCACCTTATGTAAAAAAGCTATTCCCTGTTTTGTTTTTTCCAGAAAGCTAGTTCCATTATTAGTATTTTGATCTTTTGGAGCAGCAAAATGATTTTCTGAAGCTGCCTCTGCAACATCAACCATGGCATTCTCATTGACATTGATATTTTTATAGACTTTATTCTTTTGACATGCACAACATACTTGACAGTCTGCAAAGCCAGCATTCCATGGTCTGGCTAGACCTTCCCAATTTCGGAGTTGGCTAAGGTGCCAAGGAAAGTAATAACTTACATGTGTCTCCATGTTTTGGGCCTTTCCCTATTTTCAAGTAAACAAATGCAGGCTAACATGCCAGGGCATAGTAGTGGGAAGCGGGTTATTTGTCAGCTCATTAAAGGATAATGTACATTTAAACTTGCCCTCGAAAAAGTGTTTCCTTCCATGCTGCATCCTAACATAAGTGAACCAGGCCTTTGAAAAGAGTACTTTGTTCCAGTTCTTTGTACTTAAGTAAATAGCTTTATTGGCAGAACCTTTACAGTGCCTTTGAGCATTATGACTAAGCCACTTTCTGAATAATCCTCCATGAGGAATATATGCAGCTAAAGGTCATTTTTATATATATTATGTACATGTTTGAGACTTCTTCTTCAGAATAATATGTTTTTGTCCTGTGTGAGGCAACAGTGGGCAGTTGGGGGGCTTCCCAAGGATCTGCACTCATCCTGTATTCAACCACACATTGGACCTCTATTGAACAAACCTAACAATTTTTACCCCCAAAGTGAAAAAAGAATGAGGCGGGAGACTCCAAAATTGCCTTAAAATGTAGAGGCTTCCAGGATAGTAATTGTTCATACTTGGGCTGAAAAAATATCTCCACTGGGAACTCTGGCGCGGGACAGACCACCTGAAAAGGGCAGCCTGCCGGCGGCCTAATTTCCTCCGGAGGGAAGCTGCAGCCACCAAACCGCACGGCTTCCCTCTGCAGGAAAAAGAACCTGGAAAAACGGGTTCTTTCTGCACCACAGGGCCAGCGTAATGAGTGTGCCACTGGTGCACTTGTTATGTAAGTGACAAGTGGTGATGTGCGGATGCCACACGGCGCTTACATAACAATGGCGGCACCCATGTACACTGGACACCGCTATTGTTACGGTGCTGTGCCGTGCTATGGTTAGGGACTGTGCAGTTGCCACATGGTCCCTAACCCTAAAATTGGCACCAGCATGGCGCATTTGCTCATTCTGTAGTCGCCATTGATAGTTGGACACAATTCTCAACCCTATGCAATATTTAAGGCAGGGGTGGGAGCCTGCGATCAAATTGCTTGTTGACTTATGGCAACCATGATTTGTATAAGGCTTTTTTAAACAAGGAAAAATAGAAAACATCCTACAAGGTATCCCTTTACCTATTTAAAGATGGCTGTCATGTTACCTTTTAGTCTTCTCTTCTCCAAGCTAAACATACCCTAAGTCATTCCTCATAAGGCTTAATTTCCAGAATTTAGATCATCTTGTATGCAAAGGGATCTTGTAGCACCTTTGAAACTAACTTAAAGAAAGAAGCTGGTAGCATAAGCTTTAAATAGACTTGGGCTCAAGTTTATGAAAGCTCATGCCACCAGCTTCTTTCTTTCAGTTGTCTCAAAGATGCTGCAAGATCCCTTTGTATACTGATTTTCCAGACTAACATGGCAATATCTTTGAACTTGATCATCTTGGTCATCCTTCTCTGGACATGTTTTACCTTGTCAAGATGCTTCTTGTACTGTGATGCCCAGAACTGGACACAGTATTCCAGGAGTAGAGGGCACTGTTACTTCCCTTGATTTGGGCACTACTGTTGATGCAGCCCAGAATTGCATTCACTTTTTTGGCCACTGCATCATAGTATTAACTCATGTTTAGCTTGTAGTCTAATAAAAGGGGGGAGAGTGTAAACATAATGTTTAGTTTCAGCCTAAGTTGGAAGAGGAGGTTTTTGAAAACCCCATAGCAAATATGTGAATATATTTATGTTTCTTCCTCAAACCACTTCTCAGCATACGATTTACAGTGGTCAGTGATCCGCCTGAAGATGAACAAGATCTTGAGTGTGAAGATATTGGCTTTGCGTACGTCAGTCTAAATGAGATATTTAAAAAAGGGCAAGACATAATTGAACAAGACATCAAGGGTGAGTTCAGGATGGTTTTTCAATTCCACTTCTTTGCAGCTTTCTCCGTTCCTTTTTTTTTTTTTTTTTCCCTGAGGTGAGAGGATGGAAGGGGTTTTACTTCTTGGATATATGTTGTTGTTTTTATCTTTTAATACAGGCAGTCCTGTGAATAAGTGTCTATATATTTTACCCAAAATGAATTGTGGCTGCCAAAGCCTTCCATTTGAAACATGGTTTTGAAATGAACAAGTTATCCAGAAAGGATAGTTTGGTGCAACTTATAAAATACAGAGTCTAGCATCTCCCTGGTTACATATGTATACACTCATGCCTCCACATGTGTGGCTTTGACTTTTGCAGATTTGATTATTCATGGATTTTATTAATATATTCTTTCTAGGAATATCTAGGTCATCCAATGCAACTCTGTGGTCAACTTTAAGCAAAAGCCACACTGAAAGACCTAGAGATTCCTAGAGAAAACACTCCGCTAGGCATTTGTAGCTCCTATGGTTATTTTCTGGCAGATGTTGACCACAGAGTTGCACTGGAAAACCTAGAGATTCCTAGAGACGTGTTCTTTTGGGTAAAAACATAGTGTTTTTGTTATTTGCTCTTTTTTCCACATTCACAGGGGTCCTGTGCCCCTAACCCCAGCAAATGTAGAGGGACAAGTGTAGTTTTCTGAATAGGATCTGATACAAGTGTATTGATAATTTCAAATCAGAATTAGATTGTTAATGTTATGGATGATTTCTTTGAGGTCACCCAATAAGATGGGTGACTGAGCGCAAACTTGTACCAAGCTTCCCAGTTGTTTCAAAGAAGGCCACTTGTTTCAAAGAAGGCTTGTTACAGAATATCCTGGTTTTGTAAACCAAGATTGAACCAGTTCAGATGTCAAGGGAAATAATGTTTGCTTATCAAGGGAAATAATAGTTTAGTAAACCACCATGAAAGAGTCTAAGTAAGAAGAGAGGGGAAGGGGCCTAATACATGAAGATTTATTAGACTAACCATGGCTTATTAGTACGTAGAGAGATCTTGTAGCATCTTTCAGACTAACCGAAAGAAAGAAATTGGCAGCGTGAGCTATTGTAGACTTCAGTCTACTTCCTCAGGTGCATTTGGTGGAGTGGAAATATTAGACTAACATAACTATATCTCAGCCAAGGCAGTCTACCTCCACAAACACTGAAACAGGAATATTAAAATATTTTAGAGAATGAGGGAAATAAGCAAGACAATGCTTTTTAAAAGTAGTATGCCACCCACACACCACGAGAGTGTATGCCGTTTTTAGCCAGCTGTCATTTCTTTCCCTATAAGGCAATGGCAGCACTGCTGTGTCTCTACTCAATAGTATCCATAGAAATAAACACAGGGCTTTGGGTATGCCAGAACTTGCCCCACATCTGGGAGCCACGGGGGTCAGCACAGGGTCTCAAGAGAACAGCTAAGCGTCAGACCTGATACCCAGAAAGGACCTAGAGTTCTCCTGTGACTTCTTTTTATGAAAGTTTCTCTATCAGCTCAAGTTAACTCAAAGGTATGCGAGGAGAGGATCCGTGAACTCGCTATTGATGTTACTCCTCCCAACCTCCCTTGTGTTCTTTTTCTAGTTTTTGATTTGCAAGATGATGGAACGGTAATTGGAAAGCTCAAAGTAACAGTGGAAGCCCTACATGCTCTTCGCTCAATCCACAAGGAACTAGGAAACGTCCAGGAGGTCTGAAAAAGGATCCGTTGTGCCTGCAGACGTGCCTTCTCCCAATGTAGCTCTTGCAAGGCAGAGGGATGCTACAGTATATTTAATGTATAATTTATATGTAAAGGATGCACAATTTACTGCTGTAAAGTTTATATATCTTTTCATATATATATATATATATATATATATATATATATATATATATATTTCTCTCTCTCCCTTCCTAAGGCTACAGCCCCACCCACAGTGGATGCCAGCTTGTAAATAATTAAAACCTACATGATTGAATGATGTGCTTTATTTGCATTTTCAACCATTTTCTTTTTGCCTTACATAAAACATAATAAAAATGCAAGTCAAATTTTTAATTTTTAATAAAAAAAAAACCTTAAGCCTTAGAAAACTGATTAAAAATACTTTTATGTTATCCCTAATCACCCCGCTAAATGGAATGCCTGCGATTAGCCTCATTAAGAATTTTATACTGTGAAGCTTTTATTAGAAGCAATATATGAAAATTACTTGGATTAATGTGTTAATCTGCCTCTTTAAAATGCTAATATCCATTTTATGCACATTAAATCTCAGTATGCATTTTCTTTGATGCATGCCGTTTCTATCAATTAAATATAAAGAACGAGACTGGTCCCAAGACTTATTAAATTACTGCAAGCTTTTATAAAAAGAAACACACAACTTTTGCCCTTCTGCTAACATTATAATCAGTTGTTTGTGATTATCAAGTTTGAAGGGAGGGTATGGCTTAAACCTCTTTTTTGTTTTGGTGGTGTGTGGTGTGTTGTTGTTTTTCCGTCTGTAGGAAAAAAGAGATTTACATATTTTGACTCGTAACTATCAAAGTGCAAGATGAAACTCTAAAAGGAATGATCATCTTAACTTACTCTTAAGGCCCAAGCCCCATCGTTTCAATAACATTTAAAACATATATAAAACCTGGACAATGTGTACTTGTGTCCTGATAACCATTGATTGAAAACAGCCTGGAAACTCAGTTTTCCAGCCTTCCTCCAATGGCTGTGAAGGTTTTAATTGATTTTTGTAATGGAGTCATGGATCAGCACCACAAAAAAAAATAAGTCTCTAGATGAGATTCATAAGAAGGAGGTGACATTTTATTTTTGAATATACACTTCATTGTTACCGTTATACTTCCTTTAAGCAGGATAGTACAGGGAGAGTTAGCTTTCTACTGTTTGCAAAACAGGCTATATTTCTTTCGCCAGCATATGTAAAGTATTCAGAAAGATAAGTAATTTATTAAAATCTACCTAATTTGCCATGATATATTAAATCTCCACTTCAGTGCTCACAGACCATTTCATTTAGAGAATTAGGCATTCCTTCTTTGTGTGATTAAAGCTCTGGAAAATGAGTTCTTTGCTCCTATTTGTGAACATTCAGAGCCTGCTAATGGCAAGAAGATGGAATAGATTATGAGACAATTCATTACAGTTCAGCAGGAAGGGGGAAAAAACACACCAGACCGAATGCAAAAAGCCCAAGTATGAATATCTGCATATAGTTTGAACCATCTGTGCTCTAATGGCTTCAGATATGTCTCTTTGCCGTGAGCAGGCTTTGAAATGGCAGCCATACAATATTAATTTGTTGATGTACATCAAGAGGCCAACGGAATATATATTTGACCACAGAAATCTCTGGATTCTGCCATTAAATTCCCACTCCCTCATTCTGAACCTTAAGGGAGAAGGATCTCCAAGGAGCAAACTCGGCAAGTTCTCACAACAATTTATTCCTACGGAACATTCTAGGAACCGCAGACAGCGACATTCCAAATCCCTTTCCATTCCCTAGTAAAGGGGCACATGTTTGTGTTCTCACTTGCGCTTGTTCCTTAGCTCATCGTTTTTGGCCCATACTTCCTCGTGTTCTTTGGCTCCCCACAACTGTATTGTCATTAAGACTTGTTATTATACATTACAGTAATTTAAAACAGCTAGATTCAACACCAAGATTAACAAAAGTGGCTTTTCAGAAATGGAGTTGCGGTATTGGAGCAGGAGGTTCATATTATTCACCTAATATTTTGCAACCCAAAACAAAATCTCTTCCTTATAAAGAAGTGAGCGCGGAGCTTGCTTTCTCAACTGTTTTTTTGTTGAACTCTGCGGCACAACTGCGTCACGGAAGCCCTGGAGGACACACCAGCCAGGAAGCTAGATAAGAAGTATATTGTCTCCTTCTAACAAGAACAGAACAACAACTAGAAACTTGACTTCAGCCAGATGCAGCTAAATCCAATGCCATCTAGCAATTAAATTATTAAGGTAGCTGGAGCCATGGGGCAGATCCTGGAATGTCAAAGGCAATGGCAAGTACCTTTCTGTACCGCCTATCATTGCACTTAAGCACTCCCTAAGCAGTTTACAATGTGTAAGCTAATTGCCCCCAACAAGCTGAGTACTCATTTTAGCAATCTACAGAAGGATGCCAGGCTGAGTGGACCTTGGAGTCCCTGGGATCGAACTCACAACCTTGTGGCTGTGCAAGGCTGCAGTACAGGCATTTAATCACTGCGCCACCAGAGCTCCAGGGAACCCACCCCTTTGTATAGATGTCTGAGCCTTTCTAAGAGTGAAGGCACAAGAATTAATTAATTCATTTATAGGGGCTCAACAGACTGCCCGAAAACGGTGGACTGGAGGCTCCTGTTTTAACTCCAGAGGGATGCCACAGCAGCCAAACTGCGCAGTGTCCCTCTGGAGTAAAAAGAACCTGCAAATAGCAGGTTCTTTCTAAGGCGCCCAGCACATGTCACTAATGCACCATTGGTGTGCTGGTGACGTAAGCAACACACAGCAACGCCTATACGCTGTGTGTCACTTATATCAAGATGGCAGCCCCTGTATAGACGGGAGGCAGCCATTAGGCCACCGCCATGACATACTAGGGTTCCAGAGCATGCGGTTGCTGTGCGCTCTGGAACCCTAGTATCAGTGGCAGCATGCCACTTTTGGCCCATCTGTCTCGGGCCATAATTACAATAGGCAGTGGTACCTAAAAATCTTCATGCATGAATCCACTTTCAGTCCTAAGACTAACAGCCTTGTTGTTAACGATCCCATGAATGAGGCATCTCCAAGACCTGCTGTCCAGCCACTCTGCTCAGGCCCTGCACTCTCATGGCCTCCTTGACTGAGTCTATCCACTTGGTTGCAATCTTCCTCTCTTTCTAATCCCCTCCAAAAGACAGCATAATTGTCTTTTCTAATGAATCCTGTCTTCTCATGCTGTGGCCACAGTACAACAACTTCAAGTTGGTCATCTTAGCTTCCAAGGAGAGTTCAGGCTTGATCTGTTCTAGGTCCCATTTGATTGTTTTTTTTTTGTCTGAGCACATGTGTCACTCCTCCAAAAACAACAACAACAATAATAATTAATTATCTTATACCCTGCCTTTCTGCTGCAGCAATCAAGGCGGCTTACATGACTAGAATATACTGTAATAAATAAATGTATTATTTAATAAGAACAGATTACTGGCTTATTTATCTTAGCATTGTCTATGCCAGTAGCTATCACCCTTTCCAGATTTGGGTCACTGAACAAAGCAGCTTCCTGCATTACCCAGTTTTAACATTGGCATACTGCTGAATATATCACATACCCTCCACATTTGACAAATAAAAGCAACATTAGAGCATGGTTAAAAAGAGAAAGAAAGAGATGGCCAAGTGACAAAAGTTGTTGGGAAAAATGTACAAACCTATGGATCCTCACCCCTGATCTTCTATTGATTGGCAGTGGATTTCCAACATTTCAGAAAGGAATAATTCCCAGCCCTACATGAAGATGCCAAAAATTTGAATTTATCCCGCTTTGCATGCTGCAAAGCATGCAATCCAAAGTTGACCTTCTGCCCTAAATCTGGTGTAAGAACAAATCAAGCCTGAACTTTCCCTCAAAGCCAAAAATGGCTAAACTGAGGCTGTCATACTTTGGAAACTTCATGTGATGAAGCAGCTCATTGGAAACAATGATAGTGCTGGTAAAAGTAGAAGGCAGTGAGAAAAAAGGAAGGCTATGTTACAGATGGATTGATTCAGCTGAGGAAGCCACTGAGTCTGCAAAACCTGAGCAAGGACTTTAACAGCAGAGTCTCTTGGAGGTCTCTCGTTCCACAAGGTCACCATAAATCAAAGGCAACTTAATGGCACATAGCATCCAGCCAAGACAACTGCATGGACAGGAGCCCACTTGCTTGACAGATGTGAGAAACATTCTCTTGCAAAATCCCAAACCTTAGCCTTTGCAGTAAATAATCGTTCCCAGCCACTTTCATGTAAACTGAGAGGGGTGGGGGAAATCCAACAGCTACTATGGGGAACAAATGTGGTTTCTCTGGATTATTTTTCTTTAGAGTCTGAGCAAAACTGCATCTTCTGCTTCATGATGATTTGCTACTGTTGCTGCTGCTTCCCACGCATCACTTTATTCAAAGATAACCCAGGTAGAAATGAAAATGGATAAAATAACTACAAATCCCAGGCTTCCATAGCATGGCATTACAGTGGTGTCAAACTGCATTATTGATACACCCAGGATTGACATATTCTCACATCTACTCATCACAAAATGACAATACAGTTAGCCATTCCCACATCCGTGGTTTCAAATGCAAAACATCACTTACACATGCTTGAATAACAATCTGTCTAGGATTTATTTTTGTGGATTTGGTAAAGTACGTATCTTTCTCCTCTTAATATATTCAGTCAAATTGGCATTGTGTGATAGGATGTGGAATTGTTTCCTTATGTATCAGCCCTCTCACACCGAAAATAATAATAATAAAATAACGCTGTCATCTTTCCTCAAAGAGAAACGTCACTGTTGAGGAAAATATTGTTCTGAATTGAACAAAGGGGAGCCTCTGGATTCTGCATGCCCATGGCCAATCAATAGAAGGCCAAGTAATCATTTCTCTGTATAATAACCCAGCTATTCCTGCAGGTCATTGGCCGATGTGATTGAGAGAAATGCAGTATGTGATTGATTATGAGTAGCCAATTTTCACGTGGGGATCCAGGCAAAACATTACTGAATTGTTCAATGCGTTGAACCAGCAATGCAATGTCGACGTTGAAGCCAGACGGTAAGGATGCACAAGGTTGTAGCCTAGCAGTGCAATCCTAAACTTGTCTACTCTTGTAGGCTTTCATGGCTGGCATCCATAGTTTTATATGGGTTTTTCAGGCTCTGTGGCCACGTTCTAGAAGAGTTTATTCCTGACGTTTCGCCAGCATCTGTGGTTGGCATCTTCAGATGCAGGTGAAATGTCAGGAATAAACTCTTCTAGAACGTGGCCACATAGCCCCAAAAACCCACACACAAAAAAAAACTGTCGACTCTTGTTGCATTCAATAGGGATGACACCTAAATAAGTATATATAGGACTGCAGCCTCAGAAGACATAAATGGGCAAGCAGGCAGAGATATGTGAGCATCATGGTGTAGTAGTTTGAACTCTGTAGAACAGGGTTCGAATCTCTAGCCATGGAAACCTGATCTAGGGCAAGCCATACTCTCTCAGCCTCAGAGGAAGGCAAGGGTAAACCCCCTCTGAGTAAATCTTGCAGAGAAAACCCCATGATAGGTTCACCTTGAAGTCAGAAACGACTTGAAGGTGCACAACAAGATAAAGATATGTCTACATGTTCAAAGATTTGTAGCAGCTTTAACTGCAACTTTGGCTGCATCGGCATTGCAGAAGTAATGCAGCTTGACACCATTTGAACTGCCATGGCTCCATGCAATGGGATTTGGGGATTTGTAGTTTGGTGAGATAGTTCACCTTCTCCGTCAGAAAGCTCCAGTCCCACAACAAAATACAAATCCGAGGATTCAGTAGGATGGAGCCATGACAGTTAAAGCAATGTCAAACTGCCTTACTTCTGCAATTTCAGAGAAGGCTATGTTTATTTACAAGGGGACTCTTACACATACTTACCTTGGAGTAAGCCTCATTGAACTCAGTAAGGTTTACCTTCATGGCAGAGATGTACAGGATTGTGCTATATGCAACCCAAATTGAAGGCAGTAGTTAGAAAATTGTTTTCCATCTTACAAATATTACATTGTGGTAAGAGTTTATGTGAGCACATCAGAAGCGGCATCATTTGGAAGCTATTTCTGATGGGGATGGCCATGATTATACCCCTAAATTAGATGGCATTTGTTCTTTCAAAAGACCCACATGTGTTTGTCTAATTAAACAGAAGCATTATCAGGCGGATTTATTAGCTTACGCTAAGCCTAGATTAAGTGAAACCATACAGTCTTGATAGTTTGTAACCAAGACTTTGCGCATTTAATCCTAACCAGCCACTGTAAATATATGCTAATCTTTTTCTTAAGGTATAAATAGGAACTCTGCTCAGATACTGTGCCTTGTTTGGTGAGCGATGTATATATGCAACCTCTTCATATCTTGTGTGGTAACAAATAATCAAGGATCTTTATTCCCATATACTCTGTTGCAAGAAGCAGTTTTGAATTTCTTCCTTGATCTATTTAAACCAATGTTTGATACTCTTCTTGAAGTATATCCTATTGAAAACATACTATCCTATTCCTGTCCGCCTTCTTCAACATGCAGCTCTCACATCCATTCATGGATAATTTGGATATTTTGTAGACTGAAACAACGATTTCTTCATCCTTTTCAGAACGGGAAGGTCACCCTCGACCAGGGGTATAGCTATGGAGAGGAGCAAAATGATGGCATTCATTGCCTTCCTCCAAACAAGAATTATGCACCAAATGAAATTTCCTTCCAGTCTCCAAATTTCTATCATTGGAAACAATGAAAATTGTTTCCACCTAGATCTCTTTTATTTGTCATGTTTGCATGCCCTTGATCACTTAGCTTGCCCCTTTTCTTTGGGCACCTAATCTCAAATGCTCATCTGAAGTATTAAGTTAGTGGAAGGATACAAATTTAGGGACTGAAGGCACTCCATCCTGGATGGATGTTGGTTGGGGTTGGCTGGGAAAGAGTGGACAAGGACCGTGTGTGTGTGTGTGTGTGTGTGTTGTGGCAACTCTTATCTCATCAACCCACCTCCCTGAAATAATAATTATTATTATTATTATTATTATTATTATTATTATTATTATTATTCCACCTTTTCCTTGTGGAATCAAGGCGGATTATATAGCAATAGCAAGTACATGTAAGCTAATTGCCCCCAACAATCTGGATACTCATTTTAGAGACCTCCTCGGAAGTATGCCAGCCTGAGTTGAGCTTGAGGCTTTTTGCTGGTATTGAACTCGCAACCTTATGGTTTGTGAGTGAGTGGCTGCAGTACAGGCATTGAACCACTGCGCCACCAGGGCTTACAAAACAAAGGAAACAAAATACAACCCCCCACACCAATTACAAACCCCCACCATTGTGCAATCGTGGCAAAAATAAGAGACGAAGCCAGCGTAATATCCTTAGATAGGGAGTTGCTCCATCGAGAAAGCACCACAGAGAAAGCCTTGTTAGGTGTAGTTGCCAACCTAACTTCACAAGGTATTGGGACATGCAACAAGGCCTCTGGGGATCTTAAATTTCCAGCAGGCTTGTATGTCCTGCCTTGTCCTCAATGTAGAATTCAGAGGAGTTTATGAAAGTTCGAACTGATGCACAGTCCCCCAAAATTTTACATGTCACTAAAATCTCTTGGCTTTGCTATTGTGCCAACTTGCAGTCTCCCCCAGACTGACACTATAGGTTTATAGTCACTGTGATCCTGATAGTTAATGAGATAATAGCAATAGCAAGTACATTTCTATAACGCTTAACAGTGCACTTAAGCACTCCCTAAGCGGTTTACAAAGTGTAAACTAACTGCCCCCAACAAGCTGGGGACTCATTTTAGTCATCTACCCAAGAATGCAAGGCTGAGATGACCCTGAGCCCCTGGCTGGGATTGAATTTGCAAACTTGTGGTTTATGAGTGGCTGCAGTACAGGCATTTAACCACTGTGCCACCAAGGCTCCTCGTTATAAAAATATAATGAAATAACCCATAGAATTAAAAGCAGTGAAAAGCATGGGCATTAAAAATAAAAAGAGATCTACAGAAATAAGGAACATTATCAAATGACTGCTGAAAGAAAAAAGTTTTGACTACAGCTAGCAAAGAGTGTGCCAGTCTAGTTGGTGGAATCCTGTACACCCGTTCTTTATCCAAGCAAGCAGTCACTTCCTCCAGATCTGATTCCCACCAGAGCCTGGGAGAATGGGAGCTCTACAGAAGTTTCCCAAAACTTCTCCCTTGATGGGATTTAGACATTTTCCATAATAGACGTTGGCTTTCTTTCTGCTGGTGTCTATATATATAATCTGCTTTTAACTGCATCCAGAAAGTTTGACGCTTTCAGGAATTTCCCACCATTCAACGCAAAAAAAAACACCGAACAACACATGGACTTGAATTAATCTGTTTTGTTGCGAAGCACCGTACAAACAAACAGACAGAAAGATTTGGTTGCAATCTTTAATTTTTAATGTTCTGCATCACATGTGTCTGCTCTGCTCAATGTCCTGGCGTAGGCTGGGCAGGTGCCTGTAGACCAAATAAAGACATGCCGTTTGGTCAGAACTTGGAAACGTTACTTTGTCAGACTACGTTTCCCAGAATTGTAGTGTCAATGATTTTGCCATTTTATATAAGGGACACCATTTCACTCTGCCTTTGTATATAATGGGACTTGAGTATTCATTGATTTTGATATCCACAAAGGTGGTGGTCCTGGAACTAAACCTCAGCAGATACCAAGGGTCCACTGTACATAACAAATAGCTGATGGAGAATACTGGTCAATGTTTCCAAGCTCTATGACTACCCCAGGAAGCATTATGTGAATGAGCAGCATCCCCTTGGCAGCCATTTTGTGAAGGTCTGTAGAGTGTTTACTCCAAATTTCCATTTTGTCCACTGTCCCCCAAAAGGTGGGACTCATGATTTAAAAAGCAACCACTCTAAAAGTTTGGGGGACAAGAGAAGACATAATTCTGCTCACAAGAAGTATTCTGTTGATGGTAGTGGAACAGTTAAATGTATGCATGTTTCTCTCCCACCGAAAACAATGGGATGCAAAAATGCTTAACACTGACCAGATCGCACTTTAATTATGTATTACAAGCCACACAACAAGTCCAGCAAACCTCATCAAGCAACCAGAGTTGTATCATTTATATGTAACGGTTGAGAAAGTATCGTTATGAATTGTGTGTGAAAGCTGCCATCTACTGTCTTTGGAATAATAAGGCATTCATTACGGGGCCCCAGTTCCCATCTGGTGAGCGTGTAAAGTTGTTCAAAAGGAGGAAATAAAACTGAATTCAGGTTAAGAAAAGAGCTTGGATTTTATAGTTTTTGGTGTGTGGGGGGGGGGGGGGTGGATTATGAGAGAATTCAGAGAATTCTCTGAAGATGCCAGCCATAGATGCTGGTGAAACATCAGGAATAAACTCTTCCAGAACATGGCCACATAAAATCCAAAAATATAAATCCTGGCTGTGAACACCTTCCACTTCACATCGGCTCGGGTTTTAGTTTATTTTATTAGTTCTGACTTTTCCGAGTTACACACACTGTTACCTAATACGTCTTGCTTCCTCTAACACTTGCTAGCCATCTTGAGGTTTGGATAACAGAGCAGAATATGTATTTTGAAATAATAATATTGGGTAGTATTCTAGATCAGCTGCTTTGTTAAGTACGTAGCTGTATCTGAAAAGCAAGTTCTCTGCAGCTGGTTGGTGTTTAATTTTGTTTTGATGTTGTCGTGTGCCTTCAAGTCTTAACATCATCCAAAATCCGCAGAACAGTCATACCTTAATGGGGTACATGGCTTCACTCACAGAAGTCACCACCTGATTTTTGCACAGAGTCATTTGTAAAGGAGAGAAGCACGTATACAGACTGATAAGCCTATTATTGTCCAAACGTCTCACATGTTCTTCTTGGAGAGCTGCTGATTAATTATGAAAATGCTTATTAAGTCAGATTCCTAGTTTCCCTCCCTTTACAAAATATCCCATTTTCTTAATACCTAGATTTCAAATAACAGACTGCGACAAGTCCAAATCCGTAAATGGATTGTTACAGGGCTTGTAGTATTAGTCTCGATTAGGCATTACAAGAGTTAAGCCAGAAATAAATTTGACCTGATAAATTCACAACATTGTTCTTCACTAAATTATGGTGATGAAGAAAACACATTGATATACAGTTGCCAAGTAAAGATTGTAGAGAGCATTTCAGATCCAGAGCCTCAGAGTTGGATGGCACTGAATGAAACCTATGTAGTCCCAAACGATTATTCATCAGTCAGCAAATGATTATTCATTCATTATGAATCAACACAATAATATAATATAATATAATCAACACTATAATGCACTGGCTACCCTGGCACCCTAGGTTACCCTGGAACCTTGAGCCAAGCAGTTGCACTGCAGACATCAGTTCATTCTCTATCACAGGCTACACTGCATAATTTTAAGTATATAGTCTATAATATGACCTCTGTATCTATGGGGGACACATTCCTGTACTTACATGAAAATGCAAAGCTGTGGATAATAGTGAGCTCTAATGAAATGGATAACTTCCAGACAAAATTGCCCATAGAGTAGCACTGGAGGAACTAGAGATTTCTAGAGACAACACTCCTCTAGGCATTTCTAGGTCCTCTGGTGTGACTCTGTGGCCAACTTCTGTCAGAAGGATACCACAAAATCATGCTGGAGGACCTAGATTAGTGGTCCTCAAACTTTTTTGGGCTACTGCCCTCTTTCCTCTTGGGTGACAACCCTAGCACCACAATTCCATGCCTATATTTTTAATTTAGGTCTACTGTTCTAATGCAAATTGAAAACAACTAATCTCAGTTGCTGCTCCCTTTGCAGCTTGTCACCTAGGGAGCAGCAATTGAGCAGAAACCAAGAAGCTTCTTGGCCATGCTGGTTTGGTGGCAAAGGCTGTCATAGACAAGAGGCTTCTCATTCAATGTTGATTCACTTGTTGGTTGCTGCTCCCAAGGTGACCGGGTGCAAAGGGAGAAGGTTTTCCCCAACAAGGGAGGATTCTCGATCCTTCTTTGCTGGAACAGAGAGAGAGACACAGCTGGCTTCCCACTTTTCTGCCTAGCGAGGAAGACATCCAGTCAATTGTATTTCCCATCATCATGTACAGATGTGACAAAAGCAGATAGAGCAAAAATCACCTCATTTGAGATGTGGTGCTGGAGAAGAGTGCTGAGAATACTGTGGACAGCCCAAACGACAAACAAAAGGATCCTTGAACAGATCAAGCCTGCACTCTCCCTGGAAACCAAGATGAGTAAAGTGAGGTTGTTCTACTTCAGACGCATCATGAAAAAGCAGGACTCACTAGAAAAGACAACAATGCTAGGAAAGGTAGAAGGTAGTAAAAAGGGAGAAATTAGGAAGGTTATGGGCCTGAATCTATGGCCCATTACAGACGGGCATAAAGTACAGACTGGGTCCGTATTAGGGTTAGAAAGGGGCGTCCCTTCCGGACGCCCCTAACCCTAATACGGACCGAGTCCGTACAAAATGGCGGCGCCCATTCCACACAGGGGCCGCCCTCTTGATGTAGTGGATGCTTTGCATCCGCATGTCACACGGCACACATGATGCCACGAGTACGCCATTGGTGCCTCGTGGCGTCATAACTGCGCTGCAAAGAGAAGACCCATTTTGGCGCTTCTTATTTGCAGCGGGGAGGAGCCGTGTGGTTTGGATGCTGGGGCTCCTCCACACTGCAACCAGCAGCGGCGCAAGACTGCCCGTTTTGGGCGGTCTGTAACACGCCTATAAGACCTAAGCAGAGCAGTGGAGGTCAGGGGGTCTTGGAAAGGCTTCAACTACAGGGTTGCTATGAATTGAGGTCAACTCAAGGGCCGCTACTAATAACAACAACAAGGAAGGATTCTCAATCAGAGAGAGGCGGAGGAGTCTCAAAAAATCAACCACAGATACCCTCTTTCTTCTCCAGAGATATGCAATCCTCCCCAGACACACATTGTTTTTTCTGCTACCTCTTGACCTGCCTGACGAAAAAAGCAAGAGCAGCAGCTCAGTTTCAAGCTGCCAGCCAAGACCTGGCAAAGCTCACAAAGTTTAAGCAGGGTCCCAACTAAACTAAAAGGCCCATTGAGTAACACCACATTTTCTGTTCCCCTTTGAGAAGTTTGTCTACTTGGCAGCATTTCCTCGGCATAAACAGAGGGATAGGCTGGATCCTTCTAAAGTTATCTTTTCCTAAGAACAGCAGCAGACAAGACTTGCTTGCAGAGCTCAGGGCACATTTCTTTCTCAGAGAGAAAAGAACAGCAAAAGCGTTAGGCAATGGGCTGCTTGAGAATGCAAATGTTGAAAGGGGTTTCCCCCTTAATTTCAGCACAATGGACAAAGCAAAGGAATAATTTCAATGTAGATTCAAAGCTCCGTTGCTAATAAAGTACAATTTTAAGCATTTGTCTTGCTTAGAGTTCTATATACTGCAAGCCAACAAAGGCATTTTTAACAAAGATAGGTTCATCAGAAAAATATTGTCGAGTACATAATCATACAGGATATGAAATACCATATGGAATTAATTTATATATGGGTTTTTAAAAATCTTTTATTGTGTAAAATGCTACGTTTTTCTTAAACGTCCTACATTTTGTGATGCTTTTTGCTCCTTTGTGGTTGTGACACAGGGGTGGTCATCCTGGTTTTAAGAGACCTTCAAAAGAGAAGTTACTTATATATGCATGCAGATCACTGTCTGGATTCCAGCCGTGGTGCTTGTAGTTTTATCACTTGGCTGCAACATCTAAAAGCAGATAAGAACTGTAGAAGGAGTGGCACAATGAGATACATCCCATGTCCTTACTTTTATGCCTCTCCAAAGCAAGGTATCTTGAAGCCATTCCTTCTGCATCATATGGCATGAGCAGAAAATAAAGGCCCTGGAGTCAAGTATGAGTTAATGGCATCATTCATGACTCTGTGTGTGGTATCATGGAGGCATATGGATCTCTGTCCAAATCCACATCAAGGCAGCGATCGGTTCAGTATGATACGAAGCCCAGGCCAGCATGTTTGCAGAGCTCTGTTGGGCATTAAGAGGGAAAGTGTGAGGTTATGTTCTGTAGTGCAAAGCTGGCTGCTTTAAGTTCTGCTGGGTGGAGCGGAAGTCCAGGAACATTCTCCAAGCCAAACAACACATAATCTATGGCATTACTAATACCGCTAAAGGATACATTAATGACTCTGAAAACATAGAATTTTTTCTCTAGCAAAATTGGAAGTCACCCCACAATCCTGTACTATACATGTCTGTTGTTGTTGTTGTTTGCCTTGAAGCTGTGAAGATTTATGGCAACCCTAAGGCCACGGGGTTTTCTTGGCAAGATTGGTTCAGAGGACGTTTTCCATGGCCATCCTCTGAGGCTGAGAGAGTGTGGTTTGCCCAAGGTCACACTGGGCCTGAACAGACAGGCCAAAATAAAGCTGCTTCAGGTCACTTTGGAGGTATGATGTTTAAATGACGCATGCGTCCTAAGAGGCTGGAAGCCACACCAAAGCCACACCCCAGTCCTAAGGACTGGAGCACAGCTTTGGCGCAGTTGCTGGCCTCTTAAGATGTGCGTGCCATTTAAACAGCATACCTCCAAAGTGACTGGAAGCAGATTTATATTGCCCAATCTGTTTCCATGGCTGAGCTGGGATTTGAACCCTGTCCTCCAGAGTCATAGTTCAACACTCAAACCACTACACCATGCTGTCTCCTCTCCTGCTCATGTCTACTTGGGGGTAAGCCCATGGAATTCATTGGGGTTCGCTCTCAGGGAAAGAGCCTATAGGATTGTGGCTTCAATTGTATAAATATTCTTCACATTATCATGTCTTCCAATTGTCCAATTAATCCTCTGCCATCCCACGTTCTCAGCTACTTTTAAAATGTCCCAGTTTCTCTCTCCTCCCCCCACTTTCTCCCTTTTGCTCTTAGCTTACTTCAAGTGCTGCAAACTGAGTTCAAAGTGCAGAAGTAGTTTCTCTCTCTCTTTCTTTCTCTCTCTCTCTCTCTCTCTCACACACACACACAAACATGTGCCTCAAGGAACCAAGAGTGGGGCATCAGGCTTGCTTGTTTTAGAACCTTTCCAAGCAGTACTAGTTATTGACCCATATATAAGGATTTTAGGGTCAATTTTGGGGCATAAATTTCTTGACTTATAGTTGAATATATATGGTGCTTACTGTGGTGTTTTAGGTTGTTGTACCCCACCTTTGGGAAACCCTCATCTGAGTGCTTTTGGGTGCAGCAATCCTTGGTTGGTGGGTCCTATCGACATCACAGTGCTAGCACTGCAGGGCTGGGAACATCTATTTTATTTCCCCCAAATGCCTCTGGTATAACAATAGCATTTACATTTCTATACTGCTGCATAGTGAACTCTGCACTCTCTAAGTGGTTTGCAATTTGTAAGACAACTGGGTATTCATTTTATTTTGGAGCCCTGGGATTGAACTCACAACCTTGTGGGGGCAGTTCTCACTGCACCACCAAGGCCCACCTCGCAGGGATAGACTTAGGATCGCCATAAGTCAGAAACAAACTAAAGGCACACAATGATGACTACAGCTTGTGACTTGGTTGTGTGACACCCAGGACCTGCTGAAATGTCCTCTTCCAAGGATTCTCTCTAGTTCTCTATCCAATAGTTTAGCTTTCTCCTCTTTGCTTCTGGCCCTTGACTTGAAAATAGTGTGAAGGTTGCAGTCCTATACAATACTCACTTACCTGGGAGTAAGCCTCATTAAACACAATGGGATTTATGTCTGGGTAGATCTATCTAGGCATACGCTACAAATGAACATGTTGCAGGGATAATTTAAAATGAGGCATCTATGTATAAATTGAGGTCCTATGCATTGTTTTTTTCCTCTTGAGAACTGAATGTCTGGTTGAAGTATTTCCGTCACAGAGTATAACTATTGCTATCGTAAAGATTGTGTTATGGCTCCACCTACAGCCTCGATAAAATAAATGGCACACATGCTTGGTTAAGTCCATAGTTTCTTTTTTGTAATGGTGAACATCAGTGATGCCCTTTTAATGTTTTGATGGTAATTCCATAACTAGTTTCCTGGGAGTAAGCCCCACTGAACTGAATAGGACTTATTCTTGAGTTATAAGTCACTTTTTATAACATTAAGTGCAAGTTTTAAACTTTTTTCATAGTGTTAATTTGAATTTAATGGTGGTCTTCTGCGTATTTTTTAACCATATTCTGCTTATTTTAATTTGCAAAGACATACTGAGTCCCAGTTTTCGGGGAGAAAGGCCTGGTATAAATAAAGATGGTGATGTAAGTTAACAAAAGGAGGCCAGACTAAGTTTAAGACTTTCTCTGATCGGTATAATATAGATTTGTGTTGACACTGGAATCTGGTTATTAATATCTGTTCAGTGACTATAAGTAAATATGCAGTGTGTTTTATACCCTTCTTTTCCAGAGGAAAACAATAATAATCAGTAGAAATATATATTGATTCTTGACAAAAGTGATGCTTTCTAGGAGAAAGGGATGGAAAAAAATATTCAAAAATATTAATAAAATGGTTGAAAAGCATATTGCCTGAGCATCAGGAAACTCTGACGAAAAGCATCCTGGATTGACGAGAATTTTTGTAGTTTGGGAGTCATTCTGTGCAAAATTCACACATACGGTTACTTTGCCCAGAAAACAGCATATTATTATCTACAAGGAACAAATGTGCTGAAAATGCTCTTTCTGGCACAAGATAGGCTCTTTTCTGTGCAAAACAACCTCTTGGATTTTGAACGATGGGAATAATAGATGCTTGGTTCAGTTAGGACTTTATCTGCTTCTCCTTCCATTTATATTCCATCTTTTTCAGATACCTTTCACACGACAAGTAATGGTACTATGGCTGCTGCCGCCAACCTGCAGAATTAATACAGTTTGACATTGCTTTAACTGTTATGGCTCCATCCTACAGAATCCTTGGATTTGCAGTTTGTAGTGGCACCGGTTAAAGTGGTGTCAAACTGCGTTAATTCTGCAGTGCAGATGCTTCCCCAACCTGTTGTCTTGATATGGTACAGAGCAAGGATCTGCAAACTATTGAATTAGGCTCACTAGACCAAAACCTAATGGCATTGAGCTTATTGTATATATATTTTTGCTGTGATAATAAAGGAATTACTGTAATATAGACTTTAATTCATTTAGATTTCTATGAAACCATATTCATGTACAATTCTTCTCAGCAGCTTTTGAGACTGGATATATGTACCTTTATTTTTCCTGTGAAGCAACCTTTGAGTAAATATGACGTGGATTTAAGGACAGTATTAATTTCCAATGTATATAAAGAGCCTTGTTTTGGCCACAACTACGCAATGAGCATGTTAGTACTGCTTCAGTTAAAGGTATGGAAGGTAACCCTGGATTTATTTGAACTGAACATAGATCCCATACATTTGCACTGTTGTATTTTTGTTTGTCTATTGAAATCTAGTTTACGCACCGGTTGTTTTAAAGGTTGGAGTAAATTATTTAGGGAGATTATATTTACCTATTTTAAAAATGCAATGTACTTCACTTAACTTCTCTGATTTATTTTCTTTAAAACTAGTTCATCAGAAAGAAGGGTTTTTGAATATACATTTCATATATTATACAATCTATTGTACAATTTATTTTTTTCCAATAAAAATAATAAAAAAGGAAAAAAGAAAGAAGGGCTCTAGATGCAGGGAGTGTTTTCGTTCAGAAAATGAAATTAATTTTGTTTAAAAGAATGCATATACTGCCCTTCAACTAAATTTCTAGGGTGGTTTACATAGCAATAAGACTGCAGGATCATTCAGTTTTATTGGAATTTACTTGTGTTATGCTTGCGATTGAAATCTTACTCGGTTCTGCTCCAATAATAATAACATATAGTTATTAATAATGGCCTCTTATTAACAATATTTCTCCTCGATACAAACATATACACAACTAGTTATGCGAGGAATATTGCTTAATAAGGACGGGTGTGTATATAATGTCCCCCATCTATAAACTAGATTTTTAAAAATTAACTCTCTCCTTGCAATATATATATTTTGCAGGGAGAGTCCAGTTTTAAAAATCTAGTTTATAGGTGTATGTATATGTGTATACACACACACACACACACACACACACACACACACACACACATACGCACGCATACACATTGCATTTTTAAAGGAAATGATGATTAATGCATAACACTTATTTTAAACAAATATGATCAAGTATCTAGTTTAGGGGAGGATAATTTCAGATGCAAAATGTTTGACATCAAATGAAGCGAACGGAGAAGATAGAAGGCAAATAAATCCTTATGGTGACTTTTAAATGGAAGTGAAGTATCTCTCCATACATTTAGTAGTACAGAACATTAGAACTGTATCTGATTAATTACAGACACTGATTTTATACAAGGCCTTATCAATTTGATTATAATTTGATTACCTGACCTTGTAATTAAAGTTTGTTGCCAGTTTCCAAGTTGTCATGTGTTTGTTAAGGCTTCCCTTCAGTTCAATATGGATTGAGTGGGTTCATTGATTCCCCACTTTTGCATTTAAATGCGGGGGGAAATACAGTAATAACATGACAAACAGGTTTGGGCTTTTTTTTATATATCATTAATCCTGCTAAGCAATATTCATAAATTCAATTTCGGAAGAAGTCGGATCCTTCCCACCCCCCTTTTATTAGTTTCAGTGTTATTAAATGAGATTGTTTCTGACTAATATATTTCTCGACTCAAACGGTAGCTCCGAGCTGTTATTCAAATCAAATAACATGCCCCTTACTTGTGCCTAGCACTAATAAATGCCAAGTTGTGATACATTTCCCAGAGACGGCCACGAATATTAAAGGAGGCAATAATGCTTCTAATTCCTTATAAGTAAGCTGATTTTTCTAAAGGGCTAAAATCAGCCATTCTGGGAGAAGGGAGGGGGGGAAAGTCTTGAATTTAAAGCCTAAAGCATGCACAAATATATATGACAACTTCTCTTAGCATTATTACCAAAGAGGTAAATGACAGCAGAATTATAAGTGGAGAAAAAGGAACAACACAGTGTCTAACTTCAGCTGCCATAAGAGATGAAAAAAAGGTGGGATACAAGTGCTGTATATATTCATGCAGAAGTCTAAAAATGTTAGTCAAAACATTAGCCTGAAAAACCTGGGTCGACTTATCGATGGATAAATGTAAGTACTGTACTTTAACTCATTTATGTAGATAGATATATACCATATTTCCCCCCAAATAAGACACTGTTTTATATTTATTTAAGAAGACACATTATGGCTTATTTTCAGGGGATGTCTTATTTTTATTAAGTATGGCACAACAATCTACATTTATCCAAATATAGTTATAATTATAGTTAAGTCGTCTTCTTCTGAATGGGAATGGCTTGGCGCCGGGCAACGGACTGGGGACATTTTGAGGACGGTAAAATGCGTTTTTTTCTCGGACTCGCGCAGCCCCGAGCGTCCCCTTCCCGTGCCCCTAAAAATGGGTGCGATAAGGTTCCCAGTCTAGTTTATCCCTGAATGATGCCAATTTGGCTACAGTCTAAAACAGGGGTTCTCAAGCTTCCTAATGCCGCAACCCTTTAATACCATTCATCACGTTGTGGTGACCCGCAACCATACAATTATTTTTGTTGCTACTTCATAGCATATGTGTTTTCCAATGGTCTTGGGTGACCCCTGTGAAAGAGTCATTCAACCCCCAAAGAGGTTGTGACCCACAGGTTGAGAACCACTGGTCTAAAAGATTATTACCCTTGAGTTGTGGGTCTGATAATTCAAGTAGTCAGGCACCAAAGCCTGGTCGTTCCTGCACTGAATTTGTATATACAGCAAGGCAAAAAGGTATACTACTTCCTGGTGATAATGGAGAAGATCTTGCATTACCACCAGTACTACATGCCCTCACTGATGCATTTGCTTGTCTAAGTGCAAAATCAGAGGCAGTCTCTGCTGGTTTCCGAAATGAACTCCAGTCATCCATCTATTTTTCCTGGACTAATGGCAGAGGGATCCTATGATAAGGTCCAATTGCCTGCATCCTTATGCCTGCCGTGCCAAATAGTGATGTCCTTGTTCAAAACTGAGTGCTGTTTTCAGAATGAGATGGCAAAGGATGCCAACAAAAATACGCAGCAGTTTCAAGACCCGATTACAGGTGTAGATGATGGCAGACGTTTCCAACACAGAGGCTCCTCGCACGCCTAGGAGAAAGTATGTGGCTGTTTTGCCTTTTTATCTTTAGTGGATTTAGTATAAGAAGCAGTGGACAAACAGAAGAAAGTTATAAGTTAAGGATGTTGTCATCTGAAGTCCACACAAAATGGGACGGGCTGATAGGGTAATAAAAAACCTTCCAAAACTATTCTAGAACATGGCCACACAGCCACAGGGAAAACCCGTAAAAACTATGGATGCCGGCCATGAAAGCCTTCGACTTTAGTTCTGAAACCATGTGCAGATAGTTTCAAGGGCGATTCAACTTGAGTACAGTGGGCCCTTGCCTTACGCGGGGGATCTGTTCCGGACCCCCCCCCCACGTAAGGCGAATTCCGCCTATGCTCAAGCCCCATTCATTTGAATGGAGCATGTACGCGGAGGCGCGACGGAGCAGGAGCGTGTGGGGTGCCATGGGCGCATGCCCCATTCATTTGAATTGGACGTGCTGCCCCTTGCACCCCGCGCACTTCCTGTGGCTTGAGCGTGTACGCTCAAGTCCGCATAAAGCGCGCCCGTGTATAAAGCGGGCGCACTGTATCTTGAACATCACCATTATAAAAAAAACCTTTTCCAATATCCATTCATTGATGGGCCAATAAAACTAGCCCATTCGGATTTTTTAAAGGGATTGGACGGGTGGCCAATTTGTGGGATCAGTTGAGAAGAAAATTGAAGGAACTGATTTCACTTAGTTACTAACAGTTCCTGATGCCCGAAATGTTGTGTGTGGGGGAATGTAACAAAACGTCCAGTTGGAAGAATCAGTTTTAAACTGATAGAAGTGAGAAGGTTAAACCAAGCAATCTAATGTAAGGTGTTTAGGAGAAGGAGCCTTCCATTTGGGTCTTTCAGTAATGCATCCCAACTTCAGAGTATGTTCCATCAAAGTAACACTTCCGCTTCTCCGCTCCTTTTATCCAGATCCTTCGCTCTTGTTTTCTCTCCCGCCTTCCCCCAGAAGCCTGTTACTGATGGAAAGGTTGAGGCTCAGGCAGCTTAACCGTTATGTGGAATGACCTTTACTTTTAATATTAATATATTATTGTAAAGTCTGTGCGACTCATGAATGCAATTTTGGAATTCAGATGAAATGCCAATGCGCCCCAACCTTCGCCGAGATTCCCTCCTCCTCCTCCTCTGCGCTTCCCATCCCGCATCGGGTAGCAAATGACGCGAATTAATATGCATCATATTTCCTTTCCCTTTTATTTACTCAGCAAGGTTTGCCGAGGCAACTTTATCAAGAGTAACATTATCAAGAGCTTTCCGGCGAGCTTCTTTATCATATTCACATCCGTGTCGGCTCGACACTTGTCACTGTCAATCAAACCGCAATAAGACGCCGATGATTTGCTCATTTGGTTTAATAAAATCTCCCTGCTTATTTGCAGTGCAGTCATTATGCCACATAATTGCTGCACTGCCGAGGTGAAAGGCAGCCAGTTGCCTGGGGGATCAGATGAGAGTCTGGCGATATGAAGGGGTTGTTTCCTTGCCTCTATCTCTCCCTAGTCACTCATATCCCTAAAATTAATATTGCATTTGAATCTGCTCCTGCAATTCCGATGCAGGCTAACATTGTTATTACTTATTATTTGGATGCGGAGCCATTTATTTTTAGCCGCGGCAGTGTGGCTGTCAAGCTCAATTGCATTGGGAAGCACCGCATGCAATTTTTAAAGTGTCATTTAGAACCCCAGTTTTCCAGGATCCAGGATTATGAAAAGGCTCCATTCGAAAGTTAACTGGCAAAAAAGATAAAAGAGAGAGGTTGAGTCAGAATGCTAGTTTCCTACCAAGCAATCAAAGCATCTCGCATCGCTTATGGTTGCTCTGCCGATGAAGTCTTAGTACATAGTGCAATCTATCGTTGTACAGGTTGGCTAGTCATGGAGGAAGTAAAGGATGTCACAAAAGAGAATGTCGCGCCTTTGAGACTCACTGAAATAAAGAAGTTGGCAGCAGGAGCTTTCGTAGACTTCGGTCTACTTCCTCAGATGCATTATGCACACAAAAACAACACAACATACACACACAGAGAGACACACTGAAAACAACAAATTGTGCAGTCTATCCCATTACAGTTGTCTTTTTTGGAAAAGCCCCAAAACTCAGATAATTAAGTGATAACTGTTGCTCACCATTGGCTTCAAGACCTAGTAAGAAAGCCAAACAGCATCTCTCAAAAAATTGTGGCTCTCCCCCTGCCCTTTTATCCATGAGTAATCTACTTGAAATGAATGAGATCTATGCAAGGACTTAGTTGTTTTGTACCTCTTTGGCTTCCTTGAAGGAAACTCTTCTGCATGTTCATCAAATCTTTATGCAGTACATCTGCACAGCACCGATTGCCTTAGGCAAGATAACATTCTTTGCCCATTCTGATTAACAATAGGATGTCTGCCGAGGGGGAAATAAATATTAAAGGATCCATTAAAAAAATAAAGTTTAGGCTAGGTTCTCAGGTTTTTACAAGGCAACAGCTATGGTCCTTTTATATAATTGTTGTATTCTTTGCTTGTTTGCAATATGACTGGCGACTGCTCAAGTATCTTTCCCAGTTACTGAGATGACTTCCAATAGAATGGAAAAGGAGCAGTTAACTGGCAAACATCTGGACACATACAAAACCAAATTGCTTTGGATTTGTAGTTTTGTGAGATATTGCGTCACTGATGATTGACAGGCATTTTGAAGCGGCGCAAGTAGTGGGGATGACAACCATGCCAAAAAAGCGCGATTACACTGGGGTAAGATCTGCTTTATAATGGGAACCAGGGACTTTTTTGAATCGATTTCCAATGCGGAGCGAGGGCGAATCAGGAAACGGATTATACAGTAAGTGAGAATGAGCCCTAAGTCTTCACTGTCAAAGAGCTCCGGTGCCTCAACAAACAACAAATCCCAGATCCCATAGGAACCATAGTATCAGCAGCGACACACCACTTTTGGCCCTTCTATCCTGGGCCTATATTATTTTGGATGAGGAGGAGAGTTGTGGAGACGGTTATGCACCACCGTTTACTATTATACCATCCTCTCCACCCTTTCATATTTATCCAGGGTCCGATGTGTTTACATTTCAGCATCTGATGCTTTGATCAGCTCATATAAAATGTTATTTATTCATTATATTTTTTAATAACGCTCTTCCCCCAACCTATCAAATACTTACAAACCTATTTAATATGTCACTACGCGGCGGAGGCAACAAAGAGATGAAAGTGGGCTAGTGACTTTTGTGTAAAAGAATAAAAATAAAAATCCAATTCCATACTCCAGGGAAGACAAACTTTCAAAAACAAAAGAGTTGTATTATGTCTGATCGTCTCTAAAATTACGTGGGTTGGCGTTTTCTTTTCAGGCAAACAAATTAATTTTCACTTGGAACACAGTTTTAAATTGGCTTCCAAGAGTGGCTGCGACCCATCATCGCAAAGTACAATCACGCAGCTATAAATGAAAAGTCGGTAATTATATTATAGAAGTGGCTGATCAAAGGTTGTTTACAAGGACTGTGTTCTCTGATTTGCAAAGCTTGTAAAACCGATCATCATACTCTCATGAAGAGTGGGATTGGGGGCGAATCTTACAGGCAAAGCCAGTTAGTCTGGGGTAGGAATGAGAACCGTGTGGCCCTCCAGACGTTGTTAGACTGCAAGTCCTTGCAGCCTTCGCCAACATACCGTATCTACTTGACTATAAGTCGACCTCATGGATAAGTCGAGGGCACGTTTCAGGGCCAAAATTATGGATTTTGCTATGAACTGTGGATAAGTCGAGGGTAAAACGTAGGGGCATATAGCAAAGGATCTGAAGGATGAAGCAAAGCAAACAATGTCAAAGAGCTTACAAAATTCCAGCAGGCATAACTCTTTGTGCTTACTCTTAAGGCTGGATGGATGAGAGAGTAGAAGGAGTAAATGCTGCCAGGACAGATTATACTCTTGCTTTTCACCAGAGGATGGTTCCTTCTTTTAAATAAGAGTTAAGATACAGTATTTACATTGACCTGTGGATAAGTTGACTCAGTTTTTTGGGGACCTAAATTTCTAGACTTATATATGAGTATATACAGTAGTCAATGCTGAGAGCTGCTCGGAGTTGCACTTCAACAATATCTGGAGACCTGCATGATTTCTATCCCTGATCTAAGATCTTTTGCTTTATTCCATGCTGGGGTAAAAGGAATTTTTGGCTGTCCAGATGGTCTGTCCTACAACTCATCATCCCCAAAGAAAGGGACTCAAAGATATAGCCATGTTAATCCGTAAAATCAGTATGTGGAGAGATCTTGTAGCACCATTGAGACTAACTGAAAGAAAGAAGTTGGCAGCATGAGCTTTCGTAGACTTCAGTCTACTTCTTCAGATGCATATAGTGGCTTATGTCTGAGAATTTACGTTCGATGATGGCTTATGAAGAGGGCTGGTTCCTTATCTGTGTTTCTATACAGATCTCCCTCTTGATCTTGTCTTGTGTTCTGTACATAATGCTTATCAGATGTCTAAGAAGCTTCTTGGAAAGGATTGTGCACAGTTTGCTACTGTAGTTTGTGTGGTTATCCGCTGGGGTTTGGTTCCAAGATCCCCCGCGGATAACAAAATCCATGGATGCTCAAGTCCCATTAAATATAATGACATATCAAAATGGTGTCCCTTATAAAAAATGGACAATCAAGGTTTGATATTTGAAATGTATACTTTTTTGGGAACATTTTCAGACCATGGATGCTTGAATCGGTGTATAAAAAGATCAGTGTATAAAAAGGGCCAACTGTAGTCTGTGAGGTTCATCTTTAGGAATTGCATCCTGTTGCTTGCAATTTGTTGGGAAAGAGGATGTCTGTCTGTATCTGGGCAAGTTTCTTGAAGGGGTTGATGGATTTCTACCGTCGCGGTAGAAATTCAAAGATATTCTTTGCGTGAAATGACCACAGCTCTCTCTTTCTGAGACATGTGCATTTCAGACAGAAATGTTTCTGCAGAGTGTTTTATAGTTTGTCAATGGAACAGCTGCAGAACACCATCTAGTGGCACTTTCTATTTCCTAGAACCAAACACATAGATTTCAAAGCACTAGTTTTGCGCACATATTGATTCTTGAGCTTGGAAAGAAGCTTATAAGAGGAATAATGAGATGCTGAAGTCACCCGTAAATTGAATAGTGGTGAAATGTAGTGGGTTTTTCAAAGCATGCTCTTAATCATGTTATGGTTTCAGCCTGCTGGTATATATGCATCTGAAAAATAACTTTCCAGGCTTTATAGATAGGTGAGGTTCATGCCATGGTAGTTTTCGTTTTTCCTAGTGGGATAAATATGACATTTTTCATTGGCAATAATGAAATAAATAAATAAAAATATGTACAGCCATGTACAAAATTTGACTTGTCAGCTGTTCAGCAATCTGGATGCTTTTGATTACAGAGAATCGTCGTGATCTGTAGTGTGGCAACAAAATAAACTTTTGCATTGCACTTAGGGTTGCCAATGGTCCTTTATTATAAGGGATGCCCCGGGTTTATACACACACACACACACACACACACACATATATTTCACACACATATAAATGCATATATATATATATATATCACACACATACCACACACACACACATATATAATATTCACACACACACACACACATATATATATATTTTCACACACACACACATATAATATTCACACACACACACACACACACACACACACACATATATATACATATACACATACACCAAGAGGCCCCCAAATCCACTATTTTTGGAGCGTGGGCCCTTCGTAAAAACAGAAAGACGTGTATCGTTTAATGTATGAATGCAGAAAACGTATTTTTTACAAAAATACATGGCTCAGGTCCAAACCACGCTGCAGAAATAATCCAGTTTGAGGCCTCTAAATTCAACTGCCCTGGCTGAGTGCTAGGGAATCCTGGGAAATGTAGTTTGTTTCTTGCACCAGAGGTCTCTGACAGAGAAAGCCAAATGCCTCACATAACGACAGCTCCAGAATTCCCTAGCATTGAGCCAACCAGATTATTATCAAATAATAATTATTTATTACTATTACTAAATAATCCAGTCTGATTATTATTATTATTATTATTATTAGGAGTATTATGAGACCCATCATTTCTCCTAAAATGTGTGACTTGCCCAGGAGGATCAGGGATTTGAACCTTGGCCTCAATAGCCTTAAATTGTATAGTACAGCCTAGTGGTTAGTGGCTCCCATGTTAGTGGGTGGTGAATAGACTCCATGTGTATTTCAGAATTTAAAGGGTATTCAAGATGAATTTTTGCCCCCAAACTGTATTCAGCTTCAACAAAAGAATGATCTGAGGCCCAGTGGCCATCTTAAAATGTTCCTTTCCATGCTTCTCTCAACTGATATATTGTGAAGAGGACAAAGCAGATGTTTGCAAACATGTGTATCACATAAACTGCGTCCACACTGCAAGGATAATCCAGTTTGATACCACTTTCTTAACTGCCATGGCTCAATGCAATGGGAATTCTGGGGAATTGTAATTTGTGGTGACTGAGAAAGCCACAGCAACTAATGACGCCAACGCCCTTAAATCCCGCCCCTTTTATTCTTTTTATCACCAATTAGCCTTCACGTTCTCCTACTCTCTTTTTCTGATTGGTAGCCCTTATCCATCTCCGGTCACCCATTGGCTGCTTGACCAGTCACTCCTAGTCCACCTCCCGCCCCTTCTATTCCTCAAAAATAGGCAGATCCGCTGTCCAATCAGGATGTACGCACGGGGCGTTACCGGCGTGCCAGGAGACCCGCCCCTTAGCAACAGGTAGCGGCCTAGCATTGGACTCTCATTGCTTCACAAGGGGCGGAGCCGTGAGGTTAATGCGGGAGTCACAAAACGCTGATAGGGAGAGGGCTGTAAAAGAGGCGGGGCTTGGGCTATGATTGGCTGCTACACCGACCAATAGGAATGCCGCTCCTGGGCCGGATATCCACCGTCGCAGGGTCGCGAGCGGAGCAGATGGGGGTAAACAAGGAAGAGGAGAGCGGATCAGGGTAAGGTGGAGCGCGGGCGAGACAGCGGGAGGGAGGGAGGGGCTGCCGGGGAGGGAGGCCGGCCTCGCAGTGCGCATGCTCGGCCTTGGCCCGGCTCGGGCGACGGTGGCCGCGGAGGGACAAGCTTTTCCACTCAGGTGACCGAACGCGGAGCTGACAGCGCTGCAGGTGAGTCGGGCAGGGGAAATGGGGAGCGAAGGGCGGTCAGCAGCAGCAGCTTCACAGGCAGGAGCTCACCAGGTCAAGCTAAAGCTTCACAAGCAGGTCAAGTGCAACTTGGCAGGCAGGAATCCGTCAGGTCAACCAGCTGCTTCAGAAGCAGGGATTCTTCCTGTCAAACAGATGGAATCTATCAGGTTAAATACAGCTTCACAGGCAGGAATTCGTCAGGTCAAGCTAGAGCTTCGCAGGCATTAATTCATCAGGCCAAGGAAGTGCTTCTTCTTGTGAAACAGCTGGAATTCATCAGGTTAAATACAGCTTCACAGGCAGGAATTCGTCAGGTTGAGCAGGTGCCTCACGGACATGAATCCATCAGGTCAAGCGCAGCTTCAGAAGCAGAAAATTCGTCAGGTTGAGCTGAAGCTTCACAGGCAGGAATTCTGGCCGAGCAGGTGCTTCATGGGCAGGAACTTATACAGCGTCACAGGCAGGAATTCATCAGGTTGAGCACAGCTTCAGAAGCACAAATTCATCCAGTCAAACAGCCAGAAATTAATTATGTCGAGCAGCAACTTCACAGGCTGAAATTCATCGGCTCAAGTGCAGCTTCGCAGGTATGAATTTGTCAGGTCAAGCACCTCTCCAGAAGCAAAAATTACCAGGCCAGGTAATGAATTCACAGGCTGAAATTCATCTGCGCAAGGAGTGGCTTCACAGGCTGAAATTCCTCAGGTCTACAGCTTCACAAGGAAGAATTTATCAGGTTAAGCACACAGCAGCTGCTCCATGGATTTAGCTGCCATGGCTCCATCCCACAGAATCCTGGGATTTGTAGTTTGGTGAGTCACCAGCTCCCTTTGGCAGAGAAGGCTAAAGACCTTGTGAAACTACAAATCCCAGAGTTCCATAAAATGGATCTGCAGCACTTACAGTGGTATCAAATTGCATTGTTTATACACTGTGGATGCACCCTTCATCTGTTAGTCTTCTGTCTTGTGCAAAGACTTAGGAGCATTGTCCTCCCCCTCAAAACATACGTTAAACATACTAAACAGTAAACAAGCAGGTTGAAATTCAGCAGGAGGAGGACTCTTGTTTATCCACATTAAAGGGAAACTCTTCCCCTGTTGAACTTCTGCTTCACACAGTCCTGCCATAAAATGTATGGGTCCGAGTCAGATATGAGACCAAGCATGTTGCAGTGGTTTGACTTATTAATCCAACTATTAATAAGGCACCTAATTAATTATTAATGACAATCCAAATGGGTATTATGTTGTTGGTATTGTTGCTACCATTAGCAACACTATTTAAGAAAGAATCATAGAGTTGGAAGAGATCACAAGAGACCCTGCCATGCAAGATACTAATATTAGTAGTAATTGTTAATGTTAAATGAGGGGCACTTACTATTGTTGTTGTTGTTATTAACTGAGCAGGGCTTACAAATTAAAGCAGATAGAGGAGAATTAAAATTGGACTCTGGAGATTGGGGTTCAGTTCCCTGCTCAGCCATAGAAACCCATTGAGTAACCTTAGACTCATCACACACTCTCAGCCCCAGAAAACCCTCTGATAGGTTTGCATTAGGGTCGCCATAAGTTGGAAACGACTACAAGGCACACAACAAGAACAAAGTTCAGGTACTCAAAGGAGGAAGACCAGGCTGTACTTCGACCTCATTTCACAAAGTGCTGACTCTTTTTGTTTCTCAGGATGCGTCTCTTTCTCAAGATGTTGACCGACACACCTTGGAAAAAGTTAACAGCGGTTAGACAGAAGATCCATTGGTAAAGGTTTCGTTCTTGTTTGCTGTGTGTCTTCAAGTTGTTTCCGACTTACGGCAACCCTATGGTGAATCTGTCATGGGGTCTCCTTGGCAAGAATTGTTCAGATTAGGTTTGACATTGCCTCCTCCTGAGGCTGAGAGGGTGTGATTCGCCCATGGTCACCCAGTGGGTTTCATGGCAGAGCTGGGAATTGAACCCTGGTCTCCAGAGTCGTAGTCCAACACTCAAACCACTACGCCACGCTAAAAGCAAACGCACACACAAAGTTAGTTGCTCAGGAATGGGGACAGTGCTGAACTCAGAAGCAGCAGTAAGGTGTGGAAAGTGGAAAACCAGGGGAGTCTGGGCCTTAGTGGTGGAAGGATTTTGTCTTGAGAAATCATGCAGGTGTTGAAGAACATTAAACTAAATGAGTGGGTTCCTGTGGGAGTTGTAGAAGCAGGTGCCAAGTTTGGTGAGGAGAACGGAGGTAAGAGTATGTTCATTCTGAATGGTGTTTTTTGTGTTGAGAAGGTAATGGGGTGAAGGAGGAGTGTGACCCGTGAGCAGAAGACTTGGGGCTAGGTATTATTATTATATTTATTTGTGTCTTGCTTGCCCCCAAAAACTGGAACTCAAAGTGGCTTTAGGTAGATGCTTTGAGACGGGAGGGGATGGTTCATGGTAGCAATCAAGGTATAGATAAGAGGGTAATTAGATGCAAGAGTTAGGTAGATTGTAGTAAAATGAGCGCCAGTGTGGCGTAGTGGTTTGAGTATTGGACTACGACTCTGGAGACCAAGGTTCGATTATCAGCTCATCTATGAAACCCAGTCGCTTGCTCTCAGCTTCAGGGGAAGGCAATGGCAATCTCCTTTGATCAACTCTTGCCAAGAAAACCCCATGATAGGTTTACTTTAGGGTCACCATAAGTTGGAAATGACATGAAGGCACACAGCAACAACAAAGAGTAGTAAACGGGAGACTGCAGTCAAGAAATAAGAAGGAAGACTAAGGTCTGAAACACACTGCAGAAACAATCCAGTTTGAGACCGCTTTAACTGCCCTGGCTCAATGCTAGGGAATTCAGGGAATTGTAGTTTTGTGAAGCATTGAGCATTCTCTGTCAGAGAGCTCTGGGGGCTTACAGTTCCCAGGATTCCCTACTACTGAGCCAGGGCAGTTAAAGTGGTCTCAAACTGGATTATTTCTGCATTGTGTTTTGGACCTAAGAATGGATATGAAAGAAGCAGACAAGATCCTAAAGTGTAAACATATGCAACTGAGCATTAAAGTTGGACTCATCCAGACCATTGTATTCTCTATCACTACATACGGATGTGAGAGCTGGACAGTGAAGAAAGTGGAAGGAAGAAAATCAACGCATTTGAGATGTGGTCCTGAAGAAGAGTGCTGAGGTTACTGTGGGTAACCAAAAAGACAAAGAAATAGGTCCTAGAACAGGTCAAGCCCGAATTCCCCTTAGAAGCCAAGATGATGAAGCTGATGCTGTCGTACTTTGGCCACATCACAAGAAGGCCTGACTCATTAGAAAAGGCAATAATGCTAGGAAAGGTAGAAGGCAGTAGAAAGAGAGGAAGAGCCCACACCAGAGGGATAGACTCTGGGAATTGAGCAGAGCAGTGGAGGACAGGGGATCTTGGAAATGTCTCATTCACAGGGTCACCATGGGTCCAGATTGACTCGGAGACAGTTAACAACAACAAACTGGACATGATTGTTGGAGGGAGGGGTTATTTCTGAGTGCCAGCCATTTTCTTAAGGCAAGGATGAATGATATATGGTCTGACTGTGACATACACCATTGCTCCCCACTTGCCGTGTTTTTTTCTGTTGAAGTTGTTTTAGTATGAAGAGCACACTTTCTGGAGGCTTCTGAGTCCATAATTCTCCTTGTTTACAACAGCAGGGTTTGCAGTCTTGTGTTGTTCTTCTTCATCCAGTAAAGGCACATTCTTGGTGCAGGTGTGGCCTTGCAGGGCGTCCTGATACAGAGTAATCATGCTGAATTATAGGGGAGAAAAAGCTGGCAAGATTGTTGGAGAAAGGATAAATAGGATGGTGTGGTAGGATTCACGCAGAAAGACTCACTCAAATTATATGGCATTTGTTGAAGAATCTTGTTTCTTCGGAGCAAAGATTTAGGCTTCAGGTATGGCCCTTTCTGTTATTAGTGGTCCTTTGTGTTCTGTGGATGAGGCATTGTGTTGATTCCACTTAAACCTCTGTATATGTGTGTGTGTGATATCTTGATAAAGAAGCAACTGCTCTTCAGGTTTTCAAATGTTAGTTTTGCATTGGTCCTTGCTAGGTTACAATTATGAATGGGGAACGGTAGGCTGGAGAGAGAAACCTACCTACACATTTGACCTTCATTGTGTGCCAAATGTGAGAGCCAGCATGGCATAGTGGTTTGAGTGTTGGACTACGGTTCTGGAACTCAGGGTTCGATTCCCCGCTCGGCCATGGGACCCACTGGGGGCCTTTGGGCAAGTCACATGCTCTCAGCCTCAGAGGAAGGCAGTGGCAAACCTCCTCTGAACAAACCTTACCAAGAAATCCCCATGATAAGTTCACTGTAGGGTTGCCATAAGTAGGAAATGACTTGAAGGCACACAATAACAACATGTACTTTCTTCGTAATCATTGTTCTGGGATTACAATTCAAATGCTCCCAGTCAGAATTTTCTACATAGATTTTCTCACTCCTTTATTTAGTCTTTTGCTTGATTAAGAACTCTTTGGCTTTTCTGTCCTCACTCTTGGCCTCTTCAGCTCCTCTGGGGTATGTCTGCCTGTGAAACAGTTGCATCACACACCAAGGCAATGCCTCTGCATCTGGCCCAGCTCTGGTGATATACTTTTTTCTCAGCTGTATGGAGTTCTTTTGACTGAGTGTATGCCCTTACATTTCAGAGCCACAGATTTTGATGATGGGAAGAATAATGGTTTCCAAGTCCTTGCATTTGAAGAGGGTTGCTGCAGGAAGTCATTAAAGGCGTGCAGGAAAAAGGTGTGTCTGCACTTATAATGGAGTCGGCCGGCAGACGAGTCTAACCTGTTGCCATTTCTCAAGCAGCCTATTTTTATGTTGCATGCTCATTACGTGAGCTCATGACTCTTGAAGGTGGCACAGCGATCCTTGCAAAGCTAGTAGCTCTGGACAGAGGAAAATAAAAACAGCAGTTGATAAAATCCACTAAAGGTTACTAGGAACCAGATGATCCAAACAGGGTTAAAGGAGTAAGGACATGGGTTACTGAACATCTGCTGCTAACACCGCTCGGGCCTTTTAGGAGTCCAGCTCGAGCCAACAATGCCAATAATGCACAACAGCAATGCTCATAAAGATAAATTCTGATAGAAGGAAAAAGGGGAAATTAAATTCTCACCCCCATTAATGCTGTTTGTATTATGTGGTGTGTAGTGTCCATTTATTCCCTTGCAAACTATGCAGTGACCTAGTTCAACTTCTGCTGTTCTGCTGCCTGTTGCCCAGCAAGCACATTATGTGGTCTATATAGAGAATGGGCAAAGTGCCATATAGCCCTGGGTGGCAGTGGATGGTAGAAAACCAGATACAGCTACTTAAGTGTTGCTATATACACTTCAGTTTCACAGCAAAACATCATTGGTTGGGAGAAGCAGTTGTCCGGCATCCCTTTAGGCCAGAGGAGAGGAATTTTGTGTCTCCAGATGTTTGACCTGAAATTCACATCCGGGATTGTAGATGAGTAACATCTGAATAACCAGATGGTTATTGGTTTGAAGTTTGGTTTTCTTGTGTGGATACACTCACAGGTTGTTGATTGAAGTGCAGCAGCATGCGGCCCAGTTCCACAGTAATAGCAAATTGAAGGATTTGGAAGGACATAGCTGAGGATGATGATACTGGTGGCATACCCATTAGGTATTGTTTATGCCTCCTTTTCTATGGTTAACCCCCCCCCCCACACACAAATAAGGCCTAAATCCAGTTGCATGCTCAAAGTAAAGAAGGTCAGTTGAATCATAGGGATTTAAACAAGCGCTGATTTACCATCCAGTCCTTGGTTCAATGCGTCTACCTTTTGAACTCTGGCTTAAGTGATGTAAATCTTATACAGGACTTTAAAACTGAATCTGCATCTGCACTGCAGAAAGGTATAGAGTTGCATCCACAGTGCAGAAATAATCCAGTTTGACACCACACTGCTATGGAATTTTGGAAATTGCAGTTTTGTGAATCATTTAGTCTTCTCTGCCAGAGAACTTTGGTGTCACAGCAAGCTGCAGTTCCCAGAATTCCATAGTACTGAGCCATGGCAGTTAAAATGGTGTAAAACTGGATTATATACGGATGCAGCCTAGAGCAACTTGCTCAACCTTTTTGCCCCGGAGGAACCCTTGAAATAATTTCCAGGTCTCAGAGAACATCTGAACATAAAATTATTATATGTACAGCGCAAACGTTGCTTATCTTTCTTGTAGACAGTTACATAACTTATATTAATTTTAATAAGTATCTCTGTAATGATTTATCAAGGTGAGAATGCAAAAGGAAAATAGAAAGCAATAGACATATCAAAATAATGTAACGACAACTTAAAGAGGTGGAGTTAGGAAGTGATATTCTATGTGAGTTTTATTATGGGTGTAAATGTGTTTGGACGATCACTTTGTTGCTTCTGTCAGGTTGGTCTTTTCTTGTTCTGCTATTTTTATGGATATGGGAAAACATGTTTTTAAACAATAACAATAAAAAAGACATAGTGGGGAAAATATTGCTTATCTTTCAGTCACAATGTTTCATGCAACACTTTCGGGAACGCAAGCGTTTCGGGGAACCCTGGTTGAGAAACCCTGGACTAGAGGATTGTTCTGTGAAACGCTCCTTAAATGTGAATTAGGAGAATTTTAAAGAAAAGTCTGATTCTCATTTGCACCTGTCTTGATCCTGACTGGATACTTATGAGTTCCCTCAGAGTCATTAGGACCGGAGAATATGCAAAATAAAGATAACGGCGGCCATCTAAATGAGGGTTTTCAAAATGAGAGCAGCGATGGTTAGTGATGGATGAAGCTGTCAACCTCCCTGAGCAAATTTCAGCTTCTATTCTCCCTTGTGGACTATATCGCCCAATTTTGCTTGCGTTGCATGTGGAAGATGAGACTATAACTTGAGAGCAGCATATATATATCAGAGGAAATTGTTAAGATTCCCTTGGAAATACTCAATGTTTTCATTGCAATCTTAAGAGAACCAAACAACAACAACAACAGTGTCTGTTTTTATACCCAGTTTGCATACTCTTCTACAATACAGCTCTTGCAAAGGATTGCTGGCTGCTAAAACCGAAGCTAAGATGTGTTCCTTTGTGCAGAAGTGTGAAGTTAGTTGCACTATTTAGTAAATTAAATGTAACCACACTTGAATTCTTCATGCTGTGTTTGGTATTCTATATCCCAGCTTTGCCACAAGTGTAGCAGTGTAGTTACTCTGAATAGCCCTATTCTTGGTTTTTCAATACATATCTGTGTGGTTTCTTTATGTAGACTAGGAAATATTTGCGCTTCGCTCTTACCGCTGGTTCCCTTGAGATGTGGGAAGCCTAATGACACACCTATTAGCTGTGTTTTATGTGTTTTTATTGGTTTTGAAACATAAAACAATTAACACACCACATACAACTACTTTACACCGTTCAATAGTTTAAATTGCAAAGATAGTACTTCCCACTTTCAGCAGATCGGTGTTGAATATTTTTCTTTAACTGGCTTTAGTTTCGTTCCTTTCTAGTCCTTTGCCCCCTACTTATTAATCTGATGTTATTTTCCCCCTCCCTCAACTGCTACTATACTCTGAAAACAGAAATGCCGTATGTACTCAACTATAAGTCAACCTCATATATAAGTTGAGGGCAGGTTTTGGGGCCAAAATTATGGATTTTGATATGACCCATGGATACGGCGAAAGTAAAATTTAGGAGGATGTAACGACGGACATAAAGCAAAGGAAAACAATACCAAAGAACGTACAAAATTCTGCCAGGCATAACTATTTGCCCTTATACTAAAGGCTAGATAGATGAGAGAGTAGAATGGGTTGAAGTGTTTCCAGGGCAGATTAAACTCTTGCATTTCACCAGGGAGTACAGTAGTTACATTGACCCATGGATAAGTCAACTCAGGTTTTTGGGTCAATTTTTTAAGCAAAGTTTCTAGACACATGCATGAATATATACAGTAAGTCTGATTTGGGAAGAGGCACCCCACCTTCTTGGGCCTACTGATGTTTTGTGTGTGTGTGTTTTCCCTATCAATTTATAGCAACCCCATTCATTTGATAGGGTTTTCTTAGGTGAGGAATACACTACTCACAGGTGGTTTTGCCAGTTCCTTTCTCTGAAATATAGCCTGCAGTGCTCGGTATTCCTTACTGGTTTCTTGTTCAATACTAACCAGGTCTTGGCACTATTTAGCTTCCAAAATCAGAGAGGATCTGGCCTTAGGGTATTTAGGTCCTTGAGTCTACTGATACTACCCTGGAAGTACTGACACTTGCATTTTTGTTATCCCTATGGCTGCCGGATTATCTACTTTTCCACAGAGAGGGCTTGAGAATATGCGTTTGCTAAGAAAATGTGAAGCTTTGATTTGGAAAAAAGCAAGTGGGGTGCAATAAAACTATAGTTGCTAAATCAGGCTGATTTATCTTCTCTGTGTCACTTTGAACAGAACTTTAGACAATTGAAACTTTAAACAACATGCAAAGGCTGTTGAAGGAGCTTTTGGTGGTGGTTTGGCTTAAGGCAGCAACTAAAAGCTCCTTGTTCTACAGGTTGTCTTTGAAGGCCTTAGGTAGGGCAGTTGTATGATTTGAATCTGATACTGTATGTTAAATTCTACTTCTTTTGAGCGATCTGTTCTAGCAGCCTTTAAAAAGACACGCTGTCACCTTTTTTGGCTACATAAGAAAGCTTGAAAGGGCCTGATACATAGCTATGAAAAGATGTTTATGTCTTCAGAGGGGGCATACTGAGACTGTTCATAAACGGTTCAGGTGGAATGGGAATCTCTGTCTCACTTTTTAACATACTGGTACTAAATTGGTAATCTCGCTTTTTTGTTTCTAGAACAAAAAGTAACACCAGAAAACCAGGCAGTTGGGAGGCATAGCATATTTACAACCCTCTATTTGGAATACACGTTATGAACCCTTTCTGGAGCATGTCTACAAGTTCTACACGCAAGGTAGGTGGAGTGTGACTGTTTGCAAGGCAGACCTTATTCTAATGTGTGCTGTGTGAAGTCCCTATCCCATCACCACCTGGGACTTTCATATATTTTGAACAGCATACATAAAGTCTGTGCATGTCAGAAGTTTGTTGGACATTGTAAACAGGTATCATGGAATCAAATAGAAAGCATACCGTATATACATGACTATAAGTCAACCGCATGTATAAGTTGAGGGCACGTTTTGGGGCCAAAACTATGGATTTTGCTATAACCCATGGATCAGTTGATGGTAAAACTTAGGGCCATATAGCAAAGGATCTGAAGGATGAAGCAAAGCAAAACATTGTCAAAGAACTAACACAATTCCAGCAGACATAACTTTTGTGCTTACTCTTCCTCTTCTTTCTTTCAATTAGTCTCAGAGGTGCTAAAAGATCCTTTTGCAATAAGTTTTCAGGTTATTGCCCCAATGGTGAGAATAAATTAGGCTGTACTGTTAACCGTGGAATACAACTGAAATGAACTGTTCTTGTTCATATTTTGTGTCCTTTAACAGAGACCTGAAACAGAAGAAAAGGCTCTGGTTGGTGAGCTGAAAAGCAGTCCTCCACGTACCGCTCCAAAAAAACAGCTGCCTTCAATTCCCAAAAATGCTGTGCCAATGACCAAGCCCGCTTCTCCTGCCCTTTCAGCCCAGTCTACGAATGGAACACATGCCTCTTATGGACCTTTCTATTTAGAATACTCCCTCCTGGCAGAATTGTATGTGTTGATTCTAGAAATGCATTACTTTATATATGATTGCTACTTTACTGCTTATTTTCAAGTAGCATAGTCTGTCTTCCAAGTATTGGTTAGCTTGCTTTGTATGCAGTTTGTTTACTTATGCTGAGAGTCTTCTTTTCCTTTCTTTTTTTGCCAGTCCTGTGGGCATTTGGAAGAATTACGTAAAATTCTTGAGGAGATAAGAATGCCTCTTGAAACATCTTTGCAGGGACTATTAATATTTTTATCTTCCTTTCTTCAGGACTCATGCGTTGGGAATTTTCCTCTTACCTTGAGCAAAGTAAAATGCTTTTTAAAAGGCATTAGGTTTGATCTCATGGTGAAACTGCAGCATGACCAAGAAGTTAGGCATGAGGTGGGACTGGACAAATAGAGTGTGGCTGGAGGCTTGGTTGCTTCAGTGGAAAAAGCAACAGGCTGCAGTCAAGAATTCACATCAAGGTTCCTATATACATCCCCAAAACCTGTCCCATAGGACTAGTTTTTGGAGGTTCCAACAGTTGCAGTAGGAGAAGAAGTTGTTCCATCATGCTGCCATCGGAAGGCAAATGTAATGGTGCATTTGGACCAAGGCATCCTTACCTCTGATGCCCTGTCTAGCTAAAAATCCTAACTGGTACTTCCTGAACAAAATTATTATAAAGAGAATGAGCTGAATAGGTGTGTTTTGAAATATGCTTGCTAGATTGCACTATCAGACTTTGCTAATTTAAGAGTAGTTTGGGGTTTCTATACCTTTAGGAATTCTTGTTATATACAGGTTGAGTGTCCCTTATCCACAGTGCTTGGGGCCAGAACTGTTCTGTATTTTGGATTTTGCTTAGCCATAATGAGACATAATGTATTTGCTTAGACATAATGAGGCTGCAGAGAGACTGATAATCTGTGAAATGGTGGTTGGTCTGGATTCCTGCCATTTTACAGATCCTCATTTCTCTCTCCAGCTGCATCTCTCACCAGACTCTCTCCAGTACACTTGGACAAATATTCATACTATGCTACTTGTAGTACACTACTTGTATTATAGATTAAAAAGTTTTGGATTTGAGTGCTTCAGATTTTGGAATTCCAGATAAGGGATACTTAACCTGTAATGCTGACAGATTTCTTTCTTTGTGCAGGCAATTTTGGCTGAACTGAGATGCAACAGATGAAGGCTGTCGTACAGTTAGATGCAATTTCAGCATTTTCAAAACCCCAGCACCTCTATGGCTGCATCTGCATTGCAGAAATAATCCAGTTTGATACCGCTTTAACTGCTCTGGCTCAATGCTATGAAATTCTGGGAATTGTAGATTGTTGTGGCACTAGAATGCACTGACAGAAGGCTAAATGTCACACAAAACGAGAAATCCAAGAATTCCATAGTATGGAGCCCTTCCAGTTAAAATGGTGTCAGTCAGGATTATTTTTGCATTGCGGGTGCAGCCTGAGTGAGTCTTTCCTTGGCATGCTTACAGAACTAGCAAGGACTATAGTAATTTTTATCTTCCTTTAAAAGGGGATCAACCCTGCTCAGTAAATGCTAATCTATTCCTCTTAATTTAGCTTGATGCAGAAAGCTAATGTTAGAAGTTAATGTTTGCAGTCACTTTTTTGTGAGGTAGGTTTTGCTGTGGTCATTTGGTGACAGGGCTTGCCACTGTCTTGTTGACTGGCTTTGTTCAATTAAACAGACTTGTCTGCTTCAGCTGACCAAAAGGGTATTTATGAAGGCTTATTTGAGGCACACTGCTTTGGCAAAGGGCCGCCTATGCGCTTTGTTTTGCTGTCATAGGATGGCTGGGTAAAATTCCATTCATTAATGCTGCTGTGTTCCGAACACAGCTTCCTCTTGTTCTCACTGCTATCATTCATCACAGATGAAGCTTTGGGTGTCCTCTGACAGACTTGTAATCTGATCATATTATGTAATGTGTTCTTTAAAAAAACTAAACCGAAAAACATCAGAAGTAATTTAAGTCATCTTTCAAATATACCCTGTAAGTTGGTCTGTGTGGCAAGGGAGGCCACAAATGGGTGAACTTCTAATTTATTTATCTAATGGATCTGTTATCACTGCTTCTCTGCTACTTAAACTGCTGGGGGTGGGAATGTACCTCCATTATGTACTTTTATTATGGTGGTATTACGGTTTCCAAATAGTATCCTGTTCAGACACTGCAGTGCTTAGCTTCAGCAAGGTGGGAGCATCATGTGCCTTCAGAACCCATAGCCCTGTGTTGTCCTCCTTCTCCCACCTTGCATTTGCTTGTGCCTGCAGTTTTGCTGTCTCCCTGCAGCCTTTTCCCATGCCTCCTGCTTATCATGCCTATCTAGCTTCTGCACTTGCTAGATGAGTCTCTTAAAGCCAAATGGTTTTATAGGCTATTTCAGTATGTTTGAGGCCTGCAACCAGCTGTCTTATATTTGAAATGCATCTCTGTTAATCTTGTCAAGCATGTGACTTAGCATGTGGCTGACCTTAGATCAGGTTCTCTGGTGTTGGATGACCCTTGCTTGCCCTGGCTCACACTGCTGGCTGCTTCAGAGCAATGAAAAGTCCTTAAATACTCAATTTGGGTTCATGAATGGTTCTTCTATATAGAGAGCTCTGTCTATATGGGAAGGGAAAAGGCTTCCACATGGCATACTGTCTGAGCCTTCTCATGGCAAGGTAGGGCTTTCTTAGCTGTTAAGCTAAAAATGAATGCTTTCAGAGTTGATAGCCTTGGTGTAGGTGTGGATTTTGTATTCTACTTTAATCCTAACTTGCATTGATCTCTTTTTCTTATAGTACCTTGGTTGTGAAGCAGAAACTGCCAGGTGTCTATGTGCAACCCTCTTACCAATCGGCGTTAAGTAAGTTTTAAGATTTTTTTAATTTTATTTCTGCATGTGAAAGGAATATCTTCTGCATCTGCTCATCATCATCCTCTTCTTCTTTTTTCCATAGTGTGGTTTGGAGTAATATTCATAAGACACGGGCTGTACCAAGATGGTGTTTTCAAATTTACAGTCTACATCCCTGACAACTATCCAGATGGTGATTGCCCTGTAAGTAGCAATGGACTGAGGCCTCCAACCTTTCTGGCACTGTTTTATTTGTAGGCCTATTTATTCACACCATTTCTATTCCACTTTCCTGCCAGAAAGTTTACATGTGACCATTCAAAGCAGCTGGCCACAGGTTTAAAGTGCAAATGACTTGGCATAAAAGAAAAAGGAGATGGGAAGGCAGTGATGATAGAAAGCAGATATGGGCATCATTTGTTAAAATTTGATTTAACTTATAATGACTAGCCAGAATGGAAATGGTTCAAGAAAAGGAAGAGCCTGCTGTTATCTTAACAGAGCTGATGGTTCAGCCTTGCTTCCGTTTCATCCCTCTGTAGTCTGATGGGAATGACTGCTGCCAAGTGATAGCTGAAGGAAAATAGTTTGTCTTCCAAGAAAGCAGGTGGATGATGGAGAATAGGACACTTCTCGTCCAGTGAAGGAATCTGCTCGGCAGGCTAGAGTATGGGTTCACTAAAACTTTGCACCTATGAAGCTTCTCAGAACATTGAGTAATGCTAAGCATTGTTCTTGTATTAGAGCTCTTACACTTCAACTGTAGGGCAGCTTAGTTGTATTTGAATGTTGAAGGGGAGAGAGATTGAGGGCCATCTCATGAATAGATAACCAAAATAGGACTTGACTAGTGAGCTTCCAAGATTGGAGCTTATTCTCTTAAACTACACACCTCCTTTTAGTGCAGTGATTTCTTCCTTCTTTTGCTCTTTGTTTCGTCCATGTTCACAGTATATATAAAAATGAAATGATCTGGCTGCATTTTCTAGGTTGATGCACAGCTATGATTACTTTTTGTATCTTGAAATCTGTTCTTAAAATTAGTTGCCCTGGAACATGTACAGAAGATTCTTGTTTACCATGTCACTTTCCTCTGTTAGCTCTGGGAAATCTCAAGAAATCCAGCCAGGCTTGGACATTTTTATGACAATTGGCAGAGGAATATTTGGCAAGCCATACTGTGAACAGTAAACCTTTTAAGTGCAAGAGACTACTTTGAAAGCTTTGAAGGGAAATTAATTTAAAAGATACTTACATACTTAAATTTAAAAGAGTTTCAGCCAGCAATGTAGCTAATATTGTCAAGAATGCAGCAAGTTGTAGAAAAGCTTGTGGCCAAATTGTATCGACTTCATTTTATGCCTCTCCTTGACACACTCTCTCTCTGTGTCTTGGTTTTGAAAATGAGAGAAAATTATATCAGGGTTTCTGAAGGGAAGCGTCTAATGTTTCTGAAAGTTGGCTCACAGGTGCTGGTAGTGCAGATATGAGAACGGCTTGTACTGTACGTTTACACATAGAAACGTAATAGCTGATCACTTCAGTACCCAAATGATATTCATTAATTATGGCAAGTGTTTGGAGGCATAAATGACTCTTGTATCTGCAGGCCAGTGGAAGGGCTGTTTCTGTGGGTTGTCACTGAATCCACCAGAATCTCCTTGTTTCCCTTTGCTGTGGAAGGAATAGTCTGAAAACTGAATCTAAACTCTATTCTGAACAGTCAGAGTTGCCCTCAATCTCTAATTATATTAACCATTTTGTGTGTATTTAGTTGCAAGGTTTTTGGGATCAATTTTTTGGTGAGAGATTGAGATGTAATTACTTGCATATCTGTTATTTGTTATTTTGGACTGATTTCCCACTTAGTGCAATGTAACACAGTGCTTCCATTTAGACATTTGCTTTTTGGGGACTTGCATGCTTTGAAGGTACCCCAAAGCACAATTCCTTAATGAGTAGCATGAAGGGTGTTTAATAGAATTGTGTCTAGAACAGTGTTGTAAATAACCATTTGGTTGTGCTCCTTAACAGTGTTTCCTCTGACCAGCAAAAGGACAGCAAGTGTACTTTGGAAAAGTATTCATTATTTCTGTGTCTTCTGATCTGCTGATTTGTTGTTGTTAATATGATTTAAATTCTGCTTTTTCTTCCCTCAGCGCTTGGTTTTTGATCTGCCCATCTTCCACCCACTAGTAGATCCCGTCTCAGGTGAACTGGATGTGAAAAGAGCATTTGCCAAGTGGAGGTCAGTGTCATGTGCTAGAACGTAAATTGTGAACAGAGCAATTCAATTTGGTTGCTCCATCAAATGCACTAGTCAAGCTTTCTTGTGCTTCTTCTAAAGGCGAAACCACAATCACATATGGCAAATACTGATGTATGCTCGTCGTGTCTTCTACAAGATAGACACTGCAAGTCCTCTGAATCCTGAAGCTGCTGTGCTGTAAGTGTCTGTGGGGCCCTTGTATGAGTTGTGCTCTTCAAGCAAAAGAGTATCTTTGGAACACAGTTTTCTCCAGTTTGACTACTACATCTCTCTGTAATATCGGATTTTCATGGCTTTTTCTGTGTGCATTGGTTACAGAATTACTTTTCAGCAGCAAGTTCCTAAAATTAGTCTCTGGCTTGCAGGGGCATTCGTATCAGGTGTCAACCTCACTAGGGAAACCCTAGCATTCATCTTGGCTCTAGTCTAGTTCATGTAATTCACCCTCTCTGGAATATACTGTGTCCTCCTTGGTAACAAATACTGGCATTTTTGGCAAAGAGCGTTGAGCTTTCTGGGGATCCATAGGATTGTTAATTTGGCACAATTGAAAAGTTAGAGAAATAATGTATGCTTTTTGGAGCTTTGAAATAGGATTGTTTTTCAGGCGGATTTTGCCAGCTGTGGGAAATGAAGGGCATATTGTTTGGGCTCTTATGATCTGTCATACTTGGCCTTGTGACTAATTCAACTCTTTGAGTTCATGCTTTCTAAAACATAAATGAGATTTTTATTTTGTGAGAGTAAAGAACTCAAAAGCTTGTTTTTCATATGCCTATAAAATGTCACCACATATTCAGATGAATCCCTGAGGTATATATATTTTTGTCTTTATTTCTCTTTATCTTTCATAGATACGAAAAAGATATTCAGCTTTTCAAGAGTAAGGTGGTCGATAGTGTTAGACTATGCAGCAGTCACTTGTTTGATCCACCAAAAATAGAGGATCCCTATGCAATTAGGTAGGTAATTAGTACTGTTTAACATGCCACATATTGTAATATGGCACAGAATGCTTCTCTTGTCAGTGTATCAACTTAGTGTGGTTCTAGGATTGGAACTCCTTTTAAACTGAATGTTGTAAGAAAAATTCACATTCACCAGAACCAGTGAGTTGTGTGGCCTCCTCCTTAGCTATAAGAAAAAGCACATTGTACAGTGTGAAGTTTTTTCTTGCTTACAGCTTAAGACTGCCTCACAAGAGCATAGAGGCTCTTTTAGGATAAACTTACATGTAAAATTAACTTATGCTAAGAATTTTGCACCCAAACCAACTGAACAGAGATGATCTGAGGCAGTGAAAAATCATTTTCCTGCAAATGTTTTGCCCTGTCTTTCAGTTCTCAAGACATGTGCTCTAAATACATCTAATAGAGTTGTTATTATCAGTTTCATCTGTTCCTCTTAGGGACTTCTGTATGCATCTTTAAATCAAATTTTTACCTTAGGCTTGGAGATTCGCACCATCACAGGCTTATATTCTGCTTATCTTACAGCTTTTCTCCCTGGAATCCAGCTATACATGATGAAGCAAGGGATAAAATGTTGACTCAAAAGGTATGGAAAAGGGGGATCTATCTTGTTTGCTACAATAGAAACCTTGGGTAGTTGTAATTGCAAAAATAAACAAGGGGAGGAATAGAACTTGTTTTCAAGCAAGGGAAGACCTACTGCCTAAAGCAGGGGTGGCAACCCAGAAATGTATGTCCTACTGGCCTTAGTCAGTACAGCTAATAATAAGGAGTTAAGCAAGTTCTGGTCTAAACATATCTGGAAGGGCACATTTGCCCAGCCTTGGCCTAAAGGGTACCAAAGACAAAGTCAGTTGCATAGCCCTCTGAAATAAGACATAGTAAACCATTCCTGGATTACTCTGCCAGTGAAAAAGAACAGTTTTTGTGCTAATATGTGGGCTAAATTTCAAAAGGTTCACAGACAGCCAACATTTTGCTCCTCTACTCGTGTGTTTATAACCTCCAAACATAGCTTAAAGCTTCACCACACTATAAAGAACATCTTGACCAGCATGGATTTACTAAGTGGTCATATAGCTCCAGAAGGTGTGCAACTTAGCTGTGAAGAATAGTAAACCTTGTTTTGGGACTCAAAATGGTAACTTGAAGTTCTGTACAAAAGGAGAAAACTTCATTTGTCCTGGATCTAGTAAGTACACTGGAGGAAAGCAACAATTGTACTAATAATTTTTAGGTCCCAGTAAATAATACATCCTGAGTAATATTGGCGTTTTCCCAGGACCAGTATGACTGTAACATTTTGCTCAGCACTTTTCAAAGGCTCATAGTCTTTTGGAGCTCATAGCTTATCCCAGAAGCTATTGGCTTTACTACTGCTTGCATGAGCAATGGATCCCTTTATGTGCGTGAGAATGAAATCTCTGTGGTTTTGACTCCCCTGATAGTTATCATTGTGGCCCAGAGTAAGAAGCAAGTGGCAAAAGAAGAGTAGGAGATTCATCTCAGAGGCATCAGGCCCTGCCATCTTTAATTAAAATTTGTAACTGGTAGTAGCTTGGCTAATCTTATTACACACTGATATATCAATAGTTAGCTTTTTTAGAAGCCATGCTGTTGAGGAAGGCACTAATGAATATGCATCTTTTGACCCTTCGTCCTTATAGTATTTCATTTGTAGCACAGAAGCTAAAGCTAGCATCTCTTGGTTCAAGGCTGCCACAGGCTTAGGGGTTTTCTGTAGTCTACTGCCATCAGGACCTGGATCCCTTCTGATTGCTAGAATTCAGTGGTCTGTCTGGATTAATGGGTGTCATTGGTTTCTCTTCTCCCCTGTCCCAGTCCTGTCCCCTTAGATAGGCTCATCCACCAGTCTAGACTGTTAACATTCTTGTTTATCATTGCTTAGGGTTGCATATATGTCCTTAGAGCTCTGGAATTCTTTCTGGGGCTGGGAGGGTGTTCTTATTTCCCAAAGCCCTCAGCAGAGCTGCTTCCATTCTCAAAGGCTGAGCCCTACCCACTTACCAGTTCAGACTGGTGGATGAACATAGTATGACAAACCACATTCAGGTAAGAACCCAGACTGCCCTATATTTGCAATTTGTTACCTAAAATCTCTAACTAAAAGGTTTTAATCTTCCTGTACTTTTATTTTAAGCGTTTTAATTCCACTTTTCACTTGGCAGATCTCTCAAAGAGGCTTAGATAACATCAGTAAGAACAATAGTGCATCATTAAAGCAGAAACTGGCTATTTTAAGAGTCAGCACTTAGGATAGCTGCTGCATGTCTCCTGCTCACAGGGCAAATGCATTGTGTCCTCTGTGGGAGTAGAAGTGCCAGGTAATTTTCCTGGCGGCTCCTTCTGTCCAAATAGAGGCACAAGGCATTGACACTTAACATGGTCAAGATATCTTAGAAAATAGGTCTTCCTGTTGCTTTATGGAAAACGATTCTTTCTGTCCACCTAGTACACTCTGATTTGAACTTTTCTTCCAACTGTATGGATTGGGCTAATGTATTTTGGTGGAATTGTGTGCATATCCTGTTGAATCCCTGCAAAGTACTCTCTGCATCATTAAGACCCCTGCAGAAATACAACAGCATGCCTTTATGCCCTGTGAACATAGATTGGAGTAGTTCATTGGCCTAGCACAGGTCTCCACCAATGCACTTAATCTGGGTTTCCATGGCTGTGGTGGGGCCTGCTCTTTCTTCTTTGCTTCTTCTCCAAGTGCAGGAGAGTAGTCAAGATGGGAGTCTATCCTCTGGCCAGAGAACATAGGTGTGCATTGTAGATGCCATTGCACCTTTAGGGAAGGAACAGCCTCATTGTATGGCTGCTCTTTCTTCCCCAGGGGCTCAAGGGCAGCAGCATCAGTGGTGAGGGAGATGGAGCAGGGCTTAAATGACCCTGGTTTCTGTTACACATTTTGGGTAAAGGCATTGGTGGAAGGTTTTGGAAAGCTCCTTTCGCAGTGTCCACAAAAGTACACAGGCTAGCATAAGCAGAGGCTTCACCAACATATTCCCCATATATTGGGGAATATATGAGCAAGATCCCCCAACTTCAGCATTGGCAGCCTCATGTTATGAGGACACTGGTATTCAAATTGTTGGAACTACTGTTGAGGGCAGCTGAACCGTGTGCTGTTTCAATGTGGAGCAATACTCAGAGCGAGATTTGCAGTTTCCATTCAGTAGCAAAAGACTGCTGAAAGGCAGGGATTAGTTTTTGGACTGGTATGAATGAGTCAGGCCAGTCAGTTGCCAATGGTAGTAAAGCATTCAGTAACAAAATGTAAGAGTAGGCCCGTTGAGTAAGTGATTAGTCTCGCTGTTGGCTCCTGCTAGACCTGTTTGTGTAGCAGTGACTTGTTGGGGTGGGTGAGGTTGAGATGCTTATTTTGTGTGTAAACAGTCCTACTGTCTTGAAACTATCCTGTTTCAGTTTTAGTTTTCAACTAGGTATGTGGGAAATGCTTGTGCAGATATGCCTGAAGCTACCCAGTATATCTAAACAGCCTAAAGTAGATTGAATGGAGCAGGGGAAATGGGAATGGAGGAAGGATTGGCCTCTGTTCATATAGATGCGTCTTCACAAGAACAAGGCATGAAATAGCCCTCACAAAGCAGTGAAAAATACTAAATTCTAGCAAGAGTTCTCTAATTTATTTTTTTAAAAATACAATCTCTGTAGAAGAAGGAGGAGGATCAACAGAGTAAAAGCATGCAAGTGTCTGGCCTGTCATGGGTGAAGCCTGGCTCCGTTCAGCCATTCAGCAAAGAGGAGAAGACATTGCCAACTTAGATTCTGCGAACGACGACGCACTCAACACTTTCTGCGTGAAGAGGGAATGTAACAGCAAGGCAGAGCAAAGCAGAGGTTTTCCTTCTTGACTTTGGATTAGTAAGAGTAAATGCTAGCAATGATTCGAGTAAACCTGCTCTGTGGCATTGCTTGGACTCTTCTTGGTGTTTTTACACTTACGTTTTAACTGCAGCCTGCAGGTTGGAAGTAGTTCTTAACAAGGCTGGACTCTTGCTAGTGAAGTCCACTGTGGGTGGGTCATGCCTCACGGTTCGAATGTCGCCTGAGGTTCTTATCTGGGTTACTTTTAAAGCTTTTTTTTTTTTTAACATGTAAAGAACAGGCAGGGAAAACGTGTTCCAGAGGTAATCTGTGTTTATGTAAACTAATATAGCAGAGTAAAATACTATATTTAAAACTTTTAAATGCATTGGTTTCTATTGTAAATATATTAGGATATGGAATTTGTAAATAGTTGGTTCTGATTCCTTCTAGCCCTTTTAGGGGCAGAAAGGCGGAGATTGGCATGTATGATGATGGTGTGTATCTGATATCCCCCCCCCTTCCCCCAGTATGTTTTGTCACTATAGGCTGCTCCTAATATAACTTGTTCTGCAATCTTTTGACCTACAACTCCATTGCTTGCAAGTATCATGCAGGAGGAACAATAAACTGACATTTTTATTCACTACAAATGCGCACAACTGGCAAATCTCAATAGATTGCCAAGTGGGAACCTATATGTCCTGTCCATCTTGATGTTTGCATGCATCTTAAACTAGCGGCCTTAAGATGTGTCAAAGTAATATTAGAAGCAGCCTTAAATTGCACATTAGGTCAGGACAGCAAGATGGTGGGCTTTCGGCCATTAGAACAAAAATCAGTGTTCTTGATAGTATGCAGTTTTTGGTTTAAGACCTTTCTGAAGACGTAGACAGGCTGCCTCAGATGACGGTATGACTAATGTGTTAATAGTGGCATCTTTAAAAAAAAATAAAACTCCAATCATGGTAAAAATGTCTGTCTGTGTCATTCTTTGTTGAATACCTTTATTAACTTCACAGGTGGCTACTTTAAAATCCTAGTCCAGCTGTTATGGCTATTCATAGTCCATTCATGGAGTGAGGTACGTCTTTTGTGTTGTGCTCTGCAGTCCCTGAAATTTAAACTCTCGTGGGCTGCATTCTGGGAGTGAGCAGATGGGCTATCTTCTTCCTTGCCCACATGGGGATCAATGGCAGTTGTTTGAGATGTAAAACTAATGTATTATAGAGGGCTAATCTGTTTTCTTGTTTCTGCCATCTTTTCAGCCTGTACCAAGGTGCAGATTTGTTGTTTTGAAGGTGCAAATGTCTGGTTCTGCAGAGATACAGACCAAGGCAGCACTTCCCTGATTACCATTGTTTCAATCTACTTAGTAAAGCAATGTAATCATCACAATGCTTTGAGCACTTGTGCTGATTTGAAAAGTCTGAAAGTTGGCACAAGATATGAATCGTGTAACAGGTTTGTTGTTTTTTTAAATGGGAAAATACCGTCTTTTTAAAACCTGAATGTTTATGAGGCTTCCAGCCTGGATGTATGAAGAGGCTTTAAAATTCTCTGTCACTGATTTGTATATTGTACAAGCAGTTATTATAGGGTGGGGTTAATCTTGTCATCTCTCCTACATAGCGTTTAAAGAATGACTGGTGCCTATAAGCATATTTACTTCCATGTGGCATCCATTCCAGTGGCTTCACTTGGAATGCTTCACATTTACAGTTTCTGTTCTACAAGAAAGGAGACTGCAGTGTGGTAGCAAAGAGTAAGGCTAGGTGGATGCCATGAACACTGCTGCACATTAAAACAGGATAATGTACTTGCTAGAGTCTCATATGGTGAGAAGGTGCGACACAGAATATTCACTGTGTACTAGATAGCAGAATTGTACAGGCCCTCCGCTTTTACATACCAACTCACAATCTCACTGGCTTCCCAAAATAAAAAGGATAGACCATGTACTGTGCCTTGAAATCCTTGGCTCTCTGTTTAAGCCCCCTGTAATGGTTTGCTGGGTGAATGAACAGCAATTTCAATCATTTTTGGTAAAGCAGCCAACATGTTTCCGCTTAGACTTGGAAAAGATTGGGAAACGGGAGGCAACCAAACTGGGACTACAGGGAAAAACAGTACATGCATCAAAGGCTGCTCCAGTTCTTTTTAATGGAAATTTGCAGTGACTTTAAATCTCATGCCATGGTAACTCATAAAACAACTTCATGTTCTTTTGAAAGACTTCTACTGAATGTCCTTTGCAATTGCTGTTTCCCTGCCCCTAACAGCAGCAGAGAAATGGTGGCTTCAGCAAATGACACTTGGTGGTTTTTACCTTCACTTTCTTGCCCATCCCTGGATGCCAACAGCCCCTGAGAAGCTAAAACCTCCCTTGTAGTTGGGAAATATAGTACAAAAATATGTACAAATATAGCCCTTCCACCCTGACTACAAAGGTTTTTCTATGTTCTTCCACTATAATAATGAGCCCAAACAGACAGGGCAAAATAAATCTGCTTTGGGACACTTTGGAGGTATGCTGTTTAAATAATGCATGTGTCCTAAGAGACTGGAAGCCGAACCAAAGCCATGCTCCAGTCTTAAGGACTGGAGTGCAGCTTTGACACAACTTCTGGCATCTTAAGATGAATGTGTCATTTAAACAGCATACCTCCAAAGTGACCTGAAACAGCTTTTTTTTGGCCTGTCTGCTCAGGCCCATAGATAGTCTCGTCCAACTCTTATGATACTATGCTTCATGAGGTATAACACAGAGACTGCTTCTGGTTCTAGAAAGCTGAACTAAAAAAACCTTACAAACCACCTAAAGGCTATAAAACAGGGAAGGGCAAAGTCTGGGAGTCAGTTTCCTATCCCTGAGCCCCACAAAGACATCCCAACCCACCCACAAAAAAAAAGATCCAAGAGTGGTTGGAAGTCTACTTCAGTTTTGTAAAAATGCTTTTTACATTTTTTTCAAAGAGGTAAGTACAAAGTTTAAAAAGCAGGGAAAAACAAATGATCATGCACTCTAGAAATTAATAATACAAATTAAACATCACCACTGTGTACTTTTGACAATAAATACAATTCAAGCAACTGAACATATGTATCTTATGCTTTGACTATTTAAAATATATTTATATATATATATAATTTAAAAGTGCGATTTACAGAGTAGCTAAACTCTAATAGGCATTTTAAAATAATGCTTTAGAATTTTTGAAACGCTACTCTCTGCATAAGAGTTCACTTAAAACATTGCACAGCTAAAACAAGACAAATCTGAAAGCCCCCCCCCCCCAAATGTTACCATAATTATGTGACAGGCACATGAAATAAAGAATAGATACAATATTTTTTTAGCTATTTCAAATGTAGCCTTAACTATTTTCTTCCAATTGTGCTAGACACCTTAGATTTCCCAGCTTCAAAGTGGGCACAGCGCCCGCTTCGTAGACCAGGTGGTACAGTCACAGCATCGGTTCCATTATTGCTTATCTTATCCCACAAGGCTGCCAATTCCAAGAATTACACTGATAGTTTACAAAACAGCTAGAAAAAAACACATTAATGCTCTCTGAACTAATGTAAGAATAGACATTGTCGGTTCATTACTGGACAAAATGTTTATCGATTACTTCTGCCAGATAAATTAAAAATGCTGTAGTCAAAACTACAGCTATCATGCTCCCCTCAGAATGTGCCGGAGTGGTGTGACACTTTCCGTTCCAGGATTGAGGAAGCAGTCTCTGATTTTCCTCCAATCCACAGAGGATTACTGCAGCCTCTGCAAACAAAGCAGACTGAAGCCTTGTCAAGAGCGACACTTTGAAAGGTGCCAGAAGCAGATACACCAAGGGCCCAAACTGCTTAGAATTGCTGTAGGCTTTTGTCACTACTGGCCGAATATCAGACAGTAAAGGATGGCGAACTCAGGTTTTGTCCATAGGATCAGTGAGAACCTCTGTCATTTGCCACGTCTTGTAGCCGCCGCAGGAGGGCTGTGTGATTATCTGGGCATATTCGCTTGGCTGGCGACTCAGCCCCCTCCTCCAGGACAATCCCTCTCTTCTTTGTTGAAGTCTCTCCTGTTCTAATCATACTGTTAATCTCTTGAAGCCTCTGAAACATACCATAAGCAAGGGGAAAAATGTGAACACAGCTGTCATCTGCTTAACCTGGCCCTAAACCTTCCTATAGCAGAGCCTTAAGGCAAGAGCTTCTCTGGCAGCTGTAGCAAGCATTGAAAAGGTGATAATCTTGACAGTGGCTGGAATTGGTGGAATCACCTATACTGGGCATGCTATGCTAAAAGACCGCAGGCCTGATCTGGATTAAAAGCCTTAGGTACATCACTTGTCAGTCCATCTGTCTGCTCTTAGGCTTCATTTAGTTGGAAGAAAGACCATCTACTTATAAGGTGATGGTCTGGAAAGGGGCCCGTTTTGAAATCAAAACTATTATGCAACAGGTGTTTTAAAAATACCCCCCTTTTGTTTATTAAAAAAGAAGGGAATGCAATTTACAGTTGGAGCCTATATTTATATGGCAGCTCCACAGCGTTTGATGGGGCTTGTTCTTAGGTAAGTGTGTCCTTTGGAAGATTGATGTTGTTTGCCTCCAGGTCATTTCTGACTTAGGTTCACCTAAGGGTTTGCCACAGCAGAGGAATTTCCCTTAGTTAGTCAGTGAGTTTCCATGACTGAGCAGGGATTTGAACCCTGGTCTTCCAGTGCCTTAGTCAAACTGCTATATGACTCTTTGAAAATTAAGCCTTGTCAAATAGCTGCAGTCTTACTAAAATATATCACCTGCCAACTGTGGGAAACCTTAAGAAAAAATAGCCCTATCCTCTCTGTTTTGTTAAACATTGAGGGCATCTCTTACCAATTTTTAAACCTCTGATGTATAGAGAGGACTAAGCAGAAAAGTTCCAATAATAAGATTTTACCCCCCAAACTGATATTTTAGCCTCATCGCTAATCTCAAACAAAAGTAAACCAGTTCTGCCCCAATTTCTGAACTTTTACAGACAAAGCTAATTTGAATATTTCTTAGATTCTGACATATATTAAACCCTGCCAAAATAAGAACAAAATAAAGGGTTTTCAAATGCACAAAACTAAGAACCCTTAAGCAATATCAAAGGGCAAGATAAATTACTAAGCTATCTACATTGTAACTTTAACCTTTAAGACAGTATTTCTTACCTACCTCTCTCTATGGAACGAAGCAGGTAAAGTAACATACAACCAACACATTAAAACTCATAATTTAAAAATAATCAGGATCGCAAGAAGAGACTGGCCTTTAATGCTATTTTAAATTCAGACAGTGTATCCAGCTGTCAAATCTCTTCCAGAAGATCAGAATTGAGACCAGCCATCAGTACTTACCTTTGATGGACTGCTGCTGAAATAGTAGAATATTTTTTCACGTGGAGACAAAGCAGACTCATTTTTGTGAGGCGAGATGTAAATTTTGTGGTTCTGAGACAATTGTATTCTGCGTGGTGAGCCACTTCTTACAAAAGGATATGGAGACAGGGGTGGAGCTTCACCCTAGGCACAGAAAGGCAACACAATAAATCTATGCCTATCGACAGAAGACAGAAAGGTATTGTGGTGAACCACACAAAACTACATACTATAGCAATTTGCATTATACTTCAGTTTTTGCTTTGGTAAAGCTGGCACAACTCATGGGACAGCAGATAATAAACTACTATGAAATCTATTCAGGACTCTGTGACTTCATCACAGATTCACCATCTCAAAACCAGAGTGGATTTGTGTTTAACTGCATCAAATTTCAGAGGGACTGTTGCAGTAAAAGCATCATATACCATTCAATGTGGTATAAACTCATGTGGAATACAGTCCACTTCATCATGCTACTAGAGTCCCCCATAAATCCATTGTTTGTACCTGTGTGGGCAAAATGTCTCTTTGCTGGTCCTACTGGACTGAAATTTCAGCCAGTCATAGGAGTTGGAGCCCCAAAAAGGTATGCTTTGTCTACCTGTTCTACTGCAGAAGCCCTAGCAGATAAACATGGCTATTTAGGTGTAAACAATTAAACCATAAGGATTTTTCATTAATTAGTATCCACCCAAATAAACAACTTAAGTCAGATTGTTATTCATTAATGTTTTACTATATGATGGATTTAGATGAGATGATGATGAAATAGCACCTTGTCACCTATAAGTCCCAACTAAAACTATTTAAATGTATCATTAGTGAGCTACAGATCTTACTGAAAAGATCTAATGGTAGTACAGTACTACTAGACAGGTTTTAAACTCCACCTCACTGCCATAGACTTCAAGAACAAAACTGATTCTCTGCAGGTGAATTCAAATTAAGTCATTCATGAGGAGGAAAGGTAACTTACTCCATTGTCTGAGGAGTACTTTAGGGCAAAGTCTTTGATTCGGTCAGTGTAGACATTATTGTAAAACTGAATCAGGTCGCCACGTTCTTCCTCCTCCATATCGCTGTTGGCCCCAGTCAGGCGTGTTGGAGTAGGGGGGGCACTGCTGGGCTGTGGTACTGGCAGGGTGCTACTTGATCTCATCACTGGGCTGGAATCTCTGCTTGCTAGGAAAGCATAATTAAGAGATCTGTTAAATCATATGAGCAAACATATCACACCTTTTATTATGCACTAGCAGAACTACCAAACATCACCTGAGCTAAAACCAATTACACTATTAACCTTTTGTTCTCATCGACTCCCTGCACCTCTTTCTCTCTCTCCCTGCTTATACCAAATTTATCTGAAAGCTTTCCTCATTCAGTGCTGAGTGTAATCTCTTCATCTCATGTTAATTCAGCCTGCCACTCAAGGTAGCTATATGCTAAATTCCATATTATTTGTTCATTATCTAGTATAGTAATCATGAAAGGGTTCACTGGCATACATGGTATCTGCTGGGGTTTGGTTCCAATGGATACCAAAATTTGTGGATGCTCAAGCCCCATTATACACAGTGGCATATTAACATGGTGTCCCTTATATAAAATGACAAAATCAAAGTTTGCTTTTTGGAATATATATTTTTAAAAATATATATTTTTAAGCTGTAGATATGGAAGGCTGACTATAACCACTTACTTCTATCCTTATTTCTCTCTGTGGGGGAATTTTGTTGATTGTTGCTCTCACCATTGCTTGAATACCTTTGTCTTCTGCCTTTTATCAAGACATTACGATATACCTTCAAAAAGTAAAAATAAATAAATATATTAATGAAGAATTACTCTCTGGACAAATACCAACAAATGGTGTCTTACACAGTACTGTAAGTTCTTTTATAGAAACAGCAACACATTCTCTCTCCCCCCTACATGGACTGTCTACAATCAGTTATAATTTTCAGGAGTGGATTTGCAGTTGTACATTTGACATGTGCCCATTTCCTCACCATTGCCATTTAACATAAGGATTGTGTAGCACAGTCAATGTGTAACTCCACAATTGATGTAAGGTCTCAGCTTTTGAAACTAGAAAGTTGTCTAAAATCTTAATAATGTAATATTTATATTGTACAAATGTTGCAATAGCCAAATATTTGAATGAAAATATGCAGTGCGAGGTCGAAGGCTTTCATGGCCAGCATCCATAGTTTTTTCTAGGTTTTTCAAGCTATGAGGATGTGTTCTAGTAGTTTATTCCTGACGTTTCGTCAGCTGCTGTGGCTGGCATCTTCAGAGAATGCTGGGGTATATATATATACTGTTGGTTGAGAGGTGATTTGCAACAGAACAAATAACATGCAAATCACCTCCTCTCATCCAACAGTATATATACCCCACTCATTCCAGCATTCTCTGAAGATGTCAGCCACAGCTGCTGGCGAAACGTCAGGAATAAACTCTTCTAGAACATGGCCTCATAACCCAAAAAGCCATAAAAAACTATAAAAATATCCAATTACTAGAAAATCCAATAAATCACACTGAATGGATATGGTTTAAACATAATTTCCTTACATGGCTCTTAGCTTGTGGCTGAGTCCGATAACAACGCATGATGTTCTGAAATGATGTGTCATCTTTCGTAACCTAGAATGCAAGAGGGAAATGCACTTAACTATAAATGTTAGCCCTCCTTAAAATGTTTAGAACTATCATCTTTTCGGTTATTTAGTTTGACAGATACACTTTCTGTGATGCTTTACCTTTGATATTACATATATGGCGCACATTAACAGCTGATCTAAATGCCGGTCCATCATGAGCTCAGAGCACTGCACCAGTGAGAACTCAAAACACGTCCAGATTTTCTTCCTCAGCTCATCAGAAATATCCAGTTTAAGACAGAGATCTCGCAGACGGACACTTGCTAAGTGAAACACCTATTGGAGGGAGAAGATATAGTTAAAACTAGCCTATGGCTATTACTTCTACACTCTCGAATCTCCAGCCTGTGTGAGTCTCCCTCTGAATTTGAATGTAATCCCAATAGCTCCCCACATGGCTGATGGTTTCTTTGTGGATACACAAACATAAGGAAGCTGTGGCATAACACTCTGCATACATGTGAACAACTACCTCTACCTTCTTATCTATCACTGCAAATAAGAATGGCCATTGCCTGTGCTGAACAGACTTGTGGAATGTATAAAGGACACCAGGTTGAGGAAGACTGACTTGAGAGGACTGAATGCTTACTATAGAAGGCAATTCATTCAGAGAGAAAAACATTATCTGAACATATCATGCCCATCTTGTGATCTCAAGAGTGGAGCCACATTTGCACTTTTAGCTAAATAGAGTGATATATCTGATTTTCCACACTGATGTACCTTTCTAAAGAAGAGCATGAGTGAGCCAGTCTTCCGGGATTTACCACCACTGCAGCCCATTTGCTGTTTTTGTCGCAGTTCTCCAGAGACAGGGATCTGCTGAAACTGGCTTTGTAAGTGGAGGGCTGTGCCAGCCATCTGTTGGGGGCTCAGAGTCCCAGCAAGCGTCTGGGCACTGAGAGGAGGGATGGAACTGGACAGTGGCTGAGCCTGTCCAGTTACGTTCACCTGGACTGGAATGAATGTTATTCCTCCATTTTCATTAGCAATTCCTGTAAGAGTGCACAGAAAGAATTAAATTAAAGGTACTTCAGTACCATTGATGACAGTCCTCCACCCGATCTATCCATCTGCTTATAGGTGTAATAATTTGCCAATTGAGGAAATACTATGTGTACAAACAGGTTTAAGCACAGGTAAGGATTGTTAGTCTTTAAGGTGCCACAAGGCCTGTTGGTGCTTTGTAACAATGGACTTACACAGCAAGGTTTGTGGGGGGGGGGTCTACACACTATGGCTGGAAGTACCAACTAAGCTGTATGTCCAATCTATCATTGTGGGACTCACTTCTAAGCAAGGATGCTTAGGACTATAGTGTGAATGGGCTCTCTCTAAAAAAAAAAATCAGTTTCAAAAGACTTACAATGTAACTGTAACCTGTACCTATCCACTCAGAAATGGCCCTTATTCCAAAGTATGCATCACCAGTATTGCAGTCCAAGTTTAACATGGGTTGCATGGTTAATTATTTATTTATGCATGCCTTCTCAACTTCTCTTGGCCTCTGTTATGAAGTTCCTTTTAAAAGGATGCAAGTTTCAGTAGCCTGGGTTGGGGAGAAGTAGCTACTCTTGTGGTAGTTAATCCACACACCCCCACCCACTCCCCAATACAGACTGTCTCTTTGTCTGTTTTAATGACACACTACAAGGAAGATAGAATACAATCTGATTCTTTTTCTCTCCCAACTTATAAACTAATCCAGTCTATACAAACAATGAATGATAAGATAGTTAGGAATACTAGAGATAAATCTTTTCATGCCTTCAATAAGGAGAGAGTGCTCCTACATAGGGCAACCTCATGAAAGGATGTTTTCCCACTTTCATGTTCTTTAATTAATATTCATATTAAGAACTCAGATGAAGGCAAGAGTTTGTTGAAGGAAAGGGGGACAGATGCCATTCAGAACCACAGAACCCTTGCTACCATTTCCCCCCTTGCCCAGGTATCTGTTGGCAGCCTAACAACAGCTTCTTATTATCATCATTTGTATATATTTAACTCCTATAGAGAAAAAGAACTAAAAGCAGTTGGAGTACTGAAAAAGTCACAGAATTAGTTATTCACATTGCTACTCCATGGCATTCTCGCTGAAGAAAATATACCAAAAAATGTTTTGAGCTGCTGCTTCTGTGCCTAGGGTCAACTGCAATGTGTTGAATATTGTTGTTGTTTGCCATCAAAGTGGCTTTGACTTATGGCAACCCTATGAATGCGAGACCCTAAAAAGCCCCAGTCATTAGCAGACCTGCTTAGGCTTTGCAAGTAAAGGGATGAGGTTTCCCTGAATAAGTCAATCTGTTTGTAATGCGCTGTATGTTACAGCTCAAAGATTCTTATAGGCTTCATACCAGTATCTTCCTGCTCCAAGATTCACCTTTATTTTTCCATTTCCTTTTTTGTCCATTTCCCTACAATGCTCACCTGGGAGCTACCAAGGAGGTTATTTTTTCATCGCCGATTAAAACTGTATTTTGAGCACAAAACACCCGCCCTTCTTACCTTGTACTGGTATTGTAACAGTCTGCCCGTTATTTGCAGTGACAGTTGCTGTTGCTACAGTCACTAATGTTTGCCCAGGGACTGGAGTGACAGGTATGGATTCTGGGGAGACGGTCTGGACCGGCATCGTAGCGATCACAGGCTGCTGGGAGACCCTCACAGGAGTCCGACTGGCTTCAGTAGCAGTGTCGTTATCAACAAACAGTCTTCTTCTAGTAGGGTTACTTGTTGGAGAGCTGTATCTCTCATAAAGGGTGGTTGGAGATGATGGAATGCCTGCAATGAAAGAGGAGTAGTCTTATATGCAATACACAGCAGTTTCATATTAAAGGTTAATCCCACTCTAGAGACCAAACTAAGGGCAAACTAAAATGTGGTGAAAGCATCAGATTATTTGTAGTGCAAATTTAATGAAGATTTTTTTATTAAATGAATATCCTTTCTAGAGGCATCAGATGATATTCCAGTCAGAGAATCTATGCTGTTATTTTTCTTAGTAAATACCATTTACTACCACAAAGGGGTGCACCAGGAACTGGTAGTCACCACTGAAAACACTGAAACAAGACACTCCTTGTCTTATGTCAGAAGAAGGTAATTTAGATATTACTCAAAAATTACTACACAACATTTGATACCCCAAATAGTTAATAGTATGATATGACATCAATATGTACTTTCTACATAGTCTTCACTTATTACAAACTTGTCTACAGATTCAGCCAACTTAATAAAAAAGTGATGTTTCTTGGTAATTAAAAGACAATTTAGAGCCAGAGATTAACATTTCTTCCCAATGAACAACTTCTCATTCTCTCTAGAGACATTAACTCTTACCCTTTCCCAATGCTCCAGTTTCAGCACGGACCTCATTTAGTCTCCTTGGGGTTAGAGGGGAACTTGTCATGCTGTTTCCATTTGACTTTTCAAAATACTGAGATGGCATTACCTAGAAATAGAACAAAATGCACTGCACTTTACTTATTACAAATTCTAGTTATTTTGATGGTTCTGTCTATAGTTTGGATCAGTTGTTAAAAGGAGCATACTTTGAGCTTGTTTACTCCTTTGTCCCCACTGCTCTTTAGATTCTTCACACCTTTCCAATGCTTGCTATTATGTCCTATTGAAAAGCACTGCTTATTAAAATTGCCTCAAATCATAACTTAATCTAGCATTAACTATGGATAAAACATGTCTACTAATCAAGATTTTGGGCAATCTTGGTTAACTTCAAACATGTGAAGATAATAATTTAGCAATGATTATGACAGTTTGTGAAAGGAAAGATTTTTAACCCATGAAAAAGGAGGAGAGGACACACAATCCTACAACTTAACCATGAACTACTGCAAAGGATCCCTATGAACCAGCCAAACTGAACAGAATTTCTTTGCTTTTAACATAATATGCACCTTCCAATTTTCTTAATTTTATCTGTACAGTATGTTTGTCTGTCTTAGGAGCAAAACAGACCACCCGAAAGGAGTGGCCTGAAGCTGCCCTGAGAAAACTGGATTGGGGCTGTGGCCCCAATCTGCCTTTTTGCTGACGCAAAAAGAAGTGACAAAATGCCACTCCTCTTTGAGCTAGCAAAAAGCCAGATTTTCCCACCTCCTGCAGCATGCGGTGTCTAAACATTGTGCCACTAGAGAGCCCAGAAGCTGGCTCCCGGGTGTCATGGGAGCATGCGCTGTGCATATGCCACACTTCCAAGCCAGCTAGAAGCCAGCTTTTCATGCCGGTCTTTACTGGCACTTAGTAAGAAAGCAGTGACAGACACTCAGCCAGGAAAGTGTGCCTTTGCCTATATGGGTAGCCTGGTTGACAAGTACTCTTCCCAGGTTTCATTCATCCATTCCTCACTGCTTTGGTTTTAATATATAGTTATCTCCCTTTTAGGATAATTGACCATGAGAGAAGGAACTGCAGGTTCAAGGAACTACTGTCTACCCGAAGGTCCCATTTATTGCTTCTTAATGTGATTAGAGTATTGTGGTGTAGTCGTCTGAGTGCTGGACTTCAACTCTGGAGGCCAGAGTTTGATTCCCAGCTCAGGCATGAAACTCACTGGGTGATCTTTAGCAAATCACGTCCTCTCAGCCTCAGTGAAAGGCAATGGCAAACCTCCTGTGAACAAATCTAACCAAGAAAACCCTGTGATAGGTACTCCTTAGGGTTGCCCTAAGTCAGTAAAAACTTAAACGCACACAACAACAACAAATCAGAAATACATGGAGCCATGTGTTCCAGAATTGCACACGTTTCCATATAAACCACATCAGCAAGATCAGGATTCAGATGCAGTCCGATGTATTTCCTTGTTTTATCAAAAGGGTTCTGTTACAATTTAAGAGGCAACTATCCAGAATAAATTACTAAGGACTGAAGAAACAACTATGAAATAGATTAACCTCAAATTTTACCTCCTCACAGGTTGGAACTTTATTTTCATTTTCTCTGATTTTGTCCCACAGTGGAGATTCCACTTTCCATGCCAGACTCTCTAGAATTTGTTCCTCAATGTGATTGAGGTGTTTCACCACTTCTCTGCAAAGGCCATCTTCTGCTCTAATTAGAATCTCTATCACCTGTAATAAACATTATGCATTTTAATACTTAGCATGCATTGCTTTATGTAATAGATGCAAGTTATTAGCAATTTAGTACAGAAAGTAAAAAACAAAACAAAACTGACCTTATAAAAGTGAAAGGCAGGAACATCAAATATATCTGTGATGAATGGGAAACTGTCAAATGCCTTGTAAGAGTAAATAATTATCTCAAGGCAACAGGCCATGAGAGATCTGTGAAACACATCATGCTCCAAGATTGCCTAAAATAAAAATAATAATAGCCAGCAAAGTCAGCTTCAGTTCATTATTAAAACATTAAGGTTTTTTTTTTTTTTAAAAATAGTGTTTTAAAAAATAAAACAGAGAGGGAGGGACTTGTAGCAGCTTTAACTTTAAAAGTAAAGAATTTGAACATTTATGCAAACTACTGATGAACTTACTTACAGACAAGTCAGTGTCACCCAGCCTTTTCTTTTCTTGCTCAATGACAGATTCCAATACTTTGTAGTAAAGTACCTCAGCCAGATGAAAGTGTTTTCCAACAACATCTGCAATAATGAAAGCAAGAGTCCATTATTCATATTATGGAAAGAAATTCAAAAGCTAGACTTAGAGCTTTATTTCATTAATTGCAATTATAACAGCTACAGAAAGAAAGAGAAAGCAAACAAGCAGGCAGGCTACACGAAACCCAGTTTGCTTTCTTTGATTCCAGATGTCAATCATTACTGGTAAACCCTTTGAAACAAACAAACAAACAAACTATAAAACCTACAATTGCAAGCTAGACTGCATAGAGGATTTCCAGAGGAATCAGTTCAGTCAGAACATCCCATATCCAATGATGTAGCTGTCTAGACATCCACATACTAAGCATCATACACAGTCCAGTCTTACCTTTGGAGAAGCGATCAGGATCTCTTTGAGCCTGGGTCTTCTCACAATAAATCTCATACATTTCTTTCACTCTACTGGAAATTGAAAGGGAAGGATCCCTGGAGCATGACCTGACAAGGAGCAAATGAACAATGAATATATCCAAACTAAAGAAGAAAAGAATGTTGATTTTTTATCTAATCCTCTTTTCTAGGAAGTTTATTGAAAAGAAAGGCTGAAACCTTTATGTTAAATTTTGCAAGTTTACTATTATTACTGCACTGATCCCAAATAAAATGATTTCCCCAAATCACACAGTACATTAAATGCCAGCTATAAGCAGATACTACTCCTATAAAGGTAAAGGTAGTCCTTGACATGAATGTCTAGTCGTAACCAGTTTTAGGGGCGTGGTGTTCATCTCCATTAATAAGCCGAGGAACCACAGTTGTCCAAAGACTCCAGTGGTCATGAGGCTAGCAAGACTGCACCGAATACTGTTACTTTCCCACCAAAGTGGTATTTATTTATCTACTTGCATTTGCATGCTTTCGAACTGCTAGGTTGGCAGAGGGTGGGACTAGTGACAGGAGCTCACCCCATCATGCGGCACTTGGGCCTCAAACTGCCAACCTTCTGATCTTTCAGTCAGAACTGGCGTCTTAACCACTAAACCACCGCTGAGATAAAGCATCCTTTCACAAATGCGATTACTTACACTGAACCATGCAACCCACATGTGCCCCAGACTTGTAGCATTTTCTATTATATACAGTGTTACATATTGTTTTTAAAGCTGCAAGCAAGTGACTTACTGACCTGAGAATTTGCTCCAGGTTTTCACTAGGGGCATTTTTCAAGCCTGTCAGCATCGTATGAAGTCGTGTCAAGTTGTACGTGGCTATAGAAATCGGGCTCACACACGCTTCACTCTCCTTTACATACTTCCGGGCAGTAAGAGGTGTAGATATGCGAAAGGATTTTGCCTAACCAAAAGCAATGTGGAAGATATTCAAGAACTGAAATGACTAGTGTATTACAGCAGCATAGCAACAGCTTTAGCATGAATGCTTCCTGTCTATAGGTGGAGCATCTATTTTGGTTTGAGGATATTAAGATATTAAGCAGATATTAAGAGATTGTTCAAATTGCTAATTCAATATAGAGAGTGTGCCATGGAAAAGATCTCCTCACTGTGACAGAGGCTTCAAACCAACATATTAACATCTTACTATAAAGGAAATATTTCCATCTCTTTTATTTTAATTGTAGGATTCAGTTCAGAAAAATCACTCCAAACATTATGAGGCTCAGGACGATTCCTTCTCTACCTTGGATACAAAGCTGTATCAAAATGTACCTGTCTCTTCTTCTTAAGAAGCTACATAAGCCATGTTTGGAAACTGTCAATGTATCATATGGAATAATTAAAACTGTGCTAATAGACAGGAAGACAGAAAATTGTTCCAACTGTTTGTTACATCTGCATTCGACCTTTCCTCTATAGAACTTAGAAAAACATACACAACTTCTTGGGAAATAACATGTTGACATGACTTATTTTACTTCACTGGCATGGAAGCCATACTAATACAAATCCTCCCTACACCGCTAAAATAAAATTAGATGTTCAGACCCTCCTCATGGAAGTATTAGCCTAGATTTTCATGGTTAATACTGGTGCAGGCAGAAGTCAACATGTGGCTTCTTCAGAATGGTCCAGCGTTCCTCGTGAGATCCTAGAGTATTAAATCAGTGCTGCTGCAATTGCTTGAGGAAACCCAAATGCAAGACCACAGGTCAAATTCAGGAATCTTCTGATTTTCGGTGACCTAATTGCTGCAATCACTGCTATTAAGGATGAATAAAATAAAAAGGAGGAAATATTTACACAGAGAGATGTGCTAGGCCACAAAACAAACCCATTCTGTACTCACCCGTTCAAAATGCTCCTGAAGATTATATTTGACCTGCACTCTTTCATTAGTTTCCATTCCAGAAGTTGTGTTTAAACACCTCCGCAAGGTTCCTATTTCCTCATCAGCATCCTCACCAAGAAATATCCGCTCATCTAGGTTTCCAACTGACAATATGTACTCCTCGTAGGCCTTGTTGATGCTCTTTCTACAGCACCAGGAGGGGGAGAAAGAAAGAAAGAGGCTCATCTTGAACACTGAACAGATTAATGATAAATATTTATAAGAGCTCCAAAACAATCGTAATCTCTAATATGGTAAAAATGTCTTTCTTAGGTCCTTTGTTTTTCATCATGAGAAAAGTTAACACTTCAGATAGTAATGAAGTTTCAACTCATTCTGTAAGATCTTTTACAAAATATTACTGGTAAGGTAACATATCTGGCATCATGTTAACCTGACATAATGCCAGGGATTTTTATAAGCCCCCGCCGGCCCTGCTACTATAGAAGAAGCCAGAGATCAAGGATATGATTCTCCCTGATCAATCTGGTATCACATATTATTCTGCATGACCATCCATGACAAGACTATGCTGTAGCCCCACCTCTCAAAAGCAGGGGAAATTAGACTGTTCTAGCTGTAGCATATGTAGGGGGTTCATCAGAATCACTAATATTAGTACCATGTATATTAGGGTAATAAGAAGCAGCCTCACCAAGACAGTGGTTGAAGAAACATTGACAGTGCAATCCCTGAGGTGTGATGGCAATGAGAAGTGAACAGAACCAGTAGAATTTAACGTTGAGATGTTTTATAACCAAAAACAAACAAACAAAAAAGCTCTGGAAGTAGAAAAAGTGGCCTCTACAACCATAAAGTTATAGAATTTGATGCTATTGTTGTCTAATACTTACAAACTTTCTCCAAAATTTCCAGGATCCAGAAAACCTGTCAGGTTTTCTTCTTTTCCTTTCAGAATCTACAAGGAAGAAGAACCAATACTAAGGGCAATGTAGCAATGCCAAATGATTTATAAAACATTTTAAAAATTACTTGTATACCTTTTTCTCAAAAAGTCTTCTCACATAAGGCTTCCAGAAATGCTCTTTTATACCTTTGGCTTCTAATACCAAACCATCATGCAAGGAGCAGAGTTTTTCAATGATGCAGGGAGGTTCAAACAACAGCTTAAAATCTTTGCTATGAAAATCCTCAGGCAGTCCTAGTATAATGAGGGATTGGGAGAAGTTAAAATTTAATATTTTGTTAGCATTTTAATATTTTAAGTTAATATTTATATCTTCTTGTATTCCTCTGCTTAAAAAAGAAATACAATTAACACCTTGTTCTCTGTGTCAAACAACAGTAGAATTTCCTATTTTATACAGTGATTTTTTTTAGAAGCTATGAAACATATTGTTTTCTCACTCTTTATTTTCTGTCTTTCTAGTTCAACACTTTTGTTTTATGCAAAGACAAATTTTTCATATGATTTTTCATAGCATATTAAAGAAGAGAGAGGGATGTAGAGAAAAAGCAACAAGGTGAACAACCCTCTAAATATTTCAATATATTTCTTTTAAAAAACCCAAACAGTTGTATCTTAGATGCTGCATTCAGTCTTCCAATGCAATATATCTGTACCTCCGAAGCGTACCACAGAAATATATTTTTCAACATACCTTTAAAATTAGGATTCAGAAGCTCCTTACGATTTGGGCACTGCAAAGAATTTCCATAGACTAAATCAAGGACGCACAACAAGAGATGGTAGGAATTGACCAAATCATCGCTGATCATAGGAAAATTGCCTGTGAGATTACAATTTGGGTTTGGATTACATTTCAGTTCCAGAAAAATGAAAAGTGCACCAGAGAGCCACAAGATGGGTGCAATACTGACCAAGCGTGCCCCAACTGCTAGTAGTGCCAAGGCTGTTCTTTAGTTTGTATAAGTATGCAATACTAAACGCTGCTATGGAGAAATCTCTATAGATCTGGCACATGACGATCTTAGGAGTCCAATCATTAATATATATCACAAGGTTAACTGGACATTATAACCTTAACAGTGTTCCCCATCCCCACAGTAGCATCTTGATTATGAAAGGAATGGTCATGCTCATTCTGTCCTCCTTACTGAGTTTCCAACCGACAGTTGTATCGGTATTATTCTTTCAACCCCCATATATATATACTGTATTCTATGATTTTATTTTACATCACCCTGACAGGCAGAAAAATCAATCAATTAAACAGGCAGAAAATAAATAAAAGTTGCAAGCAATAAATTAAAACAGAAGTCATTAATGAGCAACTGGTATTTTTAACTTCTAACTCTCTCATTTCAAGTGAATTATTTTTCTTCACACACCTAGACATTAAAAAGAAAGCTATTGTAGCAGCGGGAAATAAAAGAGTTCCTAGAAAAAAGCAACCCACTGACAAATGTAAAATATTTACTATTTTAAAAACAGGATAATAGTCAACCATCAATCATATTGCTAACCTTGTGCTATTTATCTTGTGCTTGTCTTGCCATGCACATTAAGAAGCAACCTCATTCATCTGCACCAGAGGCAGGAAGCAAAGCAATAAATCTGCAGAACAAAAGTTGCTGTTCTTTCAACTAGAAAGCCTGTCATATAGACAAGCCCAAACTTGTCCTTGAATTGCGGTTGCCATGATAAACCCAGCATAAACCTTGAGCAGCAGAGCAAACAAGGTGTTACTTCCCCTTATTCTCAAAAAAGAAATGAAGTCTGTGCATGTCAGGATTCTCAGTTTTGATATTTACAACAAACAGCACAAGCCACTTCTTTCCTTTTAAAGTATTGCACATTTCATGACAGTTAAGAATGACAATTTAAAAAAAAATCATTTTAGTCCTGCTAGTACTTCTCACTGCGAGAAATATCTGCTGAAAAAGAGCAGATCCATAGCAGGGCCTGATGAAGACCTAAGGGTTTAAGACAGGCTTCTGCCCACTAACTGGTTGTTTGTATTTTCTCTCCTCTTTTTTGTTATTTTTTCCCCAAAGGTTTTAAACTATTTTAAGTCAGTGTTGAATTTCAAAGTGACAGTTTATTTAACTGGCTTTTAATTCACCTATTACTAAAGTTTAAACTTACTGGGTTTGGGTAGTATTTTGTAAGCCCATTTGGGTGCTATACTGGAAGAAAGGAGGGATACATATAAAATCATAAATAAGTAAATCAAAAGTGAAGGAGAGAATATTGACTTTGCTGTCAAATCCATCTTTTGTATGGAGTATACTGTCACTCTCTTGAACTGTAAAACCTATAATCCTAGCCAACTTACTTTCACCCTACTCGCACCATACATACATACATACATACATAATGTCTGGGCACTAGCATTCTCCCGTTTTTCTGCCCCAGGAATCTTAGCAACATGAGTCCAAAACATACTGCCGAAATAATCCAGTCTGTGACTGCTTTAACTGCCCCAGTCAATGCTAGGGAATTCTGGGAACTGTAGTTTTGTGAGAGGTTTAGCTTTCTCTGTCAGAGAGCTCTGATACCACAGTAAACTACAAATCTCAGGATTCCCTAGCACTGAGCCAGGGCATTTAACGCGGTCTCCAACTGGATTATTTATGCAGTGTGTTTTGGATCACCTCTCCTGTTTTCTAGTCCTTTAAAGAAATTGCGTCTTGCTGAGTTATAGTAAAAAACCCTTTAGTGCTTCTTAAAAGCTCCCTGTTCAAAATTACAATTTGACACTGGCAGGCACAATCTGGACAACAGCTAGCAGTGACAACCCTTCCTCTTAAATTTAAAGTGTCTAGCACAGTGATGGCAAACCTATGGCACGTGTGCCAGAGGTGGCACTCAGAGCCCTCTCTGTGAGCACACATGCTGTCGCCCTAGGACAGAGTTTGCCAGAGTTTCTTACTAGAAAGCCAGAGGGATGTGACACTTTGCAATAAATAAGTGGGGTCTGGGCTGCAGTTTGGGCACTCAGTCCGTAAAAGGTTCACCATCACTGGTCTAGCATGATGTCCCACTATGTTATGACCCCCAAGAGAGAGACACAGACATTGTTACAGATGAAGACTGCAAAAGAAATCTGTGCTAAACATTAATTCCTACCTTTTGCATAAACGAATAGCACCCAGCAAAACTGAAACACTTCAGAGACTGTGCAAGGTTGCCTCCTTTTCAAAAGAAAAAGAAAAAAAAAGCAGTACAAAGAAATAAATGCATTATATTTACATTAACACAGTTAAAATGCATTAAACGCATCCTAATTCCTCTTTGAAATTCAGTTAGATACACTCAAGACTGTGCTATGGAGGCCACACACATACAATTTTCCTTATTCTTTCCATTCTACACTGGGAGACGCAAGGAGAAAAATGAGCTGCACATGCAACTTTTATAGTTCCTCCTTTTGTTAAAAGGACAAGGACACTGGACACAAGCACTGAGTCTCCATATCAGCTACAAACTTAGACAGACACTTAGAAAGGAGGAGGAATAAAGAAAGGGATTAGTGAGCAGAGTAAGAAGGGAGTGGGGCATTTCCTAAATTACTGCTGACACAAACATCAAAACACATTTACTTGGAAGTAGATTGCAGTGAAACAACTGTGTGCATAACATCTAAATAACTGTGATAAGTACAGACAGCTGGAAAAAATTAACATAACTCATCTTACTGTGGGGTAATATCTTAAAATCCATACCTTTGTTTTCTTCCTCTCTGCTGGCGGGGATGGTCATCTTGAGGGTACTTGAAAATGTCCTGAAAAATGGGTTCATACTTCTTAAAAATTACAGCAGAAACGGTAAAGTTTCTTTCTAATCTTGTGGTACGTTCTCTGAACTGGGAGGGTAGGTTTGCCATATCTTCCCATTTCTTCATCTTGTTAAAAAACTCTATCAAACTGAAGACATTTAGATGATCAGACATTTGGTCTTATGGAATGTCAATATTCTAAACAGATTGTACAACGTACGCAACCTTGCGTGCCAGTAAGAAGAAACATGTCAGGCATTTCACAGCCATAAATCCACTTACTACTTCTAACTATAGTTAATCCATTGAATCAATTTCTGAAAGTCAAGCCAACACTTGTATGAACACTCCTGATTCAATGAGTTTACTCTAGCTAGGATTAGCAATTAGAATTAGGCCAATGTCAAGATTTGCCTAACAAGAAAAATTTCAAGGTTTTTAAGACCCATTTTTCCCCATATCAAACCTCATGTTTGATGAGGTCAAACCCGCATATTACACTGTCTAACCCTTAGAAAGTCTTTTTCCTATTTAGTAACTAGACATTACTTTTCCTTGCAGTCTCCATAAGACGTGTGAGTCTCCTGCTTCCATCTCCACTGTACTATCCTTCTGATATTTATCTGTGTACAATTCTGCACTGATAGGCAACTGATACAGTATTTCCTAAGAACATAGGTGTTAGTCAAATCTATTAAAAAGCAATGCAACATATTGCAGTATTCTTGCTATTTTAGAGCAATGTGATATAAAAATGTTTCTGTCTGAGACAAAATAGCCAACTATGGCCTGTTACAGACTGCCAAAATAAAGCTGCTTTGGGTCTCTTTGGAGGTATGCTATTTAAATGATGCATGCATCCTAAGAATCCGGAAGCTGCACCAAAGCTGCGCTCCAGTGCTTAGGAATTGAGTGTGGCTTTGGCGTGACCTCCGGACTCTTAGGACCCATGCATCATTTAAACAGCATACCTCCAAAGAGACCTGAAGCAGCTTTATTTTGGCCAGTCTGTAACAGGCCTATACTTGTCAACATTGGTCTGTACACAGAAAAAAAGGGTATAGGACCTAACTCACAAAATAGTAGGGAAAAAAAACAGGCAAGAATTAGGATAGAAATATAAAATACAAGTGCATAACGAATCTTAAAAGTGATCATAAATCTATTAAATAAAAGATTGTTTACGTTTTAAAAATTGCACAGCCCAATCTTATCATTAGCAGTGAGTACCAATGTTCGTAAGGCATAAATCAATAACTGAAGAAATAGGGATGACTAAAGATCCCAGCAGCGATTCATTCAAATAGCAGCCAGATACATTTCGCCTCTGGTCTACTTTAATGGCTAGAGCTATTGCTATACATTCCAGTTCTTCCCTCCTGACAAAGGCTAACATATCAGCAGAAATTCATATGCAATAAAAATGCCTCTTCTCTTTCACTACCCATAACCACAATTATTTATTTATGCCTCATTGACCTTCGCCATTATTGACAATGTTGGACTGTACATTTATACATTTTTATATTTATACTCCAACTCTGCCTGTTTAAGATTGGTATGAACATAACGTCAGACTAACTATTGTTAGTCCCAACTGGAGTATAATAATTAAATCAAGTGAATTCAGAGATACATGATTCACTATTTAACAGCTGATTCAATATGTCTACTCTGATGGAGATGAACTAAAAGGATTCTAGCCAAAGGTGCAAAAGGCTTACAAAAGTGAATGAACTTTCATTACAAAACGACTAACGCCAGCATTTAAGGAAACTGATATGCTTATTAATGCTTGGTACACTTCACATAAATAGAGGAGTTAATCAAATGTCTCTGGTCAGAAAAGAAAAACATGTCCATGTTACAAATGCTCTAAATTGCAAAGGGAGTTGTCAGTGGCCAAAAGTAAAAACTGAAGAAGACGACTTATGTGACTTCTTATTAACAGTCTATTTGTGTATAACTCATTTAAAAGTATTATTAGTTATTACGGCAATCTACACACCTCTACCAGAAGTCAATCCTCCTTAATTTTTTCAATAGTAAAATGCTTGCTGAAATGTTAAGAGGCATTACCTTTGTCCCGAGCAGCGTAATATTCTTATTAAAGACACATAGTTTCCTTCAACAGTTCCTCTGCTGACTGTTGGGACAGCTTTCCGGCAAGCCACATACAAGGCACATGCCAGCCAATGTAGATCATTTCCCTATAATGTTTTTAAAGAAGAAAGGAAGAAAAAGAAACAAACTTATCTCTTATATATGCCTACAAGGTAAGAGCTCCGTTTGCTACAGCTAGGAAATAGGACTAGGGAATGTAACCAGGATCTTACTCATAAAATAAAGTTGTTTGAAGTTCCTTCAGTTTCAAAAACAATCTGCTGTAAGATATTTCAATTTGCTGGAGAACACAAGCTGAATGCCACTTTGGGCTCTGCTCTGCTCCCAGAATTCCACAGCATTGAGACGTGGCAGTTACAGTGGTGTCAAAATGGATTATCTTGGCAGTGTGGATGCAGCCCAAGGTCTAAGTCCTGGTAAGCCATGTACACTCGTCCTTCCACATTCGCTGGGGTTAGGGGCACAGGACCCACATGAATATGGGAAATGTGCAAATAACAAAAACACTGTTTTTACCTGAGAGATCACTTCTCTAGGACCTCCAGTGCAACTCTAGTCAACATCTGTGAGACTTTGGGCCCAAACAGACAGGCCAAAATAAAGCTGCTTTGGGTCACTTTGGAGGTATGCTGTTTAAATGATGCATGCATCCTAAGAGTCCAGAAGCCATGCCAAAGCCATGCTTCAGTTCTAAGGACTGGGGCGCAGCTTTGGTGCAGCTTCTGGACCCTTCAGATGCATGTGTCATTTAAACAGCATACCTCCAAAGTGACCCGAAGCAGCTTTATTTTGGCCTGTCTGTTCAGGCCCATTGGCCACAGAATTGTGCTGGAGGAGCTACAAATGCCTAGTGGAGCGTTCTCTATAGGAACCTCTAGGTCCTTCAGCGTGACGTTTGGTTAAAGTTGACCACAGAGTTGTCCTGGAGGACCTAGATATTTCTAGAGAGAACATATTAATAAAATCCGTGAATCATCAAATCCGCAAAAGTCAAAACCGCAAGTGTGGCTGGACGAGTGTAATTCAAATGCACTGGGTGATCTTGGGCCACTCACCCTCTTCTACCTCACAGGGATGCTGTGAGGATGAAGAAGGGAGGAAAGCCACGGATACAGCCTTAAAACTCACTAATGAAGCGCTACCCAAAGCAGTCTGTGAGCCATTGCCCTGGCGAGTTCCCAGGGAAGGAAAAAGCAATTGAGCCAATGGCACAGATATAGTCCCAGAAAAAATTGGGAAAACACCTTGGTTCAAAACGTACCGCAATTATAACCCAGTTGGAGACCACTTTAACGGCCCTGGTTCAATGGACTTTATCACACGGAGAAAAAAGATGGGAGCACAGCACTATGCTCCTGTCAGTATCGAAGATTTTCACACAACATCGCGCAACGTTGCAATTATCATGCGATTATCCCACGAATAAAGAGGCATTCTAGTGCCGCTTTTTATTCCCTCGACTGCCTCTTTATTCATGGGATAATCGCATGATAATTGCAACTGTGCGTGGAAATCTACCTTCGTGTTAGTGCCCTATATTGCTCCTGCCTTTTGTTTCCCGCCATGAGATAAAGTCCAATGCTAAGGAATCCTGGGAACTGTAGTCCTGTGCGACATTTAGCCTTCTCTGTCAAAGAGAGCTCTGGTGCCACAACAAACTACAATTCCACAACAAAGAAGTGAGTACAGTATTACCTTCTGGCTTATCTAGGCTTTCCAGGCGAAACAAGGGAGAGGGACCCATCTTTAAGGCAGTCAAAGGGACCCGAAGAATACAGCGTTTAAAGCCTTGGGCTGCAACTCCAGGAGACAAGGGTTCGATTCCCCGCTCGGCCATGAAACCCACCGGTTGGCCCTTTACAAGGCTGACACGGTTGAGCTGGGATTCGAACCCTGGCCTCCAGAGCCCCAGTCCAACGCTCAAAGCACTTTGCCCCACGCTGGCTCTCTGGGTTGAAATAAACCCACCTGGGGAGCTGGTCTTAGAGGTATCTCAACATACCCCACGCATGCGCTCTTTCCTGGGGCTGTTTCTTTGGGGAAGGAGGGATGCTCACAAACTCTGCGGAGGTGACTCCTTTCTCTTTTCCCCTATTGACTCATACATAAGTCTACCCAGGATTCTGGGGCCAAGTTGTTGGCAGACACTTTGTAACTTATAGATGAACGTATATTGTCAGTGGTTTGAGCCCTCTCTCAGCCTCAGGACGGCAATGGCAATGGCGACCCTCCTCTTAAGGAACCTGCCAAGAAAACCCAGTGAGGGTCCACCTCAAGTCAGAAACACCCTGAAGGCACACAAGAGCAACAACGACACTGACAAAGCAGGCATGTCCTCCCTTCCCAGGACATGTCCTCCATCCCACTCTCCTTCCGTCCAGGAGGCATTCTGGAACGTCCTCCATTCTAAGCATGGCTAAGAGGCACAGGTTCGCACTGACCTGAGTGCCTTTAGCTTCTATTTTGCAAACGCCTACATTTTTGCCTTGTCCTCCTTTGCAGTGAGGATAACTGGTCACCTTGCAACAAGGCAATCAACCCCTCCAACAAACAAAATAGAAACACAACAACAAGTCAGGCCCCGCCCCCTCATCACAAGCCCCTCCCCTCTGCAGAGTGGCCCTGCCCTCTCTCCCACAAGCTCTAGGACAGGCCCCGCCCCCCTCAACACAAGCCCCGCCCAGCAGTGCCCCTTCCCTCCACACACTAGCCCCTCCCACTCTAAAATAAGCCCCGCCCAGCAGTGTCCCATCCTTCCAGACCCACCTAGTAGTGGCACCGCCCCTCTCACGCACAGACCCCGCCCCTTTCTCAAAAAACCCCCAGGAGACAGGCTCCGCCTCTTCAACACAAGCCCCCGCCCAGTAACGCCCCTCCCTCTCAATAAGCCCCACCCCTCAACAAAATGGTCCCGCCCTCTTTTGCACCAGCCCCGCCCCCAGTGCCCCTCCCCTCAACAAACTAGCCCCGCCCTCTCTTGCATAAACCCAGCCAAGTAGCGCCCCTTCCCTGAAAGCCCCGCCCACCTCCAGGGTGTAGTTCCTCCTCATGCTCTGGAAGCTGAGCCAGGCCTCTGCTCTGGCTCTCTCGTCCATGTTGAGGCTGCTGCAGAGCTCCTCGTAGCGCTGCCGGGTCTCCCGCTCGGCTGCCTCCGCCGCCTCTTCCTCTTCCTCCTCTTCGCCTCGGGCGTCCCCTGTCTCCTCCTCGGCGCCCACGGGGGCCCCTTCCTCCTCCTCTTCCCCTCCGCCGTCGCCTCCTCCGCCCAGCATGGCGCCCCGCTTCAGAACCAGAAGCGGCTGAGGGGAAACGACGCGGACGCCAACCACCGGCTCGCGCGCAGCTGCGGAGTGCGCATGCGCCGAGGATTGTTTTTGTGCGTTCCAAGGAAAGAAGGGGGAAAGGGGCGGGGCTTCTGTGCCTCAGCCGCGTTCGGATCCGAACGCCTCGCTCGCTGATTGGATCCGGAGCAGAGGACGGTGGCCAATCAGAGCGCTGCTTCTGCGCACGCGTATAGCTCACCTTGCGCACTGCTACTACATTTCCCATAGAGCCCCGCGCAGCATAGGCGTTTACCTCAGCGCTGCTCCGCCCACTGGCTGCCTCCAGGTGCATCCTGGGCTTTGTAGTCCAAGGAGGCCTGACAGCTCTCTGGCTGAGAATCCCACAAGGCCTTTCCCTAAACTGCAAAGCCCAGAATGCAACAGGACTGAGGCAGCCAGAACAGAGCGAAGGGGAATGGATGCAGAGGAACGCAATGTTCAGTTATTGTCTGCTGTGGAAATATGGGGCTAGTCCTGGAAATGTAGGACGGGGGTGACCAATTGGAAAAGGACGTTGAGAAACTGGAGCTGGGGACCTTTAGCCTGGAGAAGAGAAGGCTATGCACACACATATACACATATATATATGTATACACAGACACACATGGAAGTGCCAAGTGCAGACTAGGCATCCCTCGCTTGGCAAAGCCAAGGGCCCTTTCCCCTCCTCCTCCTCCATCCAGCTGTAAGGCTTTCTAGCAGCATTGGCCTCAACGGAAGATGGAGAGAGGGACACTGGGAAAAAGCCACTGTCTGAAGCCATGGACCTTCTAGGAGCCTCCTTCTGCAAAGCCCGCTGGCCACTGCTGCTGCTTCTTTCTCCTCCTGGGAACCCAGAGGCAGAGATCCAACAGTTTCAGGGAGCCTTGCTCTTGAACCTTTCCCAAATAACAATAATAATAACAATAAACCATTCACCTTTAAATGCTTAAACTTTTAGATTGTGAGCCTGAGGGCAGGGAACCATCTAATTAAAGATAATACAATTGCAAGCCACTCTGATAGCCTTTAGGGCTGAAGGGCGGGGCATAAATACCTACAACAACAACAACAATAATAATAAATATGAGGATGCTCCACGTGCAAAGGAGGCCACGCCCCTCGGGAATAGACAGCCAATGGGAGCGGAGGGAGGTCCAGGTCAAGGGATGGAGGCCACGCCCCCTCAGGGATGGGGAGCCAATGGGAAAATCACATGAGTCCCCATAGACTTCGGTTTTATTAAGATGTGGCTAATAAAGAACATTCCTTATACAAGGGCGCCCTCTTGTGGATTCTCAGAGCAATGCAATGCAGCCCCTAGATCGATTCAGAGAGAGAGAGAGAGATCCAGAGATCGAGCCAGAGGGACAGATCCCTCCCTTCCTAGGGCTCCCCTGAAAGGCCCATTCTGCAGCAAAACCTATTAAAAAGACACACACACACACACATATATAATTATAACTTTGTATGTTCCTTCCTCTTAGAACCATAGAAGCTGGAAGGGACCCCAAGAAGGATCTGGTCCAAGCCCCTTTCTGCCATGCAGGAACTCTCCATCAAAGCACCCCAAAAACAGATGGCCATCCAGCCTCTCTTTCAAAAGAGCCTTCAAGGAAACTCCTGGAACCAATCCACAGTGGATACTAAGGGCCCATGATGATGATGATGATGATGATGATGATTCCCCATTGCATATAATGGGACTTGAGCCTCTACAGATTTTGAGATCCAGGAGGGTCCTGGACCCGATCTTCAAAAGATCCCAAAGGCCCACTGGAATAAGAACAATGACAATGATTGCAATAGTAATTCCCCATTGCATGGGATGGGACTGGAACATCTATAGATGTTTCTATCCAAGGAAGGTTCTGGACCCAAACCGCAGCTGTCACCATAATAATAATAGCCCCTTGGAGCCTGGGAATGGCCAGCAACGCTCCCTTTCCGCCACCAGAGGGCGCCCCAGGACAGGGAAGGATAATCAAGGGACCGAAGTGCGCCACTTGAGCCACACGAGGGCGCCCGAGAGAGAGAGGGAGAGCCGGGAGGGAGAGCGCAAAAGCGCCTAATGGCGACATTGCGAGGCAATGAACGCGCAAAAGTGAAATTGAGAGAAGAATTGGGCGATAATGCGATTCTCGCTGGCCGATGGTGTCCACTGGAGGGCGCCCGAGATAAGCCTCGCAGCCATGAGTCATGGAGCCTGCAGTGCACAAAGGGAGCCACCAGAGGGCGGCGGAGAGCAAGGCAGCGGCAGAGCCCCCCTTTTGCACTACAATTCCCATCATCCCCGGGAAAACATGGCTGCCACCGCCCCTGAGGGACAGAGGATGATGGGGATTTCATTCCAAAGCGTTTTGAGGGGCTCCAGGGTGCAGAAAGGCTGGCTTTGAGGCGTCCCCCTGCCTCCTGCATCGTCAGGGAATAATAATAATAATAATAATAATAATAATAATAATAATAATTTATTTATAGCCCGCCCAATCACAAGGAATCCAGGCGGGTCACAACAGTAAAAATAAAGATAATAAAATAAAATACAGTACAATAAAATTATATGGATGATGGGGACTGTCCTCCAAGGCCCCTAACACTGACATGATTCAAGTCACCAATAAAGTGATATATAACTGTGTATATAATGTGTGTGTGTGTGTGTGTACACACAATACACACACACTTCTGATCTATATCTATGTATATACACACATGGAAGTGCCAGGCGCAGAGCCATCCCTCGCTTGGCAAAGCCAAGGGCCCTTTCTTTCCTCCTCCTCCGTCCAGCTGTAAGGCTTTCTAGCAGCATTGCCCTCAATGGAGGACAGGGACATTGGGAAAGAGCCTCCCTTTGCGAAGCCCACTGGCCACTGCTTCTTATTCCTCCTGGAACCCAGAGACAGGTAATCATCATCATAACCATTGACCTTTGAAATGATGATGAGGATGCTCCAGGTGCAAAGAGGGAGGAAACCGTTAGTGTGACTCCAAATGGCTGGAGCTGAAATGTCCCTGAATCTTCCCGGAATAGAGCCAGACACGGAAATCAAATGGAAAGCACTTAAAAATCCCAATGTCCGTGTAAAGCTCCCAAAATTGGCAACACTGGAGTCTCCTTCCTTGGAGGTCTTTAAAGAGAGGTTGGATGTCCATGTGTTGGGGATGCTTTGAGTGAGAGTTCCTGCATGGCAGAACGGAGTTGGACTGGATCAGGGCCCTTGGGCTCTCTTCCAACTTCTATTCTTGGATCGAACACTGATGACAAAGGTGACTGCAGGCAAAATATAAGAAGACGTCTAAGGAATGGGACATGTAAGGAATGGGAAGGGCAGCAATGATAGAACTAGAGCAGTGATGATGAACCTTTTAGAGGCCAAGTGCCCAAATTGCAACCCCAAACCCACTTATTCATTGCAAAGTGCCATGTCCCTCTAGCTTTCCAGTAACAAACTCTTTGCTGGGGTGACGGCACATGTGCCCATAGAGAGGGCTCTGAGTACCACCTCTGGCACGCATGCCATAGGTTCGCCATCACTGAACTGGAGTAAAGATATACACTTGTCCCTCCATATTCCATAGAATCATTGAGTTGGAAGAGACCCCAAGGGCCATCCGAAGCAGAACAGAGTCACTAGGATTAGGGGCACAAGACTCCCATGAATATGGAAAAACCACAAATAACAAGATAATAATAATAATAATAATAATAATAATAATAATAATAATAATAATGATGATGATGATGATGATGATGATGATGATGATATCTAGGTCCTTCAGGGCAACTCTGTGGCCATAGAACTGCATTGGAGGAGCTACAAAGGCCTAGTAGAGCGTTCTCTCCAGGAATCTCTAGGTCTTTCAGGGCAACTTTTAGTCCAAGTTGACCATAGAGTTGCACTGGAGGACCTAGATATGCCTAGAGAGAACATATTAATCAAATCCGCCAATACCAAAGCTAAAGCGGTCTCAAAAGTGGATAATTTCTGGTGTCTTTTGGGCCTTAGACAGCTCATAGTATCTGCACAAAATATTGCTATCCAGGAATTAATTCATCCAAGAACGAATGCCTTCAGGAGTGCCATTGCTTTACAAATACCGTCACAACCTCGCGTCCCCAATTTCAACGCCGCCGCCGCGCAAACCGCGCTTCACTGTTTGAACGTACTGAGTCCAACATCGTGGGTTGTCAAAGAATATGTTTAATAAAAAATAATTAAACTTCCATTTGCTCTATAGAACATCATAGAAAGTAATTCAATAAATTACAAATGACTTTTAAGACGCCCGTTCAACTACAAGGAAGCAAAAGAAAAAAATTCCAGACTACACAGAACACAACTGGCAAATATTGCAAAGAACGTCGCAAAGAAATAAAAACAGGACTAAGACAGATAGATCATGAAGCCTGAAACGAGGGATAGAAATACAAGGCAATAACAGCTAAGAGTCCTTTAGTCACTACCAAACACACACTTCTTCTCCATCATTCTGGATATCTTTTGCAACTGAAATTGCAGTTTTCGAATGCGTTTCTAATGAAGGCTCCTTGTCTTTTTATGCAGCCTTGCTGAGAGCTACATGTTTCGGCCGATACGGATAAAACCTTTACTTCGTATTCAAAATCCGTACCAACCCACTGTAAAATTGCCTTTATTCTTACAGAGAAAGAAGATCCACTAGAACAGTAAGCAAATCCACTTGACCATAATTAGGAAAATACTTTATTTTTTCATAAATTTATTAAAAATTATGCTTAGGATTTATTTTACTTTACTTTTTTGGGGAGGGGGAGGCATGTGGGGGGTGCAAAGTGATGATATTGTTGAAATACTCCATCGACTAAGTCAACAACCGTGTTTGGAAAAACTTTGGCTAGATCATGGATGCACAGACATACGAGAGAAACAAAAGTGCTATATTACAAAAGGGCGAAATGTTAAATGCGTCGGTACATCCTTTCATGATGAAGAATTGCTACCCCTTTTTCCCTGTGGCATGTTTTGACTATTGCTAAAGACGCTGTATGATGATGGGGCCAAACAAAGTCCTACTGTTCTTGGGGATGAAAGGGAAGGGAAAGGGGGGGGGGATAAATACAATAACCAGCACGATCCAAATGATACTGTTCATAACTGTGTAATTACATGTAATACTGCTTTCTAGTCGAGGGGGTTAATTATTTTGCATGTACAAACTTTATTATTTTTTAATTGGTAAAGATCTCGGTAAAAAAAACAACACAGTCTTGTTCACTGTACAAGCAAGCAACAGAACCATATCAAAATACAGATTTTATTAAACTATTCCCTTTTTGAAAAGGTTTGTCGTTGACTACCTTCAATACTTTTATCCATTTGAGGGACTGCAGGCGAGATTTAATACAGTCTCGGGCCTAATCTCAGTCAGCTCCGCCGCGCGGCGTGGATCTGTGATTCCACCATGTCAGAGTAATAGCAGCTTTGAAGCAGAACAAGGAATCGTCTATCACACAGCAAACATTAAGACTGATTTTACGTAGTAAGGTTCTCAGGATCTGTATTTGAACAGGTGCTTTTTAAGCATCTGTTATGATCATGGTTTCGCGGTACGCATTTCTCACATCATTGTTGAAAGTGCTTTAAGTTCCTGGGCAACTCAGCATTATTATACTTAACTGACGATACCCTAAACCTTGATTCTGGGTAACGTTTTTCTATACAGTCAAGAGTCAAACCTGTAGAGAAATATGAGAGTTTTTAAAACATGTCTGCATTTCCCCTTACCATTATTAACTGGTAACTACAGGAGGCTACATGAAGAAATGAACATAAAATAGGAACCTAAACAAACAGAGCAAACAAGCCATTCACCCGAGGATTTAATCCTTATACATGAAGTATGCAGTGTTGAAAGTGGCACTTTGAATTATTTCAACCTGTGGACACAGCTCCTCGACAACATGAAGGCTGTAGATGGAGCAATTTTAAAACAAAACAGGTATCCGTGGTGTTGAAGATAGGTAGGAAAGGGATTTTATTTTAAACGTCTATCAAAATGTCCCTTTGCTAGTAAAGAGTGCAACTGGTAATGATAATTTCCCTTGCCAGGTTAGCATACATAGGACGCCTTTTAAAAGCAAAGCAGAATATGAAAACAAGTAGAGAAGCTAATGTAAACTTTCCTAAACTAACTCAGCTGAGGTAACAAGTAGCCAAATTAATTGGCCGAATGGGAAAACCTTTTTTTCTTTTAAACACAGTTGTACCTGAATTGGAAACGTCAGCAGTGCATCGCAACACTAGAGCATTCTCATGTAATTAAAGCAATGGATGGTGATGGAGGTTCTACAGCTTTCATGACATTCATTAGCTGCCCAAATTATTGCTGAGTTTTGATCTGTAAATTATAAGTGTCAAGGAGGCTGTAAAAATTATATTCAGATTAAATCAACAATGCGCATAAAGAATCGTGTTCACTGCAAATATATTAAATATACAGCTCTTACTAAGCTTTCTTAAAAATTAACCCCTCAACCAAAAACCATAATGCCTTTTTGCTGTAATTCCTTTTACACCGTTGTGTATCTGAGAGTACATACAAGTCGAGAAAGTTATGTACCCCAGGAAATATTACATGCAAAACGTTTCTGAAAGCAGGTTGAACTTCTAAACAAATACTGAAATGTTCGGTCAGTAAATTATCGATGCACTCACTCAACATCAGGTTATTTACAACAACGTAATGAAAGAATAAATTCAAAATCAGTTTATAATTTAAGTGCAAGAGTCTGGGGTCAGTCTTCATCACTAGAATCTGAATCCTCAGAAGAGGATGATGTACTGTCTGTTCCGGAGGAAGCATCTGCTTTATCTGAACCCTCATCTGTGCTGTTTTCATTGCGAGAACTAGCCTCTGCTCCCCTTTTGACGTCTTGGTCTTGAACCCTAGAGTTTTCTTCCTTTTCTTCCGCAGGCTTAGTCAAGCCAGTGCCGTTATTTTCACTGTTCTGTACATCAAAAATGTTTGACTGGGACAAAGCTGGGATATGAAGATTAAGGCCTGGAGTGAGAAGCATCCCTGGATAAAGTATATTGGACAACAGTAAGGGGTTAAGAGCTAAGGGGCTTGCAGCTGCAGCAACAGCAGATGACGATGTAGAAGGAGAACCAGATACAGAGTTTTCCCCACCATTATGTGCATTTGGGCTCTCTGTCCTCTCTTTCTTTCCATCAGGCTCTCTGGAATCGCTTCCCTTTTTCCCCTCAGAAACAGATTCTGAAGACTTCGTGAGGAGTCCTCCCATTCCTAGCAAATTTGGTAAGCCCGGCACTCCTGACAGCAGCATGGGGAACACCGTCGCCATGTTTTTTTGCCTCTCCAGCAGTGTTCAGACCAGCAGGCATTCCCATTAAACCCGCCGTCACTTGCAATGACTGAAAATTCTGCAGGTTTTGCTGTAAGGCCTGGAGAGTAGAGAGATCCACTCCTGGGAGTAGCCCATTGGCTAGCAAAGGGTTGACCTGTATGTTTGTTGCTGTTGCGACAGCAGTGGCCTTGGCAATCTCGCTTTTCGGCCTTCTCCCTCTCCTGCTCACTTCTTCTCGTACAACAGGCCCTGTGAGGATACGGTCAAACATGCTTTCAGGAAGAAATCCCTGGAAAGGAAGAAAAATAACATCAGTACTCTCTCACCTTTTATTTTAATTCAAAGACATAGTTGTGTTATCCTAGAATATCAGTATGCAAAGGGATCTTGTAGCACCTTTGAGACTAAGCGAAAGAGAGAAGTTGGGAATATGAGCTTTCGTATAAGAGCCTACGTCCTGCATCTGAGGAAGTAGGCTCAGCTATACAAGATGACAGAATACAAGTGCACCAGACTAGCTCAGTACACAAGAGTACTGAACACTAGATGTCATCTTTTAGTATTTGTTATGCAATTCCCCCCCCCCAAATTTAAAGCCAGTCTTCCTTCTTTGTAAAGTGGAGCATCTATTAGTTCTCTTTCTTCCACAAACACTTGCTCCTGCTGGGTTAAATATACTCACCGACTGTTTCACAACATCACCCCATTCAGGAGCTACTCCATATTCAGAATTCTCCTTGAGGAATCGACACAAATCTTTCAATGGGGGAGCAAAAGCACCTCCTACCTGAAATGTGAGGTATAAGCAAACATTTCTCAGCCTGTTTCATAGATGCAACATTCAGTGTACATGCATAATTTAATAAACAAGCTGATTTTAGTATGAGGTGAAATAGTTATGATGACAAGCTAAGGCACCTAACTGGAAAGCTATAAACCAGTGCTTCTCAAAATGAACCTCAAAAGCACCTGCTTACATCTTGTTACATGTGTGAAAGGAACAGCACTGTTGCCCACTCTGAGCTGAGGGAGGGTTCAATGGAAGAGAGAAATCAAGATCATAGAACCATAGAGTTGGAAGAGACCCCAAGGGCCATCAAGTCCAACCCCCTGCCATGCAGGAACTCTCACTCAAAGTATCCCAGACAGATAGCCATCCAGCCTCTGTTTAAAGACCTCTAAGGAAGGAGACTCCATTACACTCCAAGGAAGGAGTGTGTTCTACTGTCAAACAGCCCTTACTGTTAAGAAGTTCCTCCTAATGTTGAGGTGGAATCTCTGTTCCTGGAGCTTGCATCCATTGTTCTGAGTCCTGTTCTCTGGAGCACCTGAAAACAAGCTTTCTCCATCCTCAATATGACATCCCTTCAAATACCTAAACAGGGCTATCATATCACCTCTTAACCTTCTCTTCTCCAGGCTAAACATACCCAGTTCCCTAAGTCTCTCCTCACAGGGCATGGTTTCCAACCCTTTCACCATTTTGATCATCCTCCTCTGGACACTTTCCAGCTTGTCAACATCCTTTTTGAATTCTGGTGCCCAGAACTGGACACAATATTCCAGGTGAGGCCTGACCAAAGCAGAATAGAGTGGCACTATTACTTCCCTTGATCTAGACACTATACTTCTGTTGATGCAGCTTAGAATCAGAGCCTTCCCTCTATCTCTCCCTACATACACACACACAGAGCAGCTACTTTATTGCTACTCTTCAGTAAGTTTGCAATTAATAAGTCTGCTGGAAGTGCGTGCATGCATCCCTCCCATTACATCTTCTTGGTCTGTAGGCATGCCTCTGTTGCCTTGCCTAAGATGCACACTAAAAGTTTCTTTTGGTGAGGCAGTCCTGAAGTTCCTATACTTTATTTATTTGAAAAAAATCACAATTATGGTAACTATACTCTTATCGAAGAGATACTGTACTGACTCTTTGTTTGGCCCCCTCACATTTTTGTTTGTTAGGAAGAGGGGATGGACTGCGGAAAGGCATGGATATAAATAAGGAAGGCTCCTCATAGGAAATCCTGACAACAGTTCAAGCTTTTCTTGCGGTCCCCTGACTCTCTCACTGTAGTCGCTTAAAACCTAAACACAAAGGCTCAATTTTAATTAGTTGCAAAGGACATTCTGGAAAACTCCTACCTCAGTAAGGTATAGTTACATTATTTATTACCCACCTTTTCTCCAGCCATGGAATTCCAAATTGTATTGTTTGCAAACCAAACATAAAATAAATATTCTGTTGTTCTAGATGTTATTATATTTATTGTTTGTGGTATAAATTAATATTGATATGAATATGAAATGCAAATGGTGCTGTTCCCTGGCACAGTGAGAAAAACAATGTCAAGATTTCACATCATGCAGTTTGAGAAGCATTGTTCAAAACAACAAAAGCAAAACATTACCTTTCTAGCATTCCTTCTATTGATCAGCTGAACACGTTCTTCCCCAGTAAGGCTATTAACATCCAACTTATTAGGATTGCGACAACGGTGCCTTTTTTGTTTGGGTCTCCCCTCATGAAGCTGCATTTTCTATTTTTGCAGAATTAAAAACAAAACAAAACACAGTGCCTTGTAACACTATTAAAACTGCTTAAAAATCAGATGTTCACAGAATTCAGTGGAACTTGTTTCTGAGTAAATAGCCAGTGAAATAAATTAGTTTACATGTTATCCCACAATATTTTAAACAGCTTTAAGGCACACTAAAATTGTCAACTTCTGTATGCCTGTCAGCTAAGACAGACAAGAAAACCCCATGATAGGTTTACCTTAGGGTTGTCATAAGTTGGAAACAACTTGAAGGCACACAACAACAGCAAATTCAACTATCATAGCACAGGTAAAATGAAGTTTGCTGCTCTGTTATAGTCAACAAAATACTCACTGGAATGAAAGCTCCTAAGTCTTCAACATAGCCGGGATGTTCATTAAGCCATTTCTCCAAATCTTTTCTCTTGGGGGCATCATCACCCGCAAGCCTTGTTCCATCTTTCAAGTTAATAACTGGAACTGGGCTTTCTGCATCACAAAGGCCTTGGGATTGTACATAAGGAAGTACTGGGTTTATTCCTGGAGTAATCTGGGGGGGCATTAATGCCATGACAAACCTGCAAAAATATGAAGTGTTTAAAGCTCCAAAAACATTTAAGGGAAAGTGGTTATTATAATTAAATGAAGACTACAATTGATCCCTATTCTGCAATCAATATTGAATTATGCATGAAAGCAACACATGGCAGCTTAAGGAACTAAATCCCTCAACATTATAAACATTTAGATCACAACAGCACATCTGTTTTGAGTATTGATTCATATTGACTCACATGGTTAGGTGCTTTGATTTTGTTTATAAAGAGGACATCAGCTCCTTCTATATTCCTTCTCCTTCCTCTCCTCTTTTTCAATACAGGTTGGTCATCAGTTATTACACCGTTTGCACTAGCAGTTGATTGGCTTGCAGTTCCTAATCAAATGAACAGTTCTGTAAAAATTAGCAAGCGAGTCCTTGCCCTGGATTAATGAATATGTTCAACTCAAAAAGAAACAATATCACAAAGTAAGTAAAACTGCTGGACAGAGATTCTAAAACAGTGGTTCCCAAACTGTGGTCCTCAAGATGTTTTGGACTTCAGCTCCCAGAATTCCTGACTGCTGGCCAAGAGCTTCTGGAAGTTGAAGTCACAAATACATGGGAGACCAAAGATTGGAAATCACTGTTCTTAGAAAACAAAAATGTAACATACATAACAATATATTAATGTACACAGTCCAAAGGCTCTTATGTTCCCTTCTTGTTGCAATCGCCACCTTATATTAGGGATTAGCAAATATGGGTGGATGGGTATCTCATGGTAAGCCCCCCAACACAAAAATGAGAAGAAGTAAAAAAGAAAAGAAAAAGAGATCGGTCTTCTGTCTGCTCACTACTAATGCTACTGCTTCATAGTGCAACTCATTATCTCTTTCAAGAGACTCGCCACTCACTTTGTAATGCTATCATCTTAGTTCAGTTATTTTCTAGTTTCTGATAGGTTTCTGAAGCACCTTATTTATGTTTCCCTCTATATTTTCTCCAAAGTTGTTTCTCTGCACTGGACATTTGCATATCAAATCTTGGTCAAAATAGCAATCAAACACTTAAGCGATTAAACTATTCCTACGCTTCTGCACATGATTAGATTGCACCAAAATGATAGGAGATTTTGGAAAAAATAAACCTATATGGAGGGTGTAGTATTACAGGTGGTGATGGCACACCTGACTGAAAGCTACTCCATGCGCACAAAAAACTAGCAAGTCAAGGAGAAGGGGTCTAGCAGGAATGTAGCCGGGGGGGGGGGGGGGGGGGGGGGGTCAGGGGGGTTCAGACTGCCCCCTTCCATTAGATACAAAGAACAGTGTGTGCAGCTGCGCTCCCGCACCCAAGCCCCATTATAATGGTGGCACTTAGTCTGGACCCTCCCTTCCCAAAATCCTGGCTATGTCCCTGGGTCTAGCGTAGGCTTCTGCCCAGCATCTCAGTTTTATAGGTGCAGGATCTCTCTCTCTCTCTATGTGTAATGTGAAATATCCAGGCAAGTCTCCACTAGGGGACAACAATATGAACATACGCTTAACTTACTCAGGCCAAAGATAAACTGGAATGGCAACCCATAAGTCATGAATAAAATTCCTATGCAGCAAGTCTTTTAGCACTGAACAGCCAGTATCAATAGCCTAAAATGCTTACTTGACTCCGGCAAAGACTTTGGAAAATTGACAAGGCTGGTTTCCGAAGCACTCTGAAGTTCATGTAGCCTGGCAAGGTACTGCTGCTGTCCTAATGTGCCATCTTCACTTTCAAATGGCCTTTTCTGAGGAAGTCCTTGCTTCTGAAAAATTAATTTCAAACCACCTTCCTGTTAAACAAACATGATGAGGGTTAGCATATTTTCATGGAAGAATAAACTAATTTCATAATTTCATGCTTTTCATATGTGATTTTGTTCAGGTATACCTTACTCTCACTTTCTCCCAATCAAGGATATTTCAACTGTGTTTATCTGGTATCGGCATCAACTGTATTTTAATACTTTTATAAATATAAGTAAATACATAAATGTGTGTGTTTAAAAATAAACATGAAGGTGTCAAGATAACACCTTTATTTATTAGGGAACATCTTGTATTCATTAGTATGCATTACCATGTATCTTCAAATGTACAGTTCTAAAGAATTCTGGAAATGGGGAGAGATAATTATTCTATTGCTCATGAGGAGCATTTGAAATTCTAGTCATTTGAAAGTTCCTGTTTGCAGACATTGAGCTTCAACTCTATGATCATTCAAATCACACACCCTGGAAAGTAACAACACGAGAACTAGCATAGCAAACTCCACTTGAGAAAGCATCTCACCAGCAAGACCCAAGGAAATATACTATTTTGTTTGTGGTTCCTAAAAACAAGCATTTAAAATGGGGGTGAAAATGTTCCAAAAACACCCATACGTGTGTGCAAAGGAAGTAAGATTGAGAGCAGGCAGCCACTTGTAGGTAAAACATGCTGCACACCGCAATCACAATCAGGTCCTAGGGCAATAAAAATAAACATACGTCATTGATTTTCACTGTAAACTCCTTTTCCCGTACATGCGTCTTCACCTTTGACAACTGTGATGACTGATCATTTTCTTCTTTCCCATCTGCATTTGGGGGAGTTGGTAGACTAGGTTCACTGTAGTCCACAGCGGCACCGGGACTGTCTAGAAGTTTGGTGGTATAGAAGGAAGCTACAGTATTGCCGTCGTAACCTCTCCTTGCAGAAGGCCATTTACCTTTCAAGACTGTTTGACAAATACTATCCAGACGGTTAATCATAATCCGATCCTAGAATAAACAAAATGTAGTTCAGAAATCTCTCCTCATCCTGCCTTGGCACTAAAATCAATTGCACAAATCAGTCATCACTAAAAAAGGATTCTTCCAGATTGATCCAGAGAAGTGTGAGTTCTTCTAATATAGCTCCTTGGCTTTGCTGACTTGTTTGTTATTGTCATCTCCTTTCTTTTTGTGGGCTGTTTGTAGCTATTTCTTGGGTCTATATACTACTTGGATTTATAGGTATGACAAAATGAACATGACAATAAGGAATCTAACCTAAAGATGTATGCATTTGACATCCCAACTTACCTTGGGCCAGTAGGAAGCAGCCAACATGTATCCACCATGTAAGATACAGTTAGAATTTGGCGTTCCATTATTCATTTGGAAACTGTCCTGCGTTTCATCCTGTACAGTGCTTATGGAAGCTACACTCTCTTCATCATATGCTTTCAAGTGAGGAGTTCCTTCTGCTGAAAGAAACAATTTTAGGCCATTAGAATTTGGAACCCATTGTACTATGTACTCTATTTCTGCAATATTAGAGTTATGATGTATAAAAGCTTATGTCTCATAGAAATCTGAATTTTCTGCATTAGAAAAAAATCATTGTCATCAGGACCACCAGTTGGCAAGACATGGGGAAAACTGAAATATGTTATTGTGAAAAACCTCAATATGCAAATGGGAAAAAATCTAAAATATTAAAAAAAAACCCTAATATATAGTCCTCTCTTTGTTTTCGTGGTCTTTGGACCTGCATCCCTCGCTTATGTGTGAAGGACAAACAGAGGGAGAATGAATGGGACGCATGCCTGCAGTGTGCTCTGATGCTTATATTGAAGCCAATGGGGTTTGAATATAAGCGAAACTCCATTTTCGTGAGGGGGTCCGGAATGGATCCCACACGAAAAAGGAGGGGCGACTGTAGTGTATCTTAAACAAAAACAACAAAATATTCTAGACTTAAACCTGGAAAACCATTTTCCCTAATAGAACTCACAAAACTAGCTAAATTACTTAGCACCCCCTTCTGCACTGCTGTCACAATTTATGTTTTTTACAAACAACTGATTAGGGAGGTCACAGTAGGACAACTGGTTCATAAGACTGAGGGACACTTGTAAACAAGCTGTGCTACAGACCATCATTTTTCACTCCAGGGAGTCTAGAATGCCACAAAATGCTATGACACTCTCCAAAACAGTCTTCAAGTGTAATTCCACTCCAGCAGTGAATCCCTGAGTCACGATGACACAAACAATGACTGGTGTATTTTAAGCACAAAGCAGAAAAACTAGAAAGCTGGTCAAAAATTACCCAAGCCCAAGAACTAGATAAACCAAGCATCTAGCAATGATCGAAGGAACAACGAAAAGCCATAAACCCAAGTAGCCAAAGGAAATCAAATTCTATCAGTAGAGGCTTCCTTCTAGACCACAAAACATATTCTCATTGTTACAACTGTCTCGTCTGAACCCCCAAATCAAATCTCTTCACGGGGGGCAATCACAGGAAGAAATAAAGTCTGAATAGGCCTACAAGTCTCTGAAGAATATTTCTGACTTCCTTTTGTTCGCTGTCAGCACTATATGGTCGGCTCTCCTTATCCATGGATTTTTTTAATCCACGGATTCAAGCATCCACAGCTTGACAATATTTTAAAAAAGTATAAATTTCAACTAGCAAACCTTGATTTTACCATTTTATATAAGGGACACCATTTTGCTATGCCATTGTATTCAATGGGACTTGAGCATCCACGGAATTTGTTATTCACGGGGGATTCTGGAACCAAACCCCAGCGGATAACAAGGGCCCACTGTATTAGGAAACAATAGTATATACACTGTGTTTGTAGACAATCCTGCTCTAGATTATGGCAAATGCAGTTAGAACTATTCAGAATCTTTAATCTCTTTACAAGAAATATGGACAAACTAGATGAATTATTATTAGATGAACAACCTGTACTGAAGAGGTGAGAAGCATGCATGTCTCAAAATGATTAAAGTTATACTATTTGAGATATTTTTAATGGTAATAACAAGACATTTGAAGAAGTATGGAATTGAAAGAATATTTGTACTATCTTTCCAGTCTCAGAAAGTATAACTCAGTCATTTAGCTTAGAAAACTGGGCCAAGTTAAATTCCTGAGTTTCTCTAGTCCATACAATGTTTTCTATTACTGAACTCATGTAAGCCAAAGACTTTCCCCCTTTAACCTTTTCTTTTAAACCAAATAAGGATTTTTAATCTTTTAACAGTACTTACGCCTCTTTTGTGCCTCCTCCTCCTCACTGTCACTCTCTTCTGATGACGAAGATGATGATGACGACGACGATGAAGAGGAGGACGAGGATGAGGATGATGCTGAAGAACAAGACGAAGAGGATGAAGAACTGGAGCCTGATCTGGAACGTGAACAAGAGGATGAAGAAGAAGAGGAAGAGGATGATGACCTGGAAGAACAAGATGATCTGTCTGAATCAGAGTCTGAATCGGAGCTGGATTCTGATCCTCTCTTGCTGGGTCTCTGTTTTTTGGAAGCAGCATTTGGAGTTAAAGGCTCTGTTCTTGCTGCAACCATGCGTCTGTCATTATCTGCCTTCACAGCAGATTTATGGTCTACAGCATGTACTGTTGTGCTATTCTTTGGGCTCAAAGGTTCAGTCTTTACTCCTGTTCGCATATCATCAGTAGACATAGACTCCTCTCCTGAAGAATGGGTTTCTTCTTTATGGTTTTCATTCTTAGCTTTTGTTTCCTCAAGTGTACTCCCTTTAACATCTAGCAGCCTTGCCTGAGGGGCAAGAGGAGATGCAGACAGTGCCATTTGATACTGATGCAGAAGTGGGGTTGGAGTCCTTGAAAGTGCTACTTTATTGTGACTGTAGTTCCTCTGGGCTGACATAAATGAAAGTTCAGGATCACGAAGGATGTGGTAGTCAGTCCTGCTAACCCCATGTTTTGCAGCTCCGATGAGTAAATCCCAGTCATGAGTCCCACATTCCCACCAAACAGGCAAGTCTGGATTTGGCTGACAAAGTTTTAATCGCTCAAATACCTGCGGATGACGTACAGCTTGTTCTCGTACCTTCCTGAGAAGTTCAATACGATACAAAGTTCGAGATGCACGCTCTTCAGTTATTGGTTGAATAAAAATATTTGGATCCACAAGTTCTGTGAAGTAAAACACAAAAAGACATCAACAATTTCCAGAGCATAAATTTCTAAGCTAATTGGCTTAGGAAAGGTATTATGTGAAACACCCCAATTGGGGGCATCATCATCATCATTTTTATTATGGCTTCTACCAAATTCCAAAAACAATTTAATGAAGCACTTTCCAATTATAAATGTATTTTAACTTCTGTTGTCTCTAAATTTTTTTTCTTTTTCATAAGTTTTAAAAAAGGAAATTAGCACAAGCAACCTACCATCTTTTGAAGGTAGGCGACAAACTCTCCTGCACATGGCCATAAATGCATATAGGTACTTCTCTAAACTCTCATCTGTTTTCTTATGCAGCCTAGCCATGGCTCTAAACTTTGTCCAGTCAAACTGGGCTCTGTCAGGATCAAACACTACACCAAAAGTTGAAACAACTCTGTAGAAATCAGCTTCTTCTCTTCTTGTCCACCTAAATTGCAAACGAAGAAGGCAGGTAGACATAATTAATTAACTTCTCCAAACAATACAAAACTATTATTGACTAGAACAGTGGTTCCCAAACTTTGGTCCTCCAGTTGCTTTGGACTCCATCTCCCAGAATTCCTCACTGTTGGCCAAGCTGACAGGGGCTTCTGGGAGTTGAAGTCCAAAATACCTGGAAGACCCAGGTTTGGGGATCGCTGGACTAGAAAGCAGTAAAAAAAGATTTATGGTAATGTGGACTATGATAAGTATTTAACCTGATAATTATAGCCTAAACAGACCTTTGTTGTCTTTCAATTTTGGCAACAATTTTTGGATTCAAAGCAGAATCTTCACATGGAGTCTGCATTACACAGGGTTGAACTGGAAATGCTGGTTGGATCTGCTGGATTTGCCTGTTCTTACTAGTACGCTGATATGCAGTTATTAAGCGACGCAAGCGTGTTGTCAAGGCAGACTGAGTTGGCCAGTAAAGCTTGTCCCCTTCTATCATCTGACCATCTATAATTTTAAAAAAAGATGAAAGAGCAATAATTAGTATGGATTTGTTCAGTTTTGATCCATACAAAATGCAAGCTTGCTCTATTCTAGAATGATATTCACACAGCCACAACTTAATCATGGGGTTTTACCTCCATCTGCTATTACAAGATCTCCTGGTGATGACACATCATCCTAAGAAAAAGAAAAAGAACACTAGAATGAACCAAGACATGATTCAGAAGTAGCACAGGCCACACATCTTGCAGATGAGTATGCAATCTAAAAATAGCAAGAATTTACCCTAAATATGGATTACTGTCAACTTCCTTTTTAATTTAAGAGACTCAAAGTCTCTTAAAATAAAATATGACAGTCAAGAAGTAGGGTTTCTAAGAAATGACACCAAATGTTATTGTGTTAACCATAAAGATGTTTAGCGCCAAAGACAAATACAGTTGGCCCTCCCTATAGGCAGGCTTGCCTTCTGTGGCTTTGAGCTTACGCAGAAGGTAAGCTCAGGCAGAAGTAATGGGGCATGTACCCATGCTGCCACAAGCAGGCACTCCATTATTTTCTATGGGGCTTGAGCTCTTTTCCCCATATGTTGGGGGGGTGGGGTTCGGAACGGATCCCTGAGTATGGGGAGGGCGGACTGTATAATAGTCTCATAAAATCTGTAAAGTTTGCTGTTAAATACAGAGAAACAAATTAATGACAATGTTAAAAAAACACCTCATTACCTCTGTATCATCTTTAAACAATGCTGGAGCTGGTTTGTACTCAGGGTCTTCTACATCACTGAAAAACACACATCAAGCACATGCAGGTCAAGTATGTTTAGTTTTAAATGTAATGCATTTCCAATGAAAAATAATAAAATAATTTCATTTCTGACAGGAAAATTAAACTCTAAAGTGTTCTTAAGATGCTACTGCTGCGATGAACAAAAAGGAACTGCGGGGTGAAACACACAGGCAAAATAAAGCAGCTTCCAGTCACCTTGAAGGTGAGGTGTTTAGATGATGCATGAGGTAAAAGCAGGTGGAAATCCAAATGAACTTGTGACTCCCCAGATATAATTCGACTGAAACTCCCATCACCCCTCATCACTGTCTATGCTATCCAGAATTGAATGGAGTCTTCATATGCAGTCTAACAGTATCTGGAGAGCCAGACATTGTCCATTCCCGATGTAAAAAATGTAGAAAGATCTTTAGCATAGTAGTGCCAACCTTAAATTGAATTGAATCAAGGAAATTTAAACAAATGATTTAAAATAATGAGAATTGTTAGAAGAGATTAACTTCATTTAGCTGATTCACACTATTTATCTTATGTGGATGCTCCCTTTAAGAAACACAATTTAAACAGTGATTTAGAAAACAACCACAAACATACCCATCAATGTAATCATTTGCTCTTTGTTCAGCAGCAACTGCTTTATCATCAGGTTTTCCTACTCTTTCCAAAAAGCAGAGAGCTGCATCTGCTCTGATTGTGTTGTACTTTTCATAACCTGGAAAAGACCAAAATACTTTTACTATTATCTTGTGATACTATCATCTCATAACTTGCACTTGAAAAGCAAGTTGTATACTTATACTACTTACCATGTTTAAAAACTCCAATTAGTAGAGACTTGTCTGCTTCTGTATCCCACCACTCTGCTGGCACTTCAGAATGGTCTGGCTCAGGGACCCAAATATCAATTTCACTGAAATGTTTACCCAGAGAGCAGATGTTAAAGCTACCCATTACAGGATCAATTTGTCATTTTGATTTCCCATTCACATTGAAAGAATGGGGGAAATGTAGCCTCATTGAACAGAAAATTACTCCCCAATTTAAACTGTCACAAATCCAATTAAAAATGAATTCACTGTAAGAATTCTGAAGTACAGCTTTATTTAACAGTCAACAGCAAGGAAAGAACCTTAGTATGGTTTACCTGGCATCAACTCCTTCAAAAACCTTCTGGCACTCACTACCAATGACTTCTTGTTTCAGGTAATACAGCATTCTAACTCGAAGTAAGACTCTAAACATGAACACATAGAAGGGGATTAATTCTTCAATCAAATATATATTCAGATTGCATTGCAGTTCAGCATACATAGGAAGAATGCTTTGCAATATTCTGACACAATTTATCAACAAATTTTAAATGAAACATAAGGTGACATCTTGTACAAAGTTAGGTTGTGTTGACTTTAATGGATTTTAAGACTAGCTGTTGCTGTATTCACATGGCACAGAGTGGAGAAGGGGAAAGGAAGCAGCTGCTGTTAGCAGAACACATCTAAAACCTCTTTCGGTACCTGGAACTAACCAGGCAGTACTTTGGACCGTGGCATATATTATTTGTGCAGCAAAATTAGCCCAAGAACATCTTGGAGCAGTCATAGAATCATAGAATCCTAGAGTTGGAAGAGACCACAAGGGCCATCTAGTCCAACCCCTACCATGCAGGAATTCTCAATCAAAGCATCCCCGACAGATGGCCATGCAGCCTCTGTTTAGAGATCTCTAAGGTAGGAGACTCCACTACACTCCGAGGAAGGAGTGTGTTCCACTGTCGAACAGCCCTTGCAGTCAGAAAGTTCCTCCTAATATTTAGGTGGAATCTCTTTTCCTATAGCTTGCATCCATTGTTTTGTATCCTGTTCTCTGGAGCAGCATAAAACAAGCTTGCTGCCTCCTCAATATGACATCCCTTCCAATAACCTTCTCTTCTCCAGGTTAAACATACCCAGCTCCCTAAACCTTTCTTCAAGACCTTTCACCATTTTAGTTGCCCTCCTTTGGACACGCTCCAGTTTCTCAACATCCTTTTTTAATTGTGGTGCTCAGAACTGGACACAATATTATTCTAGGTGAGACCTGACCAAGGCAGAACAGAATGGCACTATTACTTCCGTTGATCTAGACACTATACATCTATTGATGCAGCCAAGCTGGTAATTTTATCAAAGAAAGAGATCAGATTTGTCTGGCATGACTTGTTTCTCTGAAACCCATGTTGACTTTTTGTGATTATGGCATTGCCTTCTAGATGTTCACAGACTCTCTGTTTAATGATCTGCTCCAGAATCTTTCCTGGTATAGATGTCAGACTAACATCTATACCAGACTAATTGTTGGGATCCTCTCCCCCCCCCTTTTTTTATTTTTTGGAAAATGGGGACAACGTTTGCCCTCCACCAGTCTGCTGGGACTACTGCTTTTCTCCAGGAGTTCTCAAAGATTATTGCCAGTGGCTCCGATAATACATTTACTCAGGCTTTACTATTCTTTTCCATTCACATGGATAAATATATCCCATTTTAGAAAGTAAAGACAAATGAAAACAAGGTAGCACAGCTATAAATGGTTAATATTAGGCCCAAGTTTCCTTATGAGTGCCTTCTTTCAGGCCAGCTTCCTCAACCTGGTAAGTGTGAGGGACCTTAACGTAGTCCTCTTAAAATACATATTCTTCTGCAGTTAATCTACCACATTCTTTCAGCTGAACTTTAACCCCTAGTCTGCTAAGAACTTGTGTTTAAGCACTGCCAGTATCTCTTGCAAGAATGAGAGACATACACAAGCACATATGTCACTTCACACCAGCTTTGAGACTTTGAAAAAGGCAGATGGGAGTACCATTTTGAGCCTCCTGCCGCACCTTCCTGATGGAGCAGAGGATTACTAAAAAAATAGGCAGATCCATTCTGCTCTCCTCTCACTCCCTGGATAACCACTTTATAAATACCAGGACAAGTTTAGAATACAGCCACTACAATTAGATTTGTAGTGCACTATATCTTATTTAGGTCAACATTACTGAAGCCTAGTAGCTTTTAGTAAGCTAATTTATTTGTACTTCTAGCAGGCATATTTTGAAACCACACACCCACTAGATTTTTCACAAGCTTCTATTAGTCCAAGTTATTTATACTACCACTTACTTATTGCAGTGGTGTTTTATGTGTTTTTTATAGCCATCATCTTGCAACAAATGCTCTGGATTGTATTTTCGAAGCCATTCTGCTTTATGTATGTCAAAAGTGCTGGCCTGAGTCTTAACTTTCTTTCCTTTTCGACCACGGGGGACAGGAGCTGACAAGCCTATGTAAAATAAATACATAGCACAGTGATTGCATGGCAAAATGATGCTTGCCATAGTATTTGTCATTATTAATATATATGCATGCTTTTCTAGCTTCACTTCTATATTTAATAAAACTCCTTTCAAAATATGATTCTGACATTTAAAGAAAACCAGGGAGACTGCTTCCCGTTAGAATTCAAAGTATTACAAAAGTATTACAAAAGTTCAAAGAATTCAGTTAATAATATTAAACTACTATAGTTCCATAATTATCTTCCTATCTGAAAGAAAACCAGATGCAGCTTCAAACAGAGTAGATGGATCTATTTAACCTTTTCTTATTCTGTCACTGATCAACTCGAGATCTCTTGCTAATTTCCTTTGTCAAGGCATAAAATTTTTGGTTAAAATAAAGTCACTAAACCGGAAATAGGAATGGAAAATACACAGAATTAGGATTTTAGCCATGCTACAGTTCATAAAGCCAAGAAGATAATTTATCTTATGAAACTCACAACTCGAAAGAAAAATCTCCTAATGCTACGGCTGTTGTAGTGGATGAAAAGGAACTCAAGGAATGAGTGGGAACCATGCTAAAACATGTAGTTATGGTCCGTGAGATTTCCAACTAAAATATCACTCAGCTACAGAGGTTTCTGAGGCTGTACTATGCAGATGAGTATGACCCAAACGGGTGAGTCACAAAAGCAATACATATGTTATGATCTTGGCCCCAGTACATTTCATAAAGCGTAAATAGTTTCAGTACTTTTGAAGAGTGCCTTAGTTTCATCAAAACAGCCTAACATTAACATACTCTAAATAAACTTTACCTAACATTATTTACTTAGATGCCTACCTAGGTGATTCTGTAGCTCTCGTGTTTGTCCATCCTCAGTTGGTGTAATGAGGTCCCAAATAAAACTTTTAATTTTTTCATCTCCTCTGTAGTGAACGAGGCAATATGCTAGGAGTGCGCGGCAAATGATTTCCACATCTTGCTCATTCAGTTGTCTCTTGAAGCGTCCGTGCGACAAAATCTCTCTCCAACGACCCCACCTGGTTAGAAGTGAACATGCCACAACAGTTTGAACAAAAATGCCATCATCCCTACAAAGGCTGGTACACTGGCTTTGCTGCTTAGCCCACTAAGATAAGCAAAGTAGCTAGTTTGCTTCAACCAGCAACTAGGCAGGATTCCTGTCATACTGTCTATATCAGGTTCTACACCTAAAGATCAGAGGTAAAAACCATCATTTTATGCATACAGAAATACTCCTGGACATTGGTATCTCACAAGTTTCTGTAACAATAAATAATCTAAGCACTGCCAAAGTCTGATTCTGACTTTGTTGTTTCAATTACAAATACATATTACAACATATTTTGCAGCACTTTATAACTACAACTCTTGTTACAAAGTAATATTTAAAATATGTGTATTATATAGACTGCAGTTTATCTCAACAAATCCATAGTCTTATATATAACCTAATATTAAAATTTGCTAATCTGTAAAGCAATGTTCTAGAATATGGTCACATAGCCTGAAAAACCCACAAAAAACTATGGATGCCGGCCATGAAAGCCTTCGACTTCCCATTGTAAAGCAAGTTGTTTGGTCATTTTGTCTAACACCACAAAACAATATGTTTTAACAATAACTCAGTATCAGATACACTAACAAGTACAAAATGAGTCACCAACCTTACAGAAAAGGTACATTTTTTGTAACTGAGCTAACTTAAGAAGCTAAAAACATCCTTACCCATAAACCAGTAGGTTTTTCTCCACTCTAAAGCATTCTGTTCTCCCATATCCATTGGAACGGTCACAAGGCCTCCGAAGTTTTGGTTTTTCATCCCCTTCACTTTCAATGTCAGATAACTCAGCAAGTTCATCCTTTGTGGCACTAAACGGTCTTGTCTGTTTTCTAATTCTGGGAGTGTCAATAACCAGGCTGTTCTGTAAAAGATAACCAATGTTTAGGACAACAAAATTAAATATGTGCAAAGTATTCTCGGTGGGAGCCAGGGAGGGATAACAAGTTTTGCTTTTCTTGTTTGTTTGATTAGAGATCTTGATTAGCTGTAAAGGCAATCAAGGTCTGTTAAGACAGCAAGAATGGAGTTACAGGGCTTATAACTTATATCGCCTGGTTTGTTCATTGAAAAATTAGAACAATGTATGATTTCTAGCGGTTTCACTATGCCTCCAGAAAGGCAAGTCAGAAAGTGAGCTTTACAACAGTGAAAATTTGATCATGAAAGCTGCAGTGATAAACCTTAACTTTGTAAAAAGCTAAGAGCATTAAAGGGATAAACGTTCAACTTGCAACTTCAATGCTACACAATTCTACATGTGCACACACATACTTACTCTACCACTGATGGCATCAATGTCTATTTCTGCTTTTTTGGCCCATTTCTGCCAGAAGTTGGGGTCATCTAAAGAAATGTCTGTCCTGTTTCCAGATGCAACAAAACTAGCCTGCAACAACAGATAAAGTGTCACTAATACATGAAATCAGTTTAAGGTACAGTGGTACCTTGGGATACGAAATACCCAGGTTACGAAATTTCCGGGATACGAAAAAATCCCATTGGAAATAATTGTTCCGGGTTACGAATGTTTTTTCGGGTTACGAAAAATTTTTTGGTGCTTTTCGGCGCTATTTTACACGGAATCGCGGCTTTTCCCCATTAGCGCCTATGGCATTTCGGCTTACGAAGGCTTTTCGGGTTACGAAAGCGGCCGCGGAACGAATTAATTTCGTAACCCGAAGGAGCAGTGTACTGTATGTTATGCAGCATCCTGTCCCAACGTGAGTAATAAAAAAACACCACACATATTCAAGGTAACTATACCAATCAAGCATTTATTTCAGTGGTGGTAGTCATGGTGAAGAAGTTGGAACAAGTGACACAAACATAAACAAAATGTTCTGTGATATACTCAGTATTAATGTTGTACAAATAAACTACAAGTTGATCACCAACAGTAAGTACCTTAGCAAATGTGGAACCCCTTCCCTCAGATTCAATTGTGATAGTTTTTGTGCGACGTTGTAAAATCTGATCAATATCCTCTTCACAGAATTTAGAGCCCTCATCCTCTTCATCCATTATGGCACCATATGCACCTCTCCGAAGCAAATCCTCTATTTCCTTTTTGGAAAGTTGCTGGATCTGCAAACATAAGAGTTTGAAAAAGGAGGCTCATGGAGTAGTTGTGTACTTTGTTTTAGTTATGTAAGGGCTACGGTTTACTGAACAATCGTATTCACTATTTAAATACTGAAATTATTTAACAGAAGTATTCAAATAACACTATAATTTCATTATTCCTTTTTTAAAATACAGAATTTGTTAATTTGCAGTTCTTTATGTACTGGCATCTCTGTACTTCTTTGCAGTACTCAGATACTATTTATATTATGTAATCAAGGTTTCCTAAGCTGTACTCTAAAGACTTGTCTTCAGGTTATGCACCAAGCAGCAGAAATCAGTTTCCCAAAGAGAAATATTCTATTTCTAATGCAACCAGTATTAGTCTTTAAGTAAGCTGGCTTCAAGAAGAACAAGACTCTGGGGGTGCGATGGAAAAAAAAGAGGATTGGGTAAAACCCTAGGATTTGATTCAAGCTAAGTTTTTTTAAGATGTTCCCTTTTTTCTCTGGAACGGTGTCTGCAAAAATAGTAATAACCATATGGGTCTCTTTCCCCCCAGACTTATTTCTTGAAAGAAATTGTGGAGGAAGCGGGAAAGGAAGAATACATACTCCACCAACACTATTTTCTCTTCCACTCATGCTCTGTAAGACAGCCTTATCCAAGCCAAGCTTCAAACTTGCTCTGTCAAACATTTCTCTTTCGTAAGAGTTCCGAGTAATCAATCTGTAGACTTTTACTGCTTTGTTTTGACCAATCCTATGGCATCGAGCTTGGGCCTAAGAGAAAGGTATACAAATTAATCAGCTACATCAGGTAAAAATATCACAATTGTAGATACATTCTTAAAACCTCCTGCTTCGCTCTTAAACTGACATTTTCAAAACAAAATGGGTTTTTAAATCCATTTAATCCAACATCTGTTCTACCTAGAGTAAACCTACTGAAATGAGTGGGAATTAGTTTCACTGATTCTATACCTAGTAAGACTAATGTTCGACAGCTCCTAATAACTAGAATTAAGCTAGAAAGGAAAGTATTTTGAATATGTTAAGCTTTTGCTGAAAAACAGAATATAACAGAAACTAAAATTAAAATCTATCTACGCAGCTTAAGACTCTAACTATGTGCAGTTTAAACACTTGTCCACAGACTTCAAATCCATACTTTTGCTTGCCATGACAAGTGCTCAGCAAGCTTCAAGCAAGTTTTAAAAGCTTCAGGCTTCCTCCCAACCCAGTTGCTGCAAAGGAATAAATCTATACCTACAGATATAAGATTGCAAGGGATTAACTGTTATCTCATTCTGAATTTCAGAGATGTATTGTGAGGACAGGATCAAAACCCCACTTCTCTTTGAGGAATGGACAACCACACATTTTGGTTGGCCACCGAAGGCAACTAAAATTAGTAGAGCCTACTAGAGTAGCTAATTTATTTGAGGGGTGGGGTATATTTGATGAATAGTATAAGGATATTTTTAACATCTGTGATATATATTTAGCTATGTTTGCTTTGACAGCTGTAAGCCAACTTGAGTCCCAGACTGGGGAAAAGCTGGGATACTTATAAATATAATGCTAATATGTGCCCCCAAGTCATTTTAGGGCCCTAGAGACCCCCCCCCCAATTTTATATCATATTTTTAAAGGCCTTTCCTGACCTTAAAGTCTAGACCTCACATGGCAAAATTGTCTCCATTCCTCCTACATGGTGTGTGGGAAATGGGGGGAGGGGGTTAAAAAACAAAATATCGTGTGTGTCCGTCCCTACAATGTTTCCTGGCTAACCAGTAAGCCCCCCAAAGCTTGATAGTTGCCAGCCCTGATTTTAGTTATAACTGCCGTAATTGCTGTTCATAAAGCTTGAAACGACCTATCCCGCACTGCAGCTTGAGAGTGTCTATCCTCATATGACCCACTTAGCTCACAAGCACTTTCATGCAATCCTACTTGTTCATACCTGTTCCCTGTAGATTTAACATGCTCATCTATAGGTCTTTCATAAGCAGAACACTTACTTGAGCATATAAACGTACCTGCAAATCATTCTGAGGATTCCAGTCAGAATCAAAAATTATACAAGTATCAGCTGCAGTCAAATTAATGCCCAATCCACCAGCTCTGGTACAGAGAAGGAAAACAAACCGATCAGAGTCTGGCTTGCTAAATCGGTCAATAGCAGCCTGCCTCAGGTTTCCTCGTACTCTTCCATCAATGCGCTCATAAAGGTACCTTTGAATTACAAAAGGAAAGTATTATTTTTTGATTCTTAATATATTATTCAAAGCAACCTATAGGCAACCAGATGCCATAATGTTACTGTCAGGTTTCAAAGACCATTCACACATCCTTACCAAAGTGAGTTAAATATTGCCAGTCAACCTTCAGGCAAATATATATAAAGCTCTCTAAGTCTAATCATATTAACTGATAGCAGTAAGTATGTGAAACCTCCCCTTTGACCCTCTCCTCAAGCATTTCAGAACAATTTTCTTGGATGTTAACTATTTGGCATGGATACCTGAAGAATCATATATTAATATTGTTAACGGGAGAAATTTAAACTCTTCCAACAGAAACATGGAAGCATTCAAAGCTTCCATTTTGTCCATGCACCTAAGAGATTCATAGGCTCAAGTAACTGCTAATTTTGCAAAGTATCATTTGTCACAGGAAGACAACTACAAATAATGAATTCCAGAAGAATTTTTGGAAATGGAAAGAAAATAAATGAACATGAACACAAAGCATTATGCTCTCAGTTTTCAATGTTCAGATAATGTGTTACACACATGGAAGAGCAAGGAGCTGTTCCTTGTCTGATCAAGAAATCTCAACATTTCACCAAGGCTACCTTAGCTTTATGGGTGTGAACCCTCTGTACCCATGAAAGTCATTGCATGGTAACCAAAGTCTCTTTTAGGAAGAGATGTATCTTCCATTAAATTATAATTTCAATTATGAAATAAATCATAATTACTCAAGCTGTAACCTTATATGTCTGGAAGCAAGCCCCACTGAACACAATGGGGACATCCTTCTGATTAATGATGCACATGACTGCACTGCAAAAATATGCACATCCTAATAAGCTCAGTTTCTTCCAGAATGTGCACATAATATTGTTCTACACACATTGTTCCAGGTGTATCAGAATTAAGTGTTAATTTTAAGTGTGAAAAGTGCTACAAGTCCTATATCACTCCTGATTTTTTAATCTATCGATCTATCTACACATATACGAGCATGTGTGCATGTGTGTGTGTAGGCTATATTACAGAGGAAGGAACTGTCAAAAACTGTCAAAAACACCTGAGTATTGGTTGCCTAAAAAAAACAAAACTATGAAATTCATGGGGTCACCATAAGTTGACAAGCAACTTGAAGGCACATACACACATGTATGTATATGTATGCATATGGACACACACATGGAAACACCTCTCCTAGTATATTAATAGCTGTGTGTGTGTGTGTGTGTGTGTGTGTGTGTGATAAGCAGGTTACAATAGTGTTTCCATTCATTCAGTAGTTAGAACCGCCATACATTTTCTTTACCACTAGTCAGACATAACACTGCACAGTACATAATTCAATAGCACAGAGACATTTGGCAGGCAGCCATGCGCCTGGAATTATGCCTTTTGTAACATATCAGAATGTATCAGCTCTGACAATTCCAATCAAAGGGCAGTGCTAAGCAAGCTCACTTTCATGGCTCCTAAGAAGGAATCTGCATCTGTACCTGTTACATTAGATTGAGGTTAGTAAGTGCTATGTTCTTCTGCACAGCCTTTATTAAAGTATTAGAACACCTCAAGTAGTCATGATGATTAAAGGCAACAACCCTTAGAATATATACAATTCTAAGACTCACTAAATCTCCAAACACTTAGTTATATAAAAAAGGTATTATAGTATCTAATACCTTATCAAAACATAGCAACCCACATCTTTCAGCCATGCCTGACATTAATGTTCTGGAATATATGTTTGAGAGTTTGGAAATATTTGTGTTTTTCATTTACCTGGCATATGAAGGTAATTGTATTCTTACATTCCACTATAATAGCTAATTAAAAATTTATTCAGTATTGCTAAGTAAAACTTGAGCTTAAGCCTCTGCTGTGGAAGGAATGAAATACCAACTGTGCTGCAGTAAAGTGTACAACTGACTATTAAAGGCCAGTTCACACATGCTTGATTTCTCAGTGCTTAGTTAGTCATAGGCCAATACATGAATCAAGGGCAATGGAATGTGCTAAATATGCCATTAACGCTGCTTTTTGCAATATAAATAGCATCTTACCTTTTATGTATAAGATAATCTTCAAGGATATCAAGACAACGAACCATCTGGGAGAATATAAGCACCTTATGGCCTCCTGCTTTCATTTTTGGAAGAAGTTTATCAATGAGGACCAGTTTCCCAGCAGACTGGATCATTGCTTGCAGATGAAAATCAGGAGCAGATTGACTGTAGGTCTCCCTAAACTCTCCTAAGATTTTTTCCTCAGCACCTGACAGACGAGACATGTAGTATAAAATGTACTTTGCTTCTTCTTTTGAAACACAGCCATATTTTATACAATGCTGACCTAAACTGTACAGCTTTACAGTATATCTGCCTGCCCCACAAACTGCATTATGATGTATTTATGGTCAGATTCTCCTCTACTTTTGGCTATTATCCATTGAGTTTTCATTCCAGTGCTTCTCGTACTAGCTACTACTGAGTAGAATAGCAGCTCAATTCATGAAACATTTAGTAGAAAGAAAGGTTTTTTTCCCCTAAAACATAATGTAACACATTAAGTGCTGGATTGCTGCAGCTGCCTTTTAAAATAGCTATTCTGCTTGAATTAATCCTAATTATAGCTGCCCATATCAGAAGTGTTTTACAACATATTAAGAAGGCATGAAGTAACTAACATATCACAGACTTAATCCAATTTTAATCCTAACTAGAATAATTTACTGAAATGGATAAAATTTACATAAGTGACTAGTCCCATTCATTTCAAGGGGTTTAGTCTAGGTAAGAATAAAATCTAATTTACCCAGGTGTTTTTACCTTTGATAAGATATGGATGATTGCAACATTTCCTGAGTTCCATCATAGTGTTAACTAAATTGGGTACATTGGCTTGCCCTGCTCCTTTTGACAAAAATGCAAAGTTTTTCTCTAAAATAGCTCGATAATATTTTTTCTGGATGTTTGTTAACTCCACTTCAATGATAGTTTCTTCTTTTGGAGCCAACTTCTTCTCTACATCTTCTTTTAGTCTTCTCAGCATCATTGGTTTCAGGATAGCTTGCAGCTTTTGCACCTATATGGAATTAAAAACATAGCTAGAATCCATAACTGTCCACAAGTTATTCCACGGCTTCAGTATGACTGAACTTGAGTTAGCTTCTCTGAATGACACAAGGAGACTGAACTATTTAAGCCATTGTGCATATGAAAGCTTTAAAAGATTTTAAAATTCAGCACAGTATTTCATGAGAAACATTTTGGTAATATACAGTGACATAACATGCCATATGTCATTTTATGGAGGAGGAGGAAGGAGGTATCAACTACTTTCTTTCAAAACTTGCCCACCCCCACAAAGCAGTATCCCTAGTAGAGAGAGTACACCATGGCCATTTACTCATTTGGGGAGGGAAGGAAAGTCCCTGAGGAGTGACAAGATGCTGTTTTAGAGGCTAGTGATGCCAAGAGACATCAGTTTCCCAGGTCTCCAGAGGGTATGCTGCAGCTTTACAGCTAGATAATGAAAGAGATCCATATTTCCAAATTGTCACCACATATGCATTCAAGCGTAGCTATATCATTGAACCTTAGGATAGTCCACACAACTGAATTTTCCATTACTATGTATGGATGTGAAAGCTGGACAGTGAAGAAAGGACAGGAGGACGGTCAACTCATTTGAGAAAGACAAATGAATAGAGCAAATAAGGCCTGAACTCTTCCTAGAAGCTACAATGACAAAACTGAAGCTGTTGTACTTTGGTCACATCATAAGAAGACATGACTTACTAGAAAATATGATAAAGCTTTGTAAGACTGAAGAAAATAGGAAAAGAGGAAAACAGTACTGCAGATAAACTTAATCAGGGAAGCCATGGGTGACTTGGAGGTTTCACATTCATAGGGTCACCATAATTCAAAATCAACTTGAAGGTAGTCAACAACTACAGATACACTTGGTGGGGATCTGAAAAGTGCATATTTTCTCATTACTCAACTGCAGATGGCACTATATGGATATGGGAGGGGTGCACTTCCACTAGGGATGCTACCTTCTGTAGGACTGGAAGGCATCCTATGCATCCTATTTGAGTTGTGTGTGCAGAGCATTAAACCCAAAATATGCAATGCAGGTTCTTGGACATAACCTGATGTTATGGAGGTTCATCATACAAAGCACAGTTGTTGTTGAGTAATGAGAAAATATCATACAAAGCACAGTTGTGGTTGTTGCTGCTGTTGTTTTAAAATACCCTCCATGCCCAGCACCCCTTCATATCTTGCCAAAATTCTTTGGTGCACTTTAAGTAGCTTGCTGGACTATGGCCAACAATGTTATACTTCATGAATTAGCTATGATTCTTCAGAAGTACAAATGCATCTTGTGTATAAAATTTACATTTTTCCCTCCAAAGAATTTTCTGCAGTTTTCTACTGAAATCACTGTGAACGGTAGCACTATTTATTTATTTTTACTATTGACAGGTAAAAGAAAAAGCATGGGAAAAACAGGCAGGTTGCCATGGCATTTTTTGAAATGAGGATACTTAATTTACTATTATAAAACTCACTGAGTTCTAGTTTTTGAATGTGTGGGGAATGGGGATGTGAACCCTGTAACATATTTAGAAAAGTTTACATACCTGCTCCTCTGTTTTAAGGTCTCCAAATTCCTGCATGAATGTAGATTCTGCCGGGAAACGTAATGGTTCAAGGAAGTGAAGGAGGCTGAAAAGTTCTTCAACTGTATTTTGCAATGGTGTGCCTGTCAACAGTACTTTGTGCTCCTATGAAAGATACACATTTTATTTTATATTGTTAGCATACAGATGGTAAAAAGTTATACTTAGTCTTGGAACTTTCACAGGATGTGCAGAGACAGTAAACATATACTAACAGACAAATACCATCAACAAACAGGTATTTTAATTACTTTTTATGCCTTTAAAAATTACATTTTATTAGAATTAAAAATTTTGCCACTTTTTCAAAGCAATTTGATTTGAACCTTAATCTAAAGTTAAGAGAGAGAATTATTACAAGACATGTTTGGAATGCAAGCAACAAAATAAATGATATGCTATGCATACAAGGTAGACAGCTTAAGAGATTTGCAGTTCAGAAGAGGCTAGGCCATTGTGCAAGCCATGGTTTCATGCAAGGCATCATTATAAAGTTGCCAGCCAAATCCCTCACCCTGGTTTCTAAGCTATTAAAAAAAAAAATCACAATCACACCTCATAACCCACCATACAGATTCCTGTGGAAGGGAAGAACA
>NC_056529.1:15910617-15964168 GCF_019175285.1 Sceloporus undulatus | reverse complement strand
AGCCACTCAGCGTGCAGATCAAATCTATAGTTTTGGGAAATGTTTTCTCTACATTATCACTTCAACCATCTAATTTCCTTTAATACCACATGAAATCACATCCCAAGAAAAGGAGTCATATCTCATTACTTCAGGAAACTGAACAGACACTCACAAGGTTCATAAGCTTCAGGCCCTCTAAAAGTTTGCAGTTTTTGTTCTTCAATCGATGTGCTTCATCAATAATAATACACCGCCATTCAATTGCATTGAGTTCTGGACAGCCACCAAGAATCATTTCAAAAGTGGTAATTATAGCCTTGAACTTGTATGTACCTCTAATGATTCGGCCCTAGAAGAGAGCGAATGAACATAACACTATTTGTCACAGTATTGAAAAACTATCACTTCTTGATTAGTTTCTGTAGGTGACAGTTATCTCACATAACTGGAAAGCTCCTTTGGGTGTGTGAGCATGACATGGATATGGTAAACACATAGATCAGCTCTTGAAAAGTAATATTTAAAAGCTGTAACATTACACCACACACACTGGAACAACATATAATGAATAACAAAGTGGAAACAAAACAAACAAACAAAAAAAAATCAAGAACAAAACACAGACACGTAACTATCTCCATATTAATATATAGGTTTTCAGATAAAGAATTCAGATAAAAAACATGCCACAAAAAGAATGGCTAACATCATGCATACAAATCAATTTATCCTGTTTGTAATAATTTATTACTTAAAATCCAGTATAGAAAGTTACCTGTGAGTCCCTGAAATACATCTCATATTGCTGTATCATCTGCCTACTAATCATGCTCCCATGATATACTACAACATTAAGATCAGTCCATGTGCGGAACTCTCTTTCCCAGTTGGCTATGGTGGAAAGTGGAGCTATGATCAGGAAGGGCCCTCTTATACCAGTCAGAAGAATTTCATAGAGGAATGTTATTGATTGGATGGTTTTGCCAAGACCCATTTCATCTGCTAAAATGCAGTTTTGCCTGGAAACACAAAAACCATTTGTTAGTAGGTCTACAAAGAGATATTAATTCATGATGACTTTCAATCATGAATCCTCCCCTGCCACTATGATTTTTTATTGGGCATCCAACAGAAGAGGCCTGTTTTCTCTGAAAAACTATTTCCTTGTAATCCTTCTTCCTTCATCATTACATATCACATTTAGTCTTAACCTTTGGTCCTCTAGATGTTTTGAACAGATTCCAGAAGCCCCAACCAGTATATCATATGATCAAGGATTCTCATACCTGAAGTCCAAAACATCTGGCTAGCCAAATGATAAGAACCACTCACATACTATACAGATCTGCTTTTTAAAAAATAACACAAAACAGCTAATATTAGACAGGGCATTTATACACATGATGTAATATGTTATTACATTAATTGGTTTATTCATTTCTTTTTCTATCACATTAGGCAATTGTAGCATCAAAACTATTTTGATCTGCTATGAACATAGGAAAAGTCATGGTGGAACAAATCAAAAGTCTATCTAGTCCAATACTCTGTTCGCACACCGGCCAACCAGATGCCTTGGGATGGCCCACAAACAATAGTGCAATCTTCCCATGCTGCTCATTATGCCCAAAACTGATATACAGAGGCACATTGCCTCTCATACAGGAGGAAATAAATATTCATCATGACTAACAATTGTGGACAGCTCCATCTTCTCAAAGCAGAGCACATACCTATTATACCAATTGAAGAGGAGCCAGTTGAGCCCTTCCAGCTGGTATTCCCTGAGTTGATTGCCATTTTTATACTCCCTGGATTGTTCTATCTTCTTCCATGAATTATGGGGCGGTCGTTCCTTAAAAATAAAATAAAAAATGAGAAACCTGCCACTTTTTCCATTCAAAGAAAGAAAGAGATGTGGGATTGGGGGGTGGCTGGAAGGAGGAGTTAGAAGAGTTGGTAGATGTCAGAGAAACTGTACCTTATTTTTTCACATACAAAAATAAGTATACAAATGCTAAATAAATTAGTTATGTACAAAATCTCACCATGAATGGACTAACTGATTAGTATATAAAATGTATTCCATTTATGTTAGGACAAAACAAAACTCTCTATTGCGTCTCTTCATCTGTTTTGCTTCTGGTGTTTTCCAGAATGATATCTAGCTGCTTTTTTATACACCATATAATCTTGAGTAACTGGGCAATTGTAAAATAAAGTAACTGCAGCATACAGATATATATATATATATTAGAATAGTATTCTATTCTATTCTATATTTAAAAAGAGAGATTTTGTTTTTACTTTCTAACTCACAGCCACTAACTCACAGCCACCGATTCTATAACTATAGTGCATACTCTTTCAGGAAATAGGTACATAGTTTTAGAGAGTGACGCTGAGGGACTTCAGTTCAGTGCTGATTCCCCATGCTGTTTAACATTCATATGAAGTTGGTAAGTGAGGTCAACACAAGTTTTAAAGTCTGCATACTGGAAATATCGGACTTGTAATGTGTGGGATACGTTCTAAAAAACCCTGAAGTGGAATCCCACAAAAGATAGTGACTATGTGGTTCCTAAGTTGAGCAACTGGGTAAGTGTCCTGACTTGGATGAGTATACACTTCTTCTGCCTAAATTGGGAGTGCTCTTTGATCCCTCTCTGGCACAGGAGGCTCAAGTATATTCTGTGACCCAGAGTGCCTTCTGCCAGCATCAGTTAGTTTATCAGCTACAGTGTTTCCAGTAGAAGGGTAACCTGACCAGAATACTGTAGTTCATGCAGTAGCAACTTCTTGTTCAGTTTAAGGTAAAGCACATGAAACTGCTCTTGAAGTTGACAGAGAAGCTGCAACTAGTGCAAAGTGTGTGATCTAGACTGTTAGGAGAAACACCATGTAGAAGTTACACCATATAAGATTTAAACCAACTGCACTGGGTGTCAATGCATTTTCTGGTCTGCATTAAGGTGTGAGTGACCATATATAAAACCTTAACCAGAGTGTGAATTGAATGTTTGAAAGAGAGTCTTTCTCTATATATATATGATCAAATACTGAGATCTCGTTGTCTATTTATGTCCCACCAGTGGAAGCAACACATTATGAGTAAACATAGGTGATGGCCTTATCTAACCTGGCACCCTAGCTGCATAATGCCACTCTCTCCCCTACTTGCTACTAACATCGGTATCATTTCAGTACCAAGTTAAAATAAAAACTTTAGGTCTCTGGTGATTGTAGACCCACATGGATTTCTGTTTCAGTATATGGTTTTAAATTCTTTTTGTTCAAATTTATTCTAATTGATTTATTTATTTTTAATTCAATTTTTAAAAATTGTCTAATACCACGTTCCTCTGCATGAAATCTTTGCATATGAGGCATGATATAATTACTTTAACAAATAAGATAAACAAGTAGTGTTTCCATCTTACACTGAATGGAAGAGTTGGTGTGAGTTATCACTCTGTGTTTCAGATGAGTCAAAACATACAATGGGAGGGAAGAAGACATATTTCCTGACTATTTCTTTCAAATATGTCATTAATTATCTGTATTTATCCTTACCAATCGCCTTGAATCGGGCCTTAAAGCTTGCAGTTGTTCAAACTCTTCTATTTTTCCTTGATCTACATCTTCTTTTAGCTCCCAAGTGCTGTCTTCATATGGCAGTGAGCACCACTTTACCAAGTAGTAAGTAACAGGCTGCAGTGGGAAAAGATACGTTATCAGACTTCCATTTAACTTAAAGAATTCTAAGATGTTATTATGTCAAACTGATGAGCCACACGTTCTCCACTCCTTGGATTATTTTTGTAATGGCTAAAATTAATAAGAACAGTTTATCCTTGTGTTCCAGTTTGAAATCAAACATATAAACAGTGCCTTCTAAATACCTAAGTTATGCCTTGTTTAAATAAATTTCAACTGCATTGTTTTGAACTTCTAATTCTCAAAATTTTTCTATACTCACAGTCAGCCAACATCTGTGGCTTTGACTTTTATGGCTTTGATTATTTGCAGATTTGATTAATGTGTTCTCTCTAGAAATCTCTAGGTTCTCAAGTGTGACTCCTCCAGATGTTGGCTATAGAGTTGTGCTGGAGGACTTAGAGCTTTCTAGAGAAAACAGTTCTCTAGGCATTTATAGGTCTTCCAGCATAATTCTATGGTCAACATCTGGCAGATGTTGGCATACAGTTGTGCTGCAGGACACAGATTCCTAGAGAGGTGTTCTCTCAGGTAAAAAAGAGTGGTTTATTATTTGCCAATTTCCCACTTTCACAGGGGTCCTCCACTCCTAAAACCAGCTAATGTCGAGGGCCCATTGCATTTACTTTCAGAGTCATCTGTGGCTGTCCTTTCCCCTTCTCCCTCATTTTACATTTGCCTTTAAACCTTTTAACATTTAGCTCTTTATCAAAACATATATTAAAAATTTTAATTATTTATCTACATTTTGCAAAATTCTGCTCTATTTTTTGCACTTCAGGGAAGTTTATAGTTTGAACAGACTGACAGACACAGGCAGGACCATGCAGTACTTTAAAGATACTTCACTGATCATGACATAATTGTGAAAATTGTGAATTACTTTTTTTAGTCAAATCCATACCTCTCCAGTGTCCTTATCTTCACAAAAGGAGACTTCTAACACCCGATCTACTTCAATATAATCAGGATTGAATGGTTCTTCCTCCATCTGAAATTGAAATTGAATATTCTTTTATAATATGTTTATAATTATTTAACTGAATGAGCCACCACTGTGGCAGGGATAAAACTGCTAAGAATTTTTTTTGTATTTAACTATTTTTAAAATCTAACAATTCATTGATACAATTTGACAGCTAAAATAAGAAGAAAACACACAGAGGCACACCCAGAACAAGATAGCATGCTGAAATATACGTAAGTGTTTTTATAAACAAAATATAGAATAACATAAGTAAAGTTTTGTTTTGTTTCTTACACATACTCACATCTGCAAAAAAATGGGCTCTCTGTGCTTGTCTCAGCTTGAAACGTTTGATTTTCTGCTGGATTCTTTTATCCTTTAGAAGCTGTTGTTCTGTAGCCCATTCACAGTGGAGGTAGGAGCTAAAAGTGCAGAACAATATGTTAGCATACTGCATCTAGCGTAAGTTTGTTATAAGTATTTTTTCACGTATTAAATGTGAAAATCATTAAATGTTTCTTTAGAGTATTTCTATCCCAATCTTCAACCAAAAAGCTTACAAATTCTAAACCTGACATCTCTCTGCCCTCAGATTTACAATCTAAATGAAATGCACAAGGAATGGAAGTCAGGAAGAAGACTAAGTCCAGTACATGTTGCCTGTTCTTTTCCTCCTCTGAGGCCATAGCAGTGGCTTCTTGTGATGGAGGGAGGGACAATGAAACCTTCAAATACAACTGCAGGTGAATGCTTGATATATTATGAGTTTAATTTGGAACCTTAAAATTAATCTTAGAATTAAACCAAAATGTCATGATGCCAAAATAAAAGCAGTACACTCTCATTTTAGAACTGAATGCTTCAGCAAACACATATATGCCAAAAAACAACTATGGCCCTGATTGAACAAGCAGGAGCCTAACTTATTTCCATTTGCTAATCACCTTTGCTGTATTATCGTATCTCTCCAGAAGATATCCAGAAACAATGCTATGTTGTATTAAAAGCTGCCTATCCACTTGGCAATATTAGTAATGAAGCCTTGCTGGTACTGCTGAAAGATTTCAATAAAAGCTCAACAGCATAAACAGATCACTCCCATGCAGCCCTTGAAACTGGGCTTAAGCCCGAAGAAACATCAGACTAGAAAATGTTCTGCAATTTAAATAGAAACTCAACTGTAATACTTACTAGTTTTTGTATTTAACAAAAAATTCCTCTGCTTCCACTGTCACTCCCCCAGAAATCTGAAAAGAGCAAGGGCACAGTATCCCATTAGAAGATTTACTTATTTACAATTTTGAACCAAATACCTAAATTTTTGTATTTACTCACTTCTTTCTTTACAATTCTGGAAGATAAAATTTTATCTACAATGGCTGCATCTTCTTCACTTGGATTCTCCTGTAGAAGAAGGGGAAACAAAGTAAATCCCATAAAAGCAATCTTAAACAGAGTTTGCTTGATAATGAGCTATCAGATAAATGAATAAGGAGACACGTATAAAAAAGAATAACAGCCCATCATGTTTATGAATTCTGTTTTGGTGAGGCTTATATGGAACATAGATTTGATGGATGTCAGCCCTTAGACCTCTCCATTTTTGGCGCTTGGATGATGACATATCAATAGGCTAGGTCACTGAGTCTAGGTACAGAAGTCATGTACTGGTCACATAAGTTCAGTACTAGAAATGATACGTCAGAAAGTCACAAATGTAGTGCCAGGTAACACCACCACACAACACAGATGGCCATTTAACGGCAAATGATCTGCAACTGTGCACCTGTAATTGCCTTTTCTTAGGCTGGCTGCAGAGAACACAGAACTGCAAGAGGTAAAGTCTTTAAAAACAACTTTGCTTACCACAAATAACTGTAAAGGCTGTTCAGCAGGCAAAGGAGCAGAACTCTTTTTAAATTTTGCAGATGCTTTGGCTTCTTCTTCAAATTGTTTTCCTTCACCTTCTTCTGCATACTTCTTCCTTTTAATTTGTCGATTGGATCTTCTTTTCTAAAATGGAAGGGCATATAACTGCAAAGCTTTGTTGTGTGACAGGAATACACTGTGGTGAAGAACCAACATCTTTAGCAAGTTTTCTAAAAATGAAAGTTTTAGATACCTGAGAGGTCTCATCTTTGAATGACTGCTGAGTAGGCTGCTTAACTTCAGACATTTCATCTGAAGACTCGTTTTTTCTCTTTTGCTTTTTACCCAGAGTAATTATAAGCTTGCTGTTTGGAAACAAAAGACAACATTATGCCTGTGCATAAAAGCTGAGGTTTCTTGTCTACACTATTGTAATATTAAAAGGTAAAGTATTTCAACATTTCCTCCTAATCTTGCTGTGGTGTTGGACAAAAACATAAGGTTACAGTTCCTGCTCTGGGAATATGGTTTATGTTTATTATGCTTTATTAAATAACAGACAACTATAGGACAATATCTACAGATGTGCCTGGAAGAATCTGACACGTGAAATACAGTGGGCCCTTCCCTTATGTAGGGGATTCGATACGTTTCCCCCCATGTAAGGGGAATTCCATGTATGCTTGTGCCCCATTGCAAGCAATGGGCTGCATGCTCATGGAAATGGTGTGACACGCATGCCACGGGCGCGCGCACATCATATGGTTAATTGCTGCATGGCTTCAGCGTAAGCTTGAAGCTGCGTATGGTGCGCCCACATATGGCGCGGGCACACTGTACCACTTATAGATATATAAAAATTGTTATATACACACTGTATGCTCTCAGTTTTTATACATGGCCCACATCAAGCATGCCCATACAATTTTCAAGTTGACAGTCTGGAAATTCAAATCAAGAAATACAGAAACCATTTCATCAGTAACCACTAATAATGACTACAGAATTATAAGGGAAATTATATTCTTAATGCAACACTGCTAATTATTTCTGAGTTTATGTTCAAAGGGTTACAGAAAAAGGAGAAATATTAATATCATTCCATCTGGTTTTAATCAGAGGGCTGCAAATACATATAATTTTCCATATTTAGAATCTGACAAGTGCTGGTTTCAATGCAATCTCAAAATAATCACAATGCGATTACAATCAAACCTAAATTCAGACAGAGATGTCCTTAGATGAACACTTTACATAATGTAGATTTGATAATTATATACTATGCAGCAGTGAGAGAATTGCTTTCGAGCAGCATTTGCTGTCACTTCACAACTCCCTTCCCTGAAGCTCTGGCCTTGTTCATATGCAATTATTACATGTCAAAAAACAGTAAACGCAACTGGCCCCTGGAAGATAATTATGAGTAGTGATGGGGGCTGACTGAACTCATTTTAGCTGTATCATACTTAAAGATATGACTAGGTAAATTTCTAATATTGGTGATGTACCCATTCAACGATGTACAAATATTGCGTAATACTACAATTAAGCAGCAATTTATTGAGCTTGCAAAATTTAGCAGCAAATATCAAATCTTATTTGTAGATGTAACATGTAAAAGTTACAGAACAGTACCGTTTTTGTACAAGTTCTGATCATGGAAGATTTAAAGACAGACCCTTATGTTTACTAATACAAAATGACACTACTTGTTTGTTCTCCTCAAAGAAAACGTCACAGCAAATGCGGAAGAAGGAGAGCACCCAATTTTTCATGCAGGTGCTGTGATGAAAATGCAATACTGGCACTGAGATGCTACATACAAGTGGGCTGGTGATCTCCAATTTCTAAATGTTTTCATCTCCTGAAACATTACCATTATATTGTAGAGACACCTTGTAGCACCTTAGAGACTAACTGAAAGAAAGAAGTTGACAGCTTTAAAAGCATCTGAGGAAGGAGACTGAAGTCTACGAAAGCTGAAGCTGCCAACTTCTTTCAGTTAGCCTCAAAGGTGTGAAAAGATCTCTCTACATACTGATCCCACAGACTAACATAACTGTATCTTGGAAAATTACTATGTGGGGCTGCAGCTATATAAAAAAATATATGATAAGTTTCACAGGGGTCAGTAAATATAAAGTGATCCTTGTTGTTTCAAGTACAGAGGCAACATCATAGTTGAAGGTATTGTTTCACAGTAGAATTTTACACTTCGGTTACTTTGCTCTATATGTATAAGGCACAAGCCAAACTTATGTGCACATTAGTATTTTGACCCAAAGCCCATGAAGCTTTAGTGACAACCTATGGACATTTGATTCAATGGCAAAGGCCCAGATGGAAAGCGATATTATAGCACCTTTGAAACTAATTGAGAGAAAAGTTCCTCAAGTCTCTCCTCATAAGGCATGGTTTCCAGACCCTTCACCATTCTGGTTGCCCTCCTCTGGACATGCTTCCAGTTTGTCAACAACCCTTGTGTCCAGTTCTGGGCATCTCAATTCAAAAAGGATGTTGACAAGCTGGAGCATGTCTAAAGGAAGGCAATTAAAATTGTGAAGGTCTGGAAGAGACCTTCATTTTGGCTGCCCTCCTCTAGACACACCGCCGCTTGTCAACATCTTGAATTGTGGTGCCCAGTACTGGACACAGTATTCCAGGTGAAGTCGGATCAAAGCTGAATAAAACGGCACCATTGCTTCCCTCGATCTAGACACTATACTTCTATTGATACAGCCTAGAATTGTATTAGCTTTTCTAGCTGCCACATCACATTGCAGACTCATGTTCAGTTTGTGGTCCACTAAGACTCCTAGATCTCTTTCACATGCACTGCTGTCTAGCCAGGTGTCACCCATTTTATATCTGTGCATTTCATTTTTACGGCCCAAGTGTAGTAACCTACATTTCTCCCTGTTAGAATTCATTTTATTAGTTGTGGCCCAGATTTTTAATCTGTTAAATTTATATTGAATTCTGATACTGTCTTCTGGGGTATTGGCTACCCCTTCCTAACTTGATGCCATCTGCAGATTTCATAAGTATGCCCCCAATTCTGTCATCCAAGTCATTGATAAAGATTTTGAATAGCACTGGGCCCAGAGCAGAACCCTGTGGCAACTTACTAGTCACTTCTCTCCAGGATGAAGAGGAGCCATCAGTGAGCACCCTTTGGGTTCAGTCAGGTAACCAATTACAAATCCATGTAACAGTTGTATTGTCTAACCCAAATTTTACTAGCTTTTTTGCAAGAATATCATGATGGACCTTGTCAAAGGCTAAATCTAGTTACGACTAAATTGCAAATACAATAATCAACAGTAAAACCAAGAAGCTTATTAAGTATTAAGATCTGCTAATGCTTGATTATACAAGTTAAGTTTTTAACAGGTGCCCAAGTATCAATAAGGTGGGTGTCTGTTCTGTGTAATGGCTCCCTTTTCCTATTTGCATCACCAGAGCAACACCACTCAAATGCTGCTTTTCAATGCAACTCTATACTAAACAGAGTCATCTGTGGGTGGCTGTAATAAAGAATCATCACTTTTGAATGTCAACTCATTTTAAAAAATAAATGACAAGCCAGGAAACCCACTACAATAGCTTTAGATGCCTAGTCTTTGTTATCAGTGAACTTTAAGGCTTACTATAGTAAAATATTTGTTCTATATATTATTAGTCAATGAAGCCCATGGCAAAGTACACAGTTGCCAGCTCTGAGCAAAAGCAGCAGGAAATTTAATTAGATCCATGATGGGCACCATCACAAATGTCTTGAAGAAAATTGTTTTTTAATGCTACCAACTTACTACTGTAAAATCAGAGCTTTCCCTCAACATTAGCAAAATTAAGGTGCTTTTGTAGCCATCAAGATTTAGGTCCTAGATACCAGGTGTAGCATGTTAACCATATGAATTTTGGTCTCCTTCAAACACACAATGGCTAGCTTTGCACATATGCAAACAAATGTCAAATCGGGGGAAAATCCTAAACAAACTGATATACTTTCCTGCTGTGTCATTAGATGAAAGAGTAAACTCATGTAATACAAAAGTGAAAGAATCCTCCCATTCTGGGAAAAAGAGACATTGAGATATTACCAAAGAATTCCAGGATACTGCCATCACATTCTGCAGATTAAATCAGTATTGTGTGTAGAGATTTTTAAAGAACTAGCTGTTATGAGGGAAACATCCAAACAGCATAATGACTGTATCCTCACACAAGTTTTACATTTCTGTTTAACCTCCGATGAAGTTTGGCAAGAGCTACATCCAAACATTTATCCATAACCAGGCAAGGTCTCTCAAAAACAAGCAAAACTTTGTACACCATTGCTTCCAAGTATTGATTCACAAAACTATTAACATACATATGTTTCAAACACACATATACAACATTCCTTCTGCTACATGTGTATAATCCAACAGCAGAAAGCAATTCACATTAATATAAATTCCATGAAATGCATCAGCTGACAAAGTGAACGCACTGACACTCATCTCAAGATACTGTACATCTGAGCAACTGATATCCCTAGATCTTCTGTACCTTCTTCTCTTTTACAAGAAAGAAAGAAAGAAAGAAAGAAAGGGAATTGCCCCTTATTCATCACACTACAGCTGCTGCAGCCAGACGGCTCTGGCAGGCCTCCATATTGCATATGATTCATCTTGCCAACTGTATGACTCATAATTCTGAAATGCACCTGAAGGTCATGTAGTCGAAAACTATGAATGCTTCAAATAGGCTATCCCTACGTGGCAACATAAAAGCACAAGTGTGCATAGGATGTTGTGCATGACAAGCCCACTTTGTTACCATTGCTCTGTTCAGTCAGTCTGCTTTAGCCACACCACACACAGCAAAGCCTTTTTCTGAGGCGAAGATGAAAAGGATGATGCTAATGATGCTATAAGTCATCAGAGAGGTTTTAAAAAAACAACCTGCGTATGCATTGTAGAGGTTAAAAGTGTAAGTGTTAAAATCTAACTTATTACATGGATTCACTATGCGGCCACCGACAAGCCAGTAATGGAGATAACACTGGTGATATGATGACCCTGTTTAAATATTTGAAGGGATGTCATATTAAGGATGGAGCAAGCTTGTTTTCTGCTGCTCCAGAGTCTAGGACCCAGAACAGTGGATGCAAGCCTCAACATTAGGAGGAACTTCCTAACAGTAATGGCTGTTCAACAGTGGAACACACCCCTTCCTCAGAATGTAGTGGAATCTCCTTCCTTGGAGGTCTTTAAACAGAGGCTTGATGGCCATCTATCGGGGATGCTTTGATTGAGAGTTCCTGCATGGCAGAATGGGGTTGGACTGGATGGTCCTTGTGGTCTCTTCCAACTCTACGATTCTATGACTATCTTACAGTGTTATTAAGAATTAGTATGTACAGAGATCTTGTAACACCTCTGAGACTAACTGAAATAAAGAAGTTGGCAGCATGAGCTTACACAGAATTCAGTCTACTTTCTCAGATGCATTTAGTCTGTTTTTAGGAATGTTGAAATCAAAGTGCCTTAGAGCTCAATTCAATGCCAGCCACTGATTTCAAGAGGCTTACATGTAATGGTCACACTACTACTGAGTTCAAAACTGATATATAAAGAAACTATGGGGGAGTAATTGTGGCACATATTCCTCCACAATATCAACTGTTATGATAACTATAGGAAGAAAATTATGGAGGGATTAATATAGTATCGGTGTTACACCCCCCCCCCAAAAAAAAAAAAGATTTGGAAGACCAGTTCTCATTTCTGTTAAGATCTCTGGCAAGTAAGGTTACGACTTGGGTTTTTCCTCAGAAAAACAGATTTGCCTATTACTTGCATCACCCAAGAAGCCTTAATTCAGAGCCCAGGCCTTGGCTACCTTCTATTCTTATTTAGCAGGTTCATTCTTGCTCTGTTTAAACATCCATTTTGTACGGTCACACTTACATTGTGTTACTTCAAAGACCTACTTCTGTTTGTGTACTGTCCTGCTTCTCGTCCAACTTGGATTCCCACTGGCTTCCTCATACATCTTACTCTTGTATCCCTTTTCAGCACTGCTAACCTCCCTAGAAATGAGTTTCTGCTTGGATAAAGCTCCCTAATGGCACTGTAACTACTCATTCCAAGGATTTATGTAGAAGCCTCATTTCCCTCTGAAGCACTGCTAAGACGTTTGAGAGAGATGTCAAAAGCACCCCACCATTTGGTTCTTAAAAGGCTATGTACCTGCAGTCACTCCAGAAAAAGTATATACCCTCAAAATAGCAATAAGCAGTAAACCAAAGGAATAACAAACTGTTTAGAAATTTGCACCAGCAATACAAAATGAGCCATAAAAGACAGTATGTATCTGTTATACATTCGAATGGTCTAGACAGAACAACCTTCCTCAGTGTTTTTACCCTGGAGGAAATCTTGAAATAATTTTCAAGTCTCAGGGACACGAATACAATTTATTCTATCTATGGCTCAAATTACCACCCACCAATTACAGTTTCCCATGGAACCCCTAACAACTTTTCACAGAACTCTATGATTCCAAGGTATCCTGGTTAAGAGTCCCTGATCAAAAAGGCACAGCTTAAATCAAAAAGCAGTATTGCTACAATGAAAAATAATACGAAAAGTAGCAAGCAGAAGCTATTAAAAATGCTTGAAAATTATGCATTAGCAAAAATATTACTGTACATCGAACAAAGCTTTACTGCTTATGTCAATATACCATCATTACATCTCGGTTTAAGAAGTTAAACTTCATTCACAGACCAACACAGCATTCTATCTTATATATGACTTAAGCCAGTCTCTAACTGGTTTTCACTAAACTGGGTTTAGTGAAAAAAGTTGCCATTAACTGGCCGTGCGGCAATAAGGAGATTTTCAAAGTATAGGAAATTTAAAGTCCGTAGTTTTTTGTGGGTTTTTCAGGCTAGGTGGCCATGTTCTAGAAGATTTTCTTCCTGACGTTTCGCCAGCATCTGTGGCTGGCATCTTCAGAGATGCATCTCCACAGATGCTGGCGAAACGTCAGGAAGAAAATCTTCTAGAACATGGTCACATAGCCTGAAAAAACCACAAAAAACTATGGATGCCGGCCATAAAAGCCTTCGACTTCAAATTTAAAGTCCATTTCAGCTCAACAGGGACCCCTCTTTTGCAATCCAGTATGTCTCCATTCCAGTGAAGTCACAGGACTCTTTCTCCCCTCCCCTCCTGTTTGGTTTGTAACATCTTGCCTGATGGAGAAGCCCATGGAGCTTTGAAAGCTTGTAAGTGCATTTTGGTTGGCCAATAAAGGTATCACTGATGGAATATATATATATATATATATATATATATATATATATAAAATCATCCCATGATTACTGAAGAGGCTCAGCCCACTGCAGAGGGAAGTCCTCCCAGGTGGGGTTTTTTTTTCACCCTCTTAATACTTTTGCAAACTTCAGGATTCCCACAAGCATGTTGCCTCATTTCTCACTGGCCCCATTTTAGCTGCAATCCTCCAACAACTTACTGACTTAAAAATATCATAAAGCCTGGAATTTTTGTTTTATCAATACTGCATCCTGGAATTAAGGTACTAAATGTTAAATATTATTGATAACTTGATTCGTACTGAAATTTCAAAAGCAAAGATGTTATTTTAGTGATTCAAACATGTTTTATGGTAATTTAATTGTTCCTATGACTTTCTGCATTCATTAATGCCAAATAACAGCACAGCAAAGGTTGGGCTGCAGATATAAGCAACACAACATTTTTACAGTTTAATAACTTTCTGATCCTTTACAAACTAATTCCTTACTCTTGGTAACTCTTCCAATTGCTCTTTGAATGCAATCTTAAGCATGTTTTCTTGGATGTAAAGCACAATGAAATCAATGGGAGCTATTCCCATATACGTATGGTTATGGACCGAGTGTTAAACTACCATAAAATACCATGTTAGCCTGCTTACCCAATTTTTGCTCGTTCTTTAGTTTTGGAAGATGAGCTAGTTTTGGGCTTTTTGCTTTCTTTGTCTTTTGGTTTGGATTTAACTTTTCTGCCCTTCTTTTCTTCTCTTCCTTCTGCTGACACACTTGGGAAGTTTTCCGGACTCATTACTCGTGGAATGTTTCTCTCCCCTCTCTCTTTTGCTTTTGCTATTGCCTCGGATATTATGCGATTGGCTTTCTCCTGCTTGCTTTCAGATTCCACTTTTTTTTTCTGTTTCTTCTCAGACACAGCTTTCACCTGGGTATTCTGTAACTTAGTATATGTCCCAGAGCCATCTGTTTTCTTGGTGGAAGGAGGCTGCAAGAGAACAGATTATTTGTCTTAGACCAGAACACAACCATATACTGAAGCTTTATAGTGTACACCTATACAGGGTTTACCAAGACCTAGGTTCCAATATATTCATTGGCAATTACTCTCAAATATGCACAAATATGACTTCACCCATGCAACACAATCCTATGCATATTCACTCAGATGTTAGTAGCCCAACTGTATTCTATGGGGCTTACACCTACCTATGTGTTTAACACTGCAGTTAGGGAGGGAGGATGCAGAAGATTGGTGAATCATCTGCCATTTCCAAAGCCCTGCAGACTCCTATCAGCCAGTAGATGGGGGAGGTTATCTTTCCATATTTCTTTTCATGCTCTCTCTCACACCCTTGATTTCACTTTTAACAAGAAGAAAAATATGTGTTCCAGCTTCAGGCTGATACTAGCAAAGGGAGGAATAAACCTGGGATCTCTTGGAGAAGTCAAGGGGAACTTGATCCAGAAGATCTAATCAGCTGCAAGCCCTTCCCTTGGAATGTCCCATTTTAGGGCCTGTTACTGGTGGAGACACCAGTCACAACAGAACTACATCCACACAGCTTTCTATTGATATATTGGGGCCACCAAGACAGACATGTTTGCCTGCTATCACAGCTCAACTAGAGAAAGGCATCTGCATCCCATCCTGATCCACTCCAGTTACCAGATCTGGGTATTAGGATTACTTGGGTCACACAGACTGATAGTAAATGCATATATACAAATGCAGTAAAATGAAATGTTGACATACTATCCCAAATTTATACAGAAAGTAATATAAAAATACTGGGTAACACTGTAACACAAAATAACAGGTCAAACTTTTCTATGGATTTTTCTTGACAGCAAATATTTAGAAAAATTTGATGGAATAATACCTTTTACATAACCAAAATTATTTTACGTTAGGCTGAGTCCTTGCTTGTGTAATGAAAAGATGGGAAGGGAAACAGACACCTCAATGGGATTTTTCCCCCTTTATTTTTTAAAAAATCTAACTTACATTAAGAGGCAGCAGTTCACTTTTGTATTTGTAAAGTAGTGATAGCAAAAAAATGTGTCATTTGAAGTTATACATATAATCTTAACGCTGAAGAAAATTGTACGTTTGAAAAATGTTTATTATAAAGATCCTCTGCTGTATGATTTTCATGGTTTGAAATGTCTGAAGCCCTGTATAAAGGGGAGGATAGATATATATTGCCCATTAACTTAGCAGCTGTGTCTGGGGAGGGTCTTGTTTCTAGGCTTCAAGTACTGATGTGGGTGGGCCACAACATTACTCCTACTCCATCTGCATTTAACCACATTCTCCATTTTACTTTTAGCCTTATTCAGGCTTGTATTTTCTGTTCTATTTTGCTCCTCTTATAAATGGTTTTATACTCTCAGGCCGACTCACCCTTTATCACGTTACATAAAAATGTGTGTGTTTTTTTAAAATATACAATTTCTTAAGACTAGTCTCATGATCGCATCTCTCTTGTTTCAAAATGCTATGGCTCAAATGTTTTGTTTTTTTTAAATGCCAAGGGAAAACACAATCCTTTTAAATAACCATCTCTATGAACATTGGAAAGACAGATCCACATTCATTTATCAACCTTGAAAAGCAAAGACACCGAACCCATGTGCTGAACGGCAAATTATACCAACTTACATAACATAAAAGTTAACGTCATAACATAATCTGCACATAAAGCATTGTTTTAATGTTGGACGCAAGATATGTAAGTAGAATGGGCTTTCAGAGGAAAAGGAAAGCCTGCTATGCTAAAAATAATCTCAATTAATTACCAAAAAATTCTTCTGTTTAGAATTTCTGTTTAGATCACAGGAAACGGTTAAACAGTTCCTTTGTTTGGTTGTTTTTTCCCAAAGGCAGACTGAAATTCTTGATTCGAACACAAGCAATTCTAGCAGCCTCTCTCAGATCTCATGGAGAACAGTCTTTTTTTTTTTTACAAACACACACACAATGTAAGGAATGGAAAGAATTTCCTATCCAAACAGACCAGAAAAAGAAAGAAAAAGGAGGGGGGGAACAGATAACAATTCTGTAATGTTCTCACCCATAAATGTGCCTCTGACTACAGCATGGGGGAGAGCCAGGAATTTCCAAACCCATTTTCAGGCCAAATCCAGTTCGCTTCCCTAGATACATTTTTCTATATGTGCCTCATCAAAGCTTAACAGCAAAGGCTGCAGCACCAAGAAGAAAGCAGTGCTTGTGATAGCCAAGGAAAATGCCACCTCAAGGCCTGCGGGCTACAACCAAATCACCAAGACTCGAGAAAACAGCAACAAGCTCAAGATGGCGATACAGCACCCGTAGCAGCAGCCAGTAATAAGGAAGGTTATTCAATCCCATTAGCCTTTTAGCCCAAAGAACCCCTCCTCCTCCCACTCATTCAAGCTTTCACTTACCCTTCCTCTTGGCCTCTTCACTGAAGACATTTTTGGCATCAGACAAAGGCTCGCCCTCTGGTTTTTTCACCAGCCGAGGTAGTGCTCAAGAGGAAACCATTGAAAGAAGGTTGCTAAATGGCCTGTTTAGCAAGCCAAAAAGCCAGGGTAGACACAAGTACACATTGTGATTTACCAACATATTCCTCCCTTGGCAAGCATGAGCCTCCTGTTTATCTACTGCACGGGAGAAAAACAGTGTCAACCTCCACCGAAAGGTAAAAATTGCAACAACGGCTGTAAGCAGATAGCCAGATTCCGGCGAAACACAGAAAGAAATGAATGCACAAAGCATCAAAATGCATCAGCATGAATATTAGAGATGTCGTTAAAAATACTGACTCCTTCTGCGGAAGTAGGCCAGCAGATGGTGCTACCAGTTATTATTCCATTAGACTCTGCAATTTAACCCTCAATGGACTGCTCTTCTCTTATATGTGGTACAGGACTTAACTCTTACGCTTCCATCTCCGGCAGCTGAAATAATACTTTCATGCACAGAATGCTGGAGTTTACATGCCAAACACCAACAAATGTTCATTTAAAATACTTCTCCGCACTACTGCTAGACACATAAAACAAGACTCTCCTGAGACTCAAAAACTCAAGGACTGTGTACGGTTCGTTGCTTAGATATTTGGTTTCACAAAGTACAGTATAGCTTTCCTTTTTCAGAAAGGGAATACAGTACAACCAGCATTTTAGGTTAGGACTGCCATCGCTTTGTTCAGAAGCTATTTTGCACCAAGATATTTTAATGTTTGTCATATGTTTTAAAACTGTATTATTTTTTCCTTCATCCTTGACCTATTGTCCTGCCTAAGACCTTCTTCACCAAAAATCCATATTATCTTCATCAGAAAATGTTAAATGCTATATTTATATAATACAAACAAGATCAACTTTAATGCTTATAAAGGGGGGAGGGAATCAGACAGATGTCAGAAAAGGAACCACAACTTAAAAGTTACTTTTAAAAATGTAGTAACCTAAATAAAGCTCAAGTTTTTAATACATTGGTTCATTCATTCCGATGAAATTTAAATCTGTTTTGGAAATGGATATGATAGCATAGGACTGGACTGCATTGCTGGCTTGTAGCAAATAAGTACAACTTTGCTAGAATTTGTGGAGAACTGGTGGAAAACCAGTTAGGTAGGGGCCTAAATACCCTAAACATCCTGTTTGATCTTGGAAGCTAAGCAAGGTCAACCCTGGTTAGTGTTTTGATGGGAGACCATCAACAAATACCAGGTGCTACAGATTGTATTTCGGAGGAAAGTACTAGCAAAACTCCCTCTTAGTATTCATTGCCTAAGAAAACACTATGATATCCATGGGGTTTCCAAAAGCCAACAGACAATTTGAAGGCACATATACACACAGAGACCTATGTTTTCCAAAGTTCTGTCAAGGGCTGTTTTCCTTGACTTGGGAGAAAGAAGATGAGACAACAAGAGGTGGATAACATATGTGACAAATCTGAAGTCATTATGATTCTATGAGTACAATGAAATTGCTTAGTAAATCAATGAGGCACAGAGCATTTAAAAACTAATACAAACTTGCAAGGCAGTCTGTGGACAAGGTTACTAGCAATGTAGTCCTACACATACAAGTTGAACTAAAATCAATGGAACTTACTCTTTGTAGCTTTAGGAATATAGCCTAAGGATTCAATGGCATTTGGATGCACACACATCACAGAGTCTTTTTCGTGCTGATGTTGTCTCAGGTAGACACATGCTGCAGTTGCCTTGCTCATTTTTACTTGCTTCTAGCCCAAGTCAACAGCCTCAATAGATCTGGATGGGTCTATACATTATCTAATGTACTTGCAATTTTAAAACCTTTTTTATTTCTATGGAAGTAAGTGTCCAGAACTCTCACTTGCAAATGCACAAATAAAGGCAGGGAGGGTTCTATTCAACTGTTCACTAAGACTGCATCTGCACTGCAGAAATAATCCAGTTTGACACCACTTTAACTGTCATGGCTCAATGCTATGGAAGTGAGCGAACTGTAGTTTGTTTTAGCACCAGGGCTCTCTGACAGAGAAGGCTAAACATCTCACAAAACTACCATCCCCACAATTCTATAGCTTTGAGTCACGACAGTTAAAGTCATGTCAAACTGGATTAGTTGTGCAGTGCGGATACAGTCTAAGGATACTTTCTCCCACTTTTTGCCATTCTATCAAAAGTACTACGAAAACTGACAAAGCAGTGGGCCATATATTCTAAACTAGTCCCAACTAGAGCCAACCCACTGAATCAATGGAATTTACAGTAAATACCGACTTACCAGTCAGCAACTGATTCAATGGGTCTACTTTAACTGGGACTAGCCTTTGGATTTAGACCCTATACTATTGAGTACAATTTATTTATGTATTTATGTGCAGATATTTTGTTTATTTAACATTAAATTATTTTAAATGCTAAGGCATCTGACCGCTAATTTCTGGCTGTTCTGCAGTGATTCCCTGACCACTTAGCCCCCTCACCATAACATTTATTCTGCTACAAACCTGGCTGGTTTCCATCTCCAATTAAAAAGAGGTGCAATGCAGCCTTAAGCATTTTTAGCGGATGCAACTTCTTTTTTTTTTTGAAAAAAGATTCCATTGCAGTCATGGGGCAGAATGCGCTTTAGCAGTGCCCACCGATGATCTTTATTTAGAGATCAACAACTCCCCCCCCCGAAATTTTTCCAGATAAATAGTGGGCAAATTTGTAGTGTCTATCCTTCAGAACATTAAAAAACCAAGGTTTAAAATAAAAATAAAAACCCCGCTTCCAGTTTTGTTATGTTTGTTGTTTCATTTTGGTTTGGCTGGTTGGATGTCAGTTTCAGGGCAGACAATAATCTGTCTCCAGTGTGCAAAACAATTGCTACTGGAAGCTTTCAGGAGCAGAAAGAAAGCACTTTTTGGTCTTGACTTTTTCCATTGTGTTTCCAAGAGCACCCAAGGGCTATAAAAATAGCCTTAGGGGCCACACCTCATACAACCTTGTTCTACGGCTATCAGTAGTTTTTGATACTTGTAAATTCAGCAACTAGGTTAGACAGTAATTGGAGGTACTCCATATTGTTCTGTTACTATTTCACATCTATTTTAAGAAATTAGATGTTGCTATTATCTATTGTTTTTAATGTTCTCTCTGAGTGTAAATTAAATAATAATAATAATAATAATAATAATAATAATAAGTTTATTTATATCCCGCTTTTCCAATTTTGATCAAAGCGGCAAGGCAAGATTTATATATACTGTGTGTGTGTGTATGCTTCTTGGATTGTAAACCGCTTTAGGGACTTAATGAATCAAGGTATTAAGATCATATCTCCCTAATAAGAACAGTGTGCAGTGGCAGCCAATTGCTTTCAGGCCCCATTTCCAGGTGTTGACTTCATATTGCCAAAACGGTTTGGGGCCGGGATATCTAAGGAAATCTCTTTCTTGTTATGAATGTGACTTGGTCTTTAGGAAAGGTCCTCTAGGGAATAAAATTACCTCTGGGGATTCACTTGATGAACACAAGGCTGAAGCCTTTCTCCTCTACTGTTTCCACATTGTGAACTATATGACCTTCAGAGCTATGATCAGTTCCCATTTCCATTTCTTTTAAGAGTGATGTGAAGACGCTTTGGTCTTTTAAACTGTTTTGTTGTTTACTGGTTATGATAATTTTAATGGCTTTAAGTATGTTTAATGTTTTAAAGGTTTTATAATCTAAATTGGAGCCAGTGTGGTGTAGTGGTTTACATGTTGGACTGTGCCTATGGCAATCAGGGCTCAAATCCTTGCTCAGCCATGGAAACCATCTGGGTGACCCTGGGCAAGTCATACACTCTCAGCCTCAGAAGACGGTAAAGACAAATCCTCTCTGAATAAATATGGCCAAGAAAACCCCATGATAGGATAAGTCTTTGGGTTGCCATAAATCAGAAATTACTTGAAGGCATACAACAACAAATTGCCTTCCTTCTTTTCAACTTAACCAGTGGTCCCCAAACTGTATCCTTTAAGAGATGTTGGACTTCAACCCCCAGAAGCCTCAGCCATGTTGGCCAATAATGTGGGATTCTGGGAGCTGAAGTCCAAAATCCCTTAAAGAGCACAGTTTGGGGATCACTGAACTAAACAGAGGCTGGATGGCCATATGTCGAGGATGCTTTGATTGTGAGTTCCTGCATGGCAGGGGAGTTGCACTGGATGGCCCTTGGGGTCTCTTCCAACGCTATGATTCTATGAACTTGAAATAATATTGTTTGACAGTCACCCTGAACATTTTTTCTAGTGGAAAAGTGAGATATAATCATACTAGTGATAGTGATGATGATAGTAACAATATAAGTAACATTATAGCTATACTGAAACAAAATGTTCAAAACCAGTACACCTTTGTTTATTTATGGATAGCTCCGTTACTTATGTGGACATCTGGATTGATATCCCATTCAGTTTTAGTGCAGCAGCATGCATTAATCAACCAAATCAGCTCACACATGCCTCTTGATACAGGATGGTTGTAATTACAACTGCTTCTTTCCTCAATGTCTGGCTCTGTGGCTTCTTTAGAATCAAGGCAATTTGAGCAAGATGGCTTGGGAGACTGCCTGTGACTTTTTGACGAATGATTTCTTGACTTACCACTCTCACACCCTCTAGGCTCTGAAGATCCCACATAGCTAAATGCTGAGGAAAGAAGCATGCTGGTTACAGATAGCCTGTGTTAAGATGGTAGCATGAGTGGAGTGACAGGAGTTGCCTACCACCATGCATTCCCATGTCATTCATTGCTACTCTTCCATTTATGTAAAGGTAAAGGTCTCCCCTCGATATGAATGTCTAGTCGTAACTAATCATAAAGGGGCAGTGCTCACCTCCGTTACTAAGCCGAAGAGCCAGCGTTGTCCAAAGGTGACTCCGGTGGTCATGTGGCCAGCATAACTACACCAAACACTGTTACCTTCCCACCAAAATGGTACCTATTTATCTACTTGCATTTGCATGCTTTCCAACTCCTAGGTTGGCAGAAGCTGGGCACCCCAGCATGCGGCACCTGGGCCTCGGACTGCCAACCTTCCAACCTTCAGACAGTCAAAAGTGACATTTTAACCTCTAAGCCAATGGTCTCATTTATGTAGAGAGGTAGATATCCTTACATGAATGGTAAGAAAGTCAAACTGCTTACAGAACAATCTGTTCTGACAGTGGTTTGCCCCTATATGATCCTGACCTTAAGCCTCAGCTTTCTATACTAATATTAAGCATAGAATTAAGCTCAAGGCAACACAAATCCTAATCAAATAAATCACAATCATGTCAAATACAAATAATTAAATATAGTGGATGCTTCATATTGATAGGATAGCAATCTGTGGATTTTTTGCCTGCACATTATCATGCATCATATTATTCAATGCTGGCACATGCACACTGACATGGAACGAATGCAGGAGGACTGTTACTTCAGAGGCACCAATCTGGACACTACTGGAGATGGGATGCTGGACAACATGGTTATTTGATGCAGCAGAACATTCATGATACAATGAATCTACAAGAAAGGATTACTATAAGAACCATGGTGAAATACACCCAAGCTCATTCCTTTCTCTCATATTTTCCAGGCCTCTGCTCTGGATAAAAATCTCACGGCTGTACAACAAGGAAAAACAACTAAATCTAGAACAAGAAGACAGTCTTACAGGCTATTATCCATCCACCCACATTCTCTGGGCTTATTATTCCTAATGGTGAATTAGGTTCTCTTGGATTCAGAGCCACTCATTCATTTTCAAGTGGTAGTTAAAGCAAAAAGCACATGGTATTCTCTTTTCCTAACAGTATGTTGTATCCATATCCAAAGAATAAATGCTTTTATAATCACTATCACAGACTAGCATAATGCAGTTTTATGAGAGGCTAGCGCCTAAACACCCTAAATGCACCAGATCCCATCTGATCTTGGAAACTAAACAAGGTCAGTCCTGGTTAGTACTTGGATCAGAGACTGCCAACAAATACCAGGTGGCATAGACTGTATTTCAGAGGAAGGAGCTGGCAAAACCACCTCTCAGTTTTCCATGTATAAGAAAATACTACAAAATTCATGGGGGCACCATAAGACAACAATCAACTTGAAGCCACACACACAGTGTGCAGATCTACAGCTTCCTATTTTTCAACTGGGGTAGGATGTCACAGAAACAGAACCTGTTTAGGGGTACTAATTACTCTTTGGAAAATGGTTATAGACTTTGAACACCTTCACAAGACCCTCTCCCATATAAGCCCACCTGCTTTTTAGAGCATGAAAGACAAACTCTTTCAGTTAATCTCAAATGTGCTACAAGATCTCTCTACATACTGATTCCACAGACTAACATGGCTATATCTTTGAATTCTGCATCAGGTATCACTGAGAGCAATGAAGATGTTTTCTTTAAAGAGTTTGCTCTTATTTCCTGGGAATCGGCTCTTAGAAAGCAGTCATTACTTGTTATTGAATTCTTTTATGAAATAAGCCGATCCCTTTTTGTTCTTGTAGGATTTAACTGAAGGAAGGTTAATTGTGTAACTTCATTATTTTTTCAATGCAATATTTCTATTTCCATTGTTAATTGTTGGAAGATACTCTCATTTCAAGATGAGTGGTTTCTTTTAATTAAATAAGCAGACTCAAGTGATTTTCTCCATTTTGTTCACTCAGCTTACTTCTTAATCATTTTATTCTGTATCTCCATTTACTACTTGCCTTAACCTTCATTTAACTTTTTTCCTTTTTAAGTGGTAGTCAATCTTACGCTCCACCTACTTTCATGTAATAGATCAAAAGGACTCAAAATGACCAAATAGTTGCCAGAATTACTCAGAATACACTTACAATTTTACAATTCTTGGGATCAATATGGATGTATAAAAACAAACTAACCAGTAATCTGTTAGTGGACTAGTAGTAATATTGTCAGCATAGGTTCGTCTACTGAATTCTACTTCTTCAAATAATTCTACAGTGATTAAAAGAACAATTCTGTTTTAATAAATTGAAGATAAAGAACAACAATTTCAGTTAAACATGCTGAGCTGTATTTTAATATTGTTATAGAACAGTAATACCAGAAAGAGATGAACACATGAGGAATACTACTTCATTATCCACATGCAGCTTAATGAAAGCAAGAATTTCATCATGTGTTTTACAATTAGAGGCTGCTCTCCACAAATACGGATTATCCACACAGAGCATTACTAGAATATTGAAGTGAATAGGAAAGTCTTCAACAACACAAAACAGTGGCCATCAAGGTGCTTCCAAACTCATTCTAGGGTAACCATGTCCTTGCTCACAACATTAAGTGGGTTTCTTCATTGCCTGGTGTCTTTAGGCATGCAGAAGAAAATAAAACCCACTTAGCCACTTTTCTCATTTTAAAAAAGCATCTCCACAATATTTTCCAACAGCAAAATCATTTGTGTTAAATAAAAAACCTGGAAAGTGGTACATGAAGAACACTGGAGAAAGAGCTGTAGCTCTACTTGGGCTACAAAGAAGAGCATACCAAAAAGGGATCCAACTGATGTGAATGAAGTTTATTATTAAACTTCATATTAAACAAATGTTCAGATAGTTTATTAATCCAATAGAATTACTGAAGTCACAGTGCATTTCTACCAACAGACTTCAGAAACAAAGACGCTTGGGATTTTAACAGCAATATTAGACTAATAAATTGTCTACACAACACTGAGTGTTCTTTGCAAGTGTTCACTTGACTTGAACTGACCAATTAGGCAAAAATTCATATGGCATTTAAATAAAACTTGAGAAAAATGTTATTTTTTAATTTACAATTGCAAATTGAACAAATATACGTTTACATCTAAATATATAACTGTGTGTGTGTTTGTGTGGTTATAGTTATATAACTACAGATTAACCTACTCTATTCCAAATATAAAGATTTTCTATAATGTCACAGTTTTCTCAATACACTTCTACTATAACACACAACACAACCATGAATTTATTCCAAGTAACATTTACTGAACTTAAGGGGGTTTACCCTTTAAACTTAATTAGAAAAGCTTTAAGGTTCTCTTTCTGGCTCTGATGAACTAGGTATAAATAGGAATAAATTACATATAGACTGAGCACTCAGAAAATGCAAATTCAAAAAATCAGTTCAGATTAATATTAATACGCTAGGCAGTCAAGACTCAGGGATAGTTTGTTATAACAATTTCCAGCTGCTTAAGATGTCACAATAAATCATGGTTTAAAGTTACAATAAACCATGCGTTACTGTTATGAGAATGACCCATGTTCTCTCCTCCTCCAGCAAAAACACAGCTTGTTGTTTCATCCGAACCTGACAAACTGTATGGTTTGTTAAACAAGGTAACACGAAACCAGAGTTTATGAAGTTTATGTTTCAACAAGCCATGGTTAAAAATAACCGAAGTTCAAGATTCAAAAGAAATGCAAAAGAGGAGTCAAGCAGAAACAGAAGTGAAAACTTCCAGTCTTCTTACTGTGGCCGCACTGAAGTGGGAGAAGGAGCATTGGAGATGAAGACTTACTTTCATCATGACAAACCATAGTCTGTCAAGTTTAGATACTACTTCTTCAGTTTTTAATTTTGGAAAACGTATCTGTAGGGCCTGAACAGACAGGCCAAAATAAAGTTGCTTTGGGTCAATTTGGAGGTATGCTGTTTAAATGATGCATGCATCTTAAGAGGCCAGAACTGCACCAATGCTGTGCTCCAGTCCTTAGGACTGGAGCGTGGATTTGGCACAGCTTCCGGCCTCTTAGGATGCATGCATCATTTAAACAGCATACCTCCCAAGTGACCCAAAGCAGCTTTATTTTGGCCTGTCTGTACGGGTTCTGTAGAGTTATTTAGCAAATTTCAGTTCTATTAAGTCTGATTTTGATTCCCTAACCCAATCCTTAGATGCTGCAATGACCAATGAATTCCACACTATCTCCCCTCACCCACTGCTTCCTGAAGTCCACTTCCTGTTTATCCTTTGCTTCAAGTAAGCACACAGAAGGCCAACTGTACAAAAGCTACTGTTAACAACTCTGCTTTCTGTTATTTAGTTTCCTGGCAAAATGCTAGGCAGACTCTGCAGTACAGTACACCAAGTAATAGCTAGGATCAAATTTCACTGGTAGCGGCCATTCTGTGTAAAATCCAGGACACAGAGACTTTTTTTTGCTAACAAAGAACTGACAAGACAGACAATGAACCACCACCAGGGACTATCTTGGGATTTTAGAAGCATGACGTTAATAAAAATGCATATCAACACTCCTGCAATGCAATGACTATGTAATGGCTGATTGGCAAGATAATATTGCTTTGAAAGGGATCCATGTCCCAAGTACAGGAAAGTTTGATAAACTAGGATAACTGGCATTTGTTTACTTTCTAATCGTCACATAATAGGAATGCAGGATTCAATGTGTGCAGATGAAAAATTTAGGCAACAAAAGAGAGCAGCACCTTCCCAGACTTCCAGTGTAATGCATACAGCTGGGGAACACAACATGGAAGCCCAATTTAGTACTCTGGTAGAACTTTACGCTCTACCAGCATTATAGTTGGATCTCAGCCAACCATTACAAATAGCTTATGCTGTCACAAACATTACAAAAATGTATCAAGAATCCTTGATATCTTATAAAAAAAACCCACAATTCTATTATTACCTTCCTATGCACACCTTGGGGGTGGAGGCTCCTACTGTAGGAAGACGGTTTTGCCCCACTGTGATGATGAGCTATTTTGATTACTCTGACCAACAGCAAAGTAAAAATGAGCTATCACACTATAGCAAATCCTATCCCAAAAGGATTACATACCTGGCCTTGAGCATTTACACGCTTTCGTTCGTGAAGATGTTGATTAGAACCAGGAGAATACGAAGGATGCTTGCGATTTTGAGACTTGTTCCGAGTGGAGTGGGAGGGCGGTGTTACACGTGGGACAACATGATGTTCCAGGGGATGTTTCCTCTCATTACCGGAGCTGTCCTGAACAAATGTAGATGCATCAAACGGAGGAAGAAGTTCTTCCTGAAGGAGAGCTTCTGGGTCAAGTTCCGTAAATGATTCAGCTTGAGACTCAACTTGTTGAAGCAATCTCTCATCTAAAGATGAAAAGCCATTGCCTTCTACAGGATCATTAAAATGCCTCAGCTGAGGACCAGCACCAGAAGTGGTAGAAAAGTTAATGTTTGCAACAGATAGTTTTGAACTACTGAAGTTGCCCTGAGAATGTGCTGAATGCAACACCTGGTAATTATTTGAATTCAGTGATGTACTTGAGTTAAGGACACTATCTGTATTTCCTTGCTTGGTCCCTCTTTGAGGTGCAAAGGCATCATTCCCAGGAAAATCAGCAAGAGGACGTGTTTTCTGACTAGCAGAAAGAGCTGTAGAAGACTGTAGAAGACTGGTAGGAGAGATGCTGTTACCAGAGTAAGAAAAAGGTGGAGAAAACTGTGTATTAACAACAGAGCATGGTGTTATGGTTGGAGAGTGTCCATCAAAGCTTCCTTCTTGGTTCCCACAGAATTGGGAAGAGTCATTCACAGTCTGAGAAAATGACTGAACAGAGCTAGACTGTTGTGAGTTTGACAGACTGGCAGCTTGAGGTGGATGGGGGATGCTGGTTCTATGTGAAACAGACACATTAATTTCCATAAAGTTTTCTGTTTGATTCTGAGTGTCATCTCCCGTATTAATGCCATTTCTGTTTTGCTGTGACTGCAGTGAGGCACACGGATGGTGCTGTTCGCTGGCCTGATATAAGGCAAAATCGGGATGTGCTACAAAGCTTTTGTTTTGCTGCATAGACTGTGAATGTCCTTGATGAAAAGGGGACCCATTCTGATTAGAAGCACTGCTAGACGTTTGGTGTCCCCACATTGGGCTCCCATCCTCCACATCGGGAAACAATCCATTGGTTTGGCTTTGAGAATGAATGGGTGAACAATTAAACTCAGAATGAGGTGATAGAACATTTTCAGCTGGACTGTTGAAGGTCTGATTCACTTGTAGTTTTAGTGAATCATACTGATTTAGTTGTTCAAATTCATTCATCTTTTGCTGTGTTTGCGTTTCCTGAATATGGTTTAATGAATCAATGTGCAAAGGCTCGAATTCTGCACCCAGGTTCAATTCATCAACAAGTGAAACGGGTCCAGTTTGTACAAAGGCATCATCTGACAAACCTTCTAAAGTATCACTAAATAGGTTGGCATCATCAAAAAAGTCCATCATAGGATCTGTCATCTTGATATATCTGTGCTAATTTGACACTACTCCAAATGGAGTTAGTTGCCTCTTGTCAGCATACAGCAACAGATAATTTGTAGTGGTCAGAAACTTAACTAAGCCATGTTGACATCCTTTAGGGCTTTTGGGCAAATAATGTCTTGAAGTATTTAAAATATCCTAGGCAAGAAGGAAAAAAAGCAATTAACTAGTTACTTTATAGTAAGAATGCATGAAATTTGTTTATAATTGTGTCACCACCCATATCCCATTTTACTCAGCCATCATGTGACAATCAAATATGGAAAGGTTCTTCAAAGCAGAACTGTACAAATCAAGGGTTGGAATCATATGGCTCTCTACATGTTGCTGAACAGCAGTTCTCATCACTGCTTATCATTGACTATGATGACTTATGCTACAAGAGATGCAGACCAACAGTATCTGGAAGGCAACATTTTGCCTACCCCTGATTTAAATCAAGATTGAGACTTCCCAGTTGATCCATTTTCTGAACATGAATGCATGCTAATAAGCAGCTACAAAAATGAGTATATATCTGTGTATGCACATCCTTTTACAATTAATGAACAGAATCCATAATTTCCAGTCATGTTTCCTACCTGCCTGATGCATTGCGCAATTTATTTCTGCGTAACAGAGAAACTGTAAAATTATATAATTCTATATAATTCTCTAAGTAAGACCATACATTTGAAGATGAAATCCCAAAATTTTTCAGAAGAGTTGGCAGCAGTTTTACAGCACAATGGTTCTTCATTACATAAAGATAATGAATTGAAATTTACGTCTACACCAGTGACTGAAACTGTATTAATATTCAAGCCCTGTGATACTGAAAATTAATAACCAATTGTGTCATGTTTATAACACTGCTTCTCAACGTTTTGCCCTGAATTATTATTTTACATAGAGAAACAGTCTAACTCACAACAGAACAAACTAGGGATCTGTAGGAATCGTGGGGTTTTTATGCATAAGCAGCTTATGGTATATACCACTTGAGCCTTCCTGCTTGCAATGGGCACAAGCTAAATTATTTTATTTTGTTTGCTTGCTTGTTTAACACTTTTCAGCCCAAAAGAGCCCCTGAAATAATGTTCAAATGGAAGCATTGCTGAAATCAGAGGTTTGCTGTTATACGGCAGCAGGTAGATTCCTGTCATTTTCACCATGCATACGCACAGCACACCGTTCTAATGCAGTTAGCCAATCAGAACTGATGTCGCATCACTTCTGATTCCTGTTTGGGCTGACTCCCCACCCTTGTGGACTTGGGGAGGAGTAAAAGCAGCAAATGACTGCATTTTCACTTGGTTCTAGAGCATTTGGAACCATTTTCAGGCACAAAATAAACCCAAAATTGCCCCGCAAAATTAAATGTACTATAAATTGGGGTCTAGGGCTCGGGAGGCTCAAAATAAGACTGGAAGTCCCAAGCACTCATGGGCCACATTCGCCTCCTCTGGTTTAGCCACCCCTTTTGCAAGCAGGAGCATCAGCACATTGCTTGCTCATGACAAGAGAGATTCCTGTGGACTCCTGGCCTATTGTGGTGGAGGAATGTGCAGTGTATTTGAAAGAACTTGCAGGAGAAGATGAATGCAGAATCTAGTATTCTGAACTATAACATATTTATATATGTTATATAAGTGACAATATGCAAAAAATAGGCTTTCTTGGGCTTTTATTCACTGTCGTTTCTTGGAAAGCTACAGTGCTACACTGCAATAGGTAACAGATTTTTTTTTTAAATGCTTTCTCTAACAAAACAACTGCAAAAGGCTTCCACTTTTTTACAGTTTAAAAGTTTGCTGCTAAGTTTAGCTGCAAATTCAGCAGCCTTCACGTGGAATTACACAAATACACAAATGCCACAAGTTGATAGGTTGGTATGATACATACATTGATATGATAAACATGTAAACACCATAATAGCAGTTTTACCATGTTTCGGCAAACCTTTTATTCAAAACTAACAATATGAAAACAAAGAAGCCAGGTAAGCCTTGCATAAGTAAATAAAAATTGTTGAACCTTGTAGAGACCACTTGAAAGGGTGTTGACCTTTTCCTTTTACCAGCCTCCACTTTCCTTATAATTGCCTTTTTTTTTTGCAAAACATATAGACGTATGAGTTGTTTTTTTAAAAAGGTAAAAGCTAAGGGGAAGCTGCTGAGGCCAGCTTATCTGTTCTCCCCTTTTCTCTTTTGCTTTTCACCCATGATCACTAAGGGAGTCTAGAGGCAGCTCTGGTTTACATTGCCTCTTGCAAGTAAACACACACACACAGTAAGACTGACTAGAGCCTATTCATTCCCAAGTCAAGACATGTCATACTGTTTACTGCAGACATGTTGCTGCCACCTGACAGTGAAAGTCTGTGTTTCTCAGCCCTCTTTCCCAGAGCTGAAGCTACTAAAAAAAACCCAAAACCCTGCAACTAGGCAGAAGATGAGATGGAAAGGGGGTCCTGGGTGGGTGTAAAAAGACTTCATAAAATGAGCCTCCTTTGTCAGAAACTTTGCTAACCTGTATTACAACCTTCCGGAAAACCAATTTATTTATAAGGAACAAAACTTCAAGATAATGTGGATCAATCTTTTCCTTTTACAGCACTTCTGTTATCAATGATGTCAATGTTATGACTTTATTTAGGACTTTAGTATACACACACACACACACACGTGTATAAAGCTATGGTTTTGTATCTCTCAAAGTGCCAAAGTTTCAAACAGGTTCATGCAAAAATCTGAAAAAAAAATCATGCTCATCCACTCATATTCCATATATAGCAATGTCCCAAAATAGCTTTCAATGTACTTAATAGAGCCTTTCCCTTCAAGAGAGGCACAATATACTTTATCCAACATTACTGCAGTAACCTTCTTGTTACAGAGAGACAAAGGTGACCACATCAATCCCATCAGCTATCCTTGAGAGCTCCTCAGATACATCACCACAAAGGTGCATGACAAGCTGCACCTGATAGATTTCTCTACTTCTTCACAAATTTATAAGCTGTATGAGGACCCCCAAGTGCCTTGCACTCTCAAGTATCAAGCCACGTAGAACAGTCCTCCTCCCGACATAAAAATCCTATCTTTAAAGACATTTCGGTTACTGTATATATTCATGTATACTGTATTTTAACTCTTCCCCATCTCTGAAGAGTGGTGAAAGGTAAGAGTTTAGTTCCAGGAGCACCCAAAGAATCAACAAACCCCTCTATTTTTTTCCACCATGACACCTTTTTGATGGCTTGGGTGGAAAAAAGGCAGTGACGGCACTCCTTTGGTGCTTCTCTTCAAAGGAGTGCCAAGAGAAATCGGGCTTAGAAGCATCTGTATGAAGACAGTAAAGTTCATCCTTTACATCCTTTATTACATGCCCCTAAGTTTTATCCTCAACTTATCCACGAGTCATACCAAAATCCATAATTTTGCCCCCAAAACTTGCCCTTGAGTTATACACGAGGACTACTTACAGTCGAGTATACATGGTAACTATATGTAAAAATATACAGTCGGCCTTTCTTATACACAAATTTTTTTATACACGGATTCAAGCATATATGGTTTGAAAATGTTCCAAAAAAGTATACATTTCAAATATCAAACCTTGATTTTCCATTTTTTTAAATAAAGGACACCATTTTGCTATGTCATTATATTTAATGGGACTTGAGCATACATGTATTTTGTTATATGCGGGGGATCTTGGAACCAAACCCCAGCATATAACAAGGGTCCACTGTATATTCAATTTAGACCAGATCGATAGGTTCAGATAAAACTATGGAAGCTAGTACGGATTTTGCATACATTTAAACTGTAACATAAATGTCTCACATTTTTAAAAAACATTTCCCTACCAATATTTAGTTTTCATTCTCATACACCAAATGAAATAGGTTTTAATCTGGAAAAGCTTATCCTACAGGGAAGATGTTCATTTTAAAGAAGCAGCTGTGTCAGTCTGCTGTAGAAAACAACAAAAAAACTCCATGGTCTATGTTTTCATTTTTAAGGTACTACAATTATAGTTTTACTACAGTGGATTAAGAGGTCTGGGAACTGTTCAAATGAAAGCATGTGTTCCTTAACATATCTCAAGCTGGCTGCCTGCAACATCTCATACTTATCAGTTAGAAATGTACACTGCTTTGGGATGAATCTCCAGCCAAATTGGGTAGATCTGGTGATTTGCCTGAAGCCAAGAATCTCCAAATCTCTCCAAAAGTAATCTAGGTTCTCCTGGATTTTCAGGGTTTCAGAGGGATATGGAGACAGCCATATCCCTGTCCAAAGTAACCAATTTTCTCTGAGGCTCTTCATGTAAGGAAAAAGATAAGGAGGCGAGATGTAGTATAGTCCCATTACTCAATGTTCTATCTTCAAACCCAATATTTATTATTATTATTATTTTACACTAAAGTTCTCCCTTTATATTTTCAATCACAGTGCTTTTTGGCGAAATTCAGAAGTAACTTTGTCAGACTGGACTCATATTCTCAATGCCTTTTAAACTGTTCCATAGTATTAATGCGTATCCCACACGACACAGTGAATTCAACCTCTTCACTGTAGCATTTTTAGGGTTTGCTGTTGTAAGCTCTTGCATTTACTCCGATTCCCATGGTAAACCCTTCCTAGGGTTTTCTTTGCAAGATTTATTCTGATGTCTGCTATTGTCATCCTCTAAAGCTGAGAGTATGTGACTTGCATAAGATCACTCAGTGGGCTTCTATGACTGAGCAGGGATTCAAACCCGACCTTCCAGGGTCCTAGTCTAACACTCAAACTATAACAGCTCTTCTAACACTGAAAAAATACATGAAAGTACTTACCTAGAGTGCACTTTCATATGTTTTCTCAAAAAAAAAAAAAAAATCAGCAATGGATAAATGTGGGCCTGTGGATGATTTTGAATGACAATTCCTACAATCTATTATCGTTGGATATGTTGGCTAAAGTTGATGGAAGTTTTAGGCCAAAATTCAACAGAAGAGGCACAGCTACTCATCATTGAAACAAAATGTCCTCTACCCATTTCATGAAGAATGAAATGAAGTTTCTGAAATCCTGGTGCCGCCACAAGGAAGCAGGAAATACAAATTAAACCCTAAAACTGTTTTTCATTCAGCTTATCTCCCTGACCTCTGCATGTGTCCTTGTGAAATCCTGCAAGTTTCTTAGTTGCAACTGTATGTTGCACGCATATAAATTGGTCATAAAACTAGGAAGGGGAAGCAAATCCCTTTTCCATTACCCTGAATAAACTTTAAAGGCATCTAGAATAAAATCCTCTCACCTTGGGACATCATAGATCTTGACGCATGTCTATAATGCACACCATTTTTATGCATCCTCCCCCACCTTAAGTAACCAATGGGGTAAAGCGAATACTTTTTGAAAATTCCCAAACTGAAAATGCTACTACAGTATTAAGACTCTGAACATCTCTGAATCTATCTCTCTGAAAAGTGGCAGGTTTCATCACTTCAAAAGGTGATACAGTGCGCCTGTGTTATATGCGGGCGTGCTTTACGCAGTCTTGAGCATATGCGGGGAGCACACGGGGAGCATGCAGGGCATAAGGGGCGGCGCGTCCCATTCAAATGAATGGGTGCGTGCGCCCATGGCGCCCCACACACCGCCGCGTACAAGTCCCATTGTTTCTAATGGGGCTTGAGCATAGGCAGAATTCGCCTTATGCGGGGGGGGGGTCTGGAACGGACCCCCCGTTTAAGGCAAGGGCCAACTGTACTACAACTTTAAGTTGTATAAAATTCTGTCAAAAAGCAAAAATAAACATACAGCTACTGATGTGTCCCAATGACAATTTATGAGGAACAAAATTCCAGACTTCTAAAGAAAAAATCTGATTCATGTTTAAATCAAACTGAAGAGTCTCCAAAACAGTTTGAGATGGATGGAGTTATTTTTCAACTCCTGAAATTGGAAATGCTGTGGCAGCTGTACACAACTAATATCAATATGTGCTTATTGTTACTTGAAAGTACTGTCACTTCTGCTCACAGAAATATAAAGCAACCAAAGTGTTTCTAGTAATATAGATCAATATTAAGAAGTTCATTGCTGAGCAGTGAGGGACATTAAAGTTCCCAAGTTACAAGCATTTATACAAGAGGTACAGAATAAAAACTCCACTCAAAAGATTAAATTATGTTCAGCAAACTAATCCACAAATATCCAACCCGCTGGAAGAAATATCAGTGTCATCTACTGTAACAACCCACCTCAGAATGTAATGTTGCTTAACATTTCAGCCTATAAAAAGCTTACAACCATAGAAAATTTCCTGGGAATTAAAATTAAATCAAAGTTTCATTGAAATCAATGGTATTTACTTCATCTGAAACGGCAATGAATTGTTGGTGAAATTTCTGAAGCTTCAATGGAGTTCAGGGGCCGTTCCTTCCCACTAAAGCCCACATTCCCTGATGTTTTGATTTTAGGGAAATGTATTTAGCTATATGAACACTAGCTCCTTCACTCATACTATACATCTATGGCAAAGTCAGATCTGAATGCTACTTAAACTATGTGATTTGGCATAACTGTTGTCCATGCAAAAGATTCAAGATAAAAGAGCAAGTTCCTTCATTCATTCCATGATAAATCCTCAATGGCCAAACTGCACTGTATTTGAAGGGTTCAAATTCAAGATTAACTGCTGGTCCAGAAAACGAAAAGTATAATTTCACTGAAGAGGTTTCCAGAGATCAGGAATACAGATTACCTAGTTTCCAAGGAACCTTACAATGACAAGCCAATCACATGCTGAATCAATCCCATAAAAGTTTACCGATAAAGCTACCTGGCAGATACAGTGAAAAAATTAAACTTAAGTTACATAAAGTATTTAGTGTTTGGAAACATTGGAACTATATTATATTTAATTTGATTAATAAGGAAAACAAATGCATCCTTACCCATTAAGATATAGCACATGTTCAGGTGCAAGCATTTTATATAATCCTGGAAAATACTTGGTCCCTGCTAGATAGCTCATTAGCATTAGGGATCTGAAAAACAAATTACAGTATTGGTGGCAACCACAAATTTTCAAAATAGTTGCAAAAATTTAGTTTCAGTCGCTTCACAAATACCATTAAATTAATTCAAGAATGGTATATAAAATTTGTCTCAGTGTAGAAGTTACAAACTTGAATGCCCAAACCAGACACTGCATATTACTGGAAGTAATTAACTTGTAACTAACATTCTGCTATAACTGTCAGTAACAGTGGACTCAGACTCTGTTCCAAACTGCTTGTACTGCTATATCATTATGTTTTATCCTAATGTAGAGAGAACTTGTAGCACCTTTGAAACTAACTGAAAGATAGAAGTTGGCAGCTACCACTGTTTTATCCTAAAGCAATGGTGGAACACCTACACTTCACTGTCATTCATATGCTATCACCACAGAACTTAAATAACCCCCAATACCTAAAGTAAATTGTAAATAAACACAGCAAATGTTGCCTCCTGCAAAAACTATATAAGTACTGGTGCAGACATAACCATGATTTTAATTTTAAACCAAGCAAACCAGGAAAGAATATGATACTGAGTGTCCCTTGGGCTTGTAGAGTTAGGTGTCTTTCAAACGAGAGCTTTAAAACTAGGATCTGAATTGGTATGTATATACGGGTTAATATTAACCTCATTACTACAACATATTTAATGCAAAAAATAGATGGGGAATGGCAATCTAAGGGGAAAGGAAACGGTAGAAAAAAGCTAGCAGTATCCTTAAGGTGCCTGAACCAGAGGACTATTTTCACATCTTTTTCCCAATGCTCTCTTTTACAGCATTGCTTTTTCCACTTTCATTCTGAACACAAGGAGCCTGATCCTAACATACCTCAGTACTGGAGAATCCCCTCCCCACTCTCTCCTATGTTTTAAAAAGATTCTTCCAATCATCAGATGAAAATTATTGGGGTTGCAGGTAGCAGTTTTCAGTTGTAAGGAAAAACTCCATTGCAAAACCAGCATGCCACTTGCATTTCTCATGCCACTTGCACTTCATTCCATGAGCCATTGATTTTATAACAATGAATTTAATAAAAACATTTAAAAGGCAAATCTAACCTTGCGCAGCAGGGTTACAAAGTAGGCATAGTTCTCCAGACCTTATGTTTCTGTAAGAGTTACAAGGGAAACCTGAGAGTATAACCTTGGTTCCCTTCTATCAAGTAAGACCTGCTGTTTTCAGATGCAACAGTCACAAATAAAACACATGCATAAGCCTTGGTATATAGCAGGTATAAAATATGGTCGTCATCCTATTGGGAAGATACTTCATTGTGCCATTGCACAGCATTTGTTCTCTCAGGAGGGCACTGGAAATTTGTCTATATCATCAGGACCACTGCACAAGTAGAGTCAACAGCGTGACTGCTGCACAAGAGAACAGATGCATATTGTGCCCCATTGTGCAAGAGGGTGCCTATAGAAGAGAACATATTGTGAAGTCGAAAAACTCACAAAAAACTATAGAACATATTGTGTCATAATGAGCAATGGGTACCCCAACTGTACAACAGACACAGTGCCCAGTGCCCCAACACAGTGTTGCAACTCATTGATAGAAACATCTTCCATCGTCAAAACAATCGCCTAGCAAAAAAACTTACCATGTGGTGCAAAAATGGGTTCCCTCATGCGGGTTGCACTCTGTTACATTGTTACCAATCAAAAATACTTCCTTATAGCAATACTGTCAGTATAGCAGAAAAACTGGGAGAAAAAAAAAAGAAAACATCATTAAAGGTAATACAGAGCTATCACGCGTCCAGCCTCTAACACACAAACAAAGGAGTATTAACAGCCTTGTAGGTTATTTTTAGTTACATTTATAAGAGTACAGTACAACATATGTAAAACATACAACACATTAGCCAGATGATTTTGTATTCTATATAAAAAACAAATCACTGATGTATAAAAACATTCACTCATATAAACATTATTGGCTTTTTTCCCTTCCTCTCTCTAGCCTAAATAGTTCCAATTAGACTACATATAATGAAAATTGTTGAATTGTATGTCAACATCTATGTAAATCCCATCAATTCAACGAATCTATTCTACCTGAAGCTAGAAGATGGATTTAGGCCTACACACACACACACACACACGTATATGCCCACATGCCCACATACACATCTTCATTATCCTGAATACCAATAAGCTATTTGGCAAGAGATTAGGTCAGATAACGCAGAATACTCCTTTACAGAACACAGCATTCAGATGTGGAATGTGGTACCACAAGATGTAGTGATGGTTACCAACTTGGAGAGCCCTAAGGGGATTACTTGAGTACATGGAGGATAAAGTTATCAAGAGCTACGGAAGATGATTATTTAGTATTACTCCAATAACAGAAATGACAGGCGTGCTGGGGAACAAAAACGAGTGGGTGTTATTATATTCATCTCCTGCTTGTGAGTTTTCCAACTGGACGCAGAGGGAACTGAACAATGGGCCAGATAGGTCTTCGCTCTAATCAACCATAGTTCTTTTTATGCTTTTAGATGTCCCTGAGATCTAAAACTTTCAACTGGAATCTATTTATCTAGGTGTATGCATTTTTATGAGCCTATTTATGAGGCTAAATAGTTTGGCAAAACTTCTCCAGCTAAGCAAGGATTTAGAAATAAGGAGTGAGGGCGGAGTGGGATGATAAATTAGATTGATCTGAACACTTATTTTTGCACCCTGAATGGCTAGTGCTGGCAGAACATGAGAAAAGGACAAACATGGCCAGATAACATTTTGCTGGAAGAAATCAGGCCACTACTTTATTGGTTACAGTTGCAAAGATTTGGGCAGCAAATACCTGGACCCTGGTATCAGGCAACCCACTGACTGGTGTGAAAATCTTCACCTCTGAGCCTACTTGCTGGGGTTGAATCAAGAAGTGAGAGAAACGGGATCTCTCCCACACATTAGGTACTGAAAGGGTTCTCTGCCACCTGGGAGTGAGGTAGAACTGATAGCTCCTAAGCTGGACATGTTCCCAAAGCCCCTCATCCCCAGGTCCTTTAAGGAGACCTTAAAAAGGGATGCCAAGCACACAAGCCCAGTTTCCCCCAATAAACTGGGTTCAGCCTCATGTCAAACTACCCCAAATGTCTGTGCCTGACTTCCATTCCACCTAATGCATCTGAGGAAGTAGAATGAAGTCTACGAAAGCTCATGCTGACAATTTATTTCTTTCAGTTAGTCTCAAAGGTGCTACAGGATCTCTCTACGTACTGAATCTACAGACTAACACAGCTACATCTTTGAATTATCCCAAATGGGGCACTGAAAAGAAATAGCAAAGATGGGTGCAGCACACAACAGTACCAAACATGGAAACCAGCAATGTATGAAAATATTAAGTGAACAAGATAGCAAATAAAGTCAACGCTACAAGAGTGAGTTTGGAAAGACAGTAAAAGGCTGAAGGAAGAATGTTTTTAATGCTCTCCAGGCAAACCTGACCAGAAATTGCTCAGTCTGCATCCACCTAGAGAGCCTGCCTTCTACTGTTTGAATTCTGTCCATCCGATTAGAGCCCCCAAAACAGTGCTAGGGTTCATGGAAAGGAGAAACCAGACACCTTGGAAACTGCTGACTCCTGCTGTTCCTCCAAGCCCTTAGCAAGCCAGAGATTCCCAGGTGAAACTTAGATTTTTGTCATGGTTTCAAAAAACAGGCCACCCAAAAGCCATTTCTCTCTCCCATTTGGGGGACGAGGACATCCTCAATACATAAGCACATGTTTCTATATGCATTTCTTAGGAAAAAAGGTGCCATAATTGATCACAGTTTATTGTTACGGAATGAGGTTCATATCTGTCTGGGCTTGTGCCTTCTGCCTATTCCTCTTCCTCCAGCGCTGAGGATTTGGATTTGTTTTAAAAAATTCAGTATGTTTTATCACGCCATCAAAGAAATTGTAATGAATCAAGTCGGTTTCAAACAATCCCGCTTTAGACTGTCCATATTGGCTATATGGACCACAACTCTGACTCTGTTATAAGGCAGATTTGTAAATCAATAATTGTTAATAAATAAAGATGTTTCTCCATTCTCTAAACTTAAACCAACTGAACGGTGACGCTACTAAAGAGCATTACATCTAGGTTTTAAATAAACAAGATCCTTAATAGGTAAGAAGTAGCTCATCCCACAACATTAGTTTGCCAAGGCTAGCCAGAGAAGATAGAAATATTCTACTTATATCTTGCACTGCTGGAATCCTAACCTAAAAGTATAAGAGGAAACCAGACACCAAACTGATCCACAGACACAAACCAGCCCTCCAGAAACCAAGGTAATCTGGGTTTCTCTGCCTTCAAGATAATTAGAAAAGATATGTTGTATTATTTACTGCTCCACAGAATATTGTTCTTAGAGTTACCAGAACTGAGCTGGAAAAGTCTGTAATATTGGTGAAATATAATGCTCAAGGATGTGACAAGCCAGCTTTCTACTCCCTCCTCCCCTCATTTTGTAACTAAAGTCCTTAATACAAATGTTAATATTATCAGAAGTATATTCACTTAAAAAAGAGGCATATACATAGAAAGACTGGGTTAAACCCAATCCAGACACAATATTTTAGGACAACTTTAAGACAGCTTTAACCAAAATATGCTAGTAATCATATGATGCACAATGCTGACCTGTACTTTTTTCAACTGTTGCTCTATATGACATTTTCTTTGGACTGTCAGCATATCTCAAAAATGTCAGAGTTATTTTCCAGCCCTATCAGCAAACACCCTTTTTACTTGGAGATGCCAAGAATGGAGCTTGGTACTTTTGAATGTACTGTATAGTATGGACTATATACCATGAGTTAGACTCTCTCTGAAATATTTAATCATATAGATTAGTTTCTACACATAACTTCTTATTGACTGTTACAAATCAAATGCATATTGAATAATGTCCCATCATGACTGTAGACACTATGACAATTAAACAGTAAAGAAGTCTGTATATTTTTTTCTGACCTACCCTCCCAAATGATGGGGAAAACAACATATAAACATTCATATTGAATAGGAAATAAGTGTTCCAAGATGATTGAATTATATCATTAGAGAATTGGGATGATAAAGACAAATTAGTTAACCTAACCTCACAGCCTTTCCCATATCAACAAGGAAATCTGCTAATGTTCTTCAAATGTCATTTCAACAGCTTGGTACCTCTACTACCACATATGCTCCTTTATAATCTTAAAACCTTCAGTTTCTAATATTTCCAGCACAGATTTCTTTAATGATTATGGCAACTCTTACATGCTATACTGAAAAGATACCGGCTGTAAAATTAACATGATGAATTAAGGTACAGCCAAATGTTAGTAAGTTGATTAGAAAATGCATTCACAGTTGTTGTTCTGTTCATCATATGATGATTTATAATTTATACTGTAAGCCTGTACTAGTTCTTCAAAAGATATGTTAATCCGATATGCAAAGCTGAACTAAAAGCTCAATCAGGCACTTATTAAAATTGTAATATATAGTACAATACAGGCAAAAAAGGGTGCAAGAAGGATGCTACATAAAGGTTGTCAATAACTCAAAATGTTTTTACATTTTTCTTTTTTAATTGTAATTTTAACTGTATGCTGTGTTGTTTTATACTATTATAATCCACTTTGATTCCTTGAGAAAAAGCAGAATATAAATTATTTTATTATTATTATTAAAATACAATGCAGCTCTCCAAGTACACTTTTATACATACTTAACTTGTGCAGTAGCATTACTGTATCACCACAAAAACTTGTCTCTGTTATGGGAAGTGATAAGATTGTTTTAATTCTCCTAGTTTTTATTTTAAAAAAGCAGTCTCTGCCCACTGAGTTCCTTAAAATCGTGTATCTAAAAAGCTTATTCTACAGCTGACAGATTTTAGACAGTTACTCAGAATCTTCATACTCAATATCTTGCCACTTAAGAAATAAGGATTTGGGAGGGAGAAACAGAAAGTGATCCAATTCCCCAAAGAGGCAGATGACTTCCATATGATTGCATCGAAGGTCTGAAAATAACAGCTGAAGTTTCTTTTGGTCTGTTGCAAAAGAAGACATATTAATACAAATGGAAGTAAAAAGAAAGAAAAAGGACTTGAGACTAAGTATGTCTGAAAGTTACAGCATGCTTTGTATCATGTTTCCCCCTTACATTCATTTTTCAGGTAATAACTTGTGTGTTTTAGAGAAAGGTAACAGATGATTGTCAGATTTAAGATTTGCACAACTTTGGTGGCTCAAGTAACATTTGTCTTACACTGCTGCACCACACACTTTCCCCTGTAATTCATCCCTCATTCATTCTCATCCATTAAACTGATGAATTTATTGTAAACAGTAGCGATCTTGACATTAATAGCACATACGTGTATCTTTAAATTCAAGCCAGTGGCTTTGTTTGTAGTTGATTAAAATGGCAATAAAGGCAGCAAAAGAAAAGAGAGACACTTCTGTTGGTACAGAATTGGCAAGTTGTGATATACAGTACCTTTCTGAAATACATCCTTCCTTCTATCAGCAAACTTGGATAGCCAAGTGCTATTCGTCTGGAAGCAAACTGGGCCACCAAAAAGAAGTCACTGGTATTACAGGAGGAAGGCAATGGCAACCCCCCTCTGAACAAATCTTGCCAAGAAAACCCCATGACAGGTTTGTCTTATGGTCCCTATAAGTCAGAAATGACTTGAAGGCACACAACAAAAGCAACAGTAATACATGGATATACCTGGTACAGACACCATTTCTAGCACTATAATTTTCAACCACTTAAAGAGAATATGTAAGATATTTTGCCAATCCTTACAACCACCTGTGAAACAATATAGGTTAAGATAATGAGGAAAAAGAAACACAAGGCAACAGGTGAACTTAGGAAGGAGATATATAACATGCCTCCTGAGGAACAGATAAATATTGTTGTCTTCCCCATTATCTGCTTCCTCTTCAGTGCCCAGGCTACCAATATCTATACATCTGGTCATAAAGCATGAGCATCCATGAAGTAGCTAGAATACATTTCAAATATACTGAAACCATAGTGTTCAGTAGTCTCTACAACAGCCAGCCACCTAGCCTTCCCAAGGGTTACCAACTTTCATACCTTTTTAGACCTTACTTTTTTCCAGTAACGTTTTAGCTCATTTATGCTTGCCGATGGAAACCTGTATATAATTGAAATGTTTTAAAGTTCTGCAGTCTCCAGCATATGGGAAGATTGCCTAGCATCCCGACACCACTCCAATTCACTCAGCAACATCCACATGAACTTCCAAATATGTACTGAGGAGTATTTTCTGCCTATAAAAGAAATCTTCATTGAAGTACATCTGCCTACTAATCTGACAATAAGCTTCCTCAGTATTTCCCAGTCTGTGCAGTACATACGTCTCTCTCTCTCCTCTTCATTCTTTTTTCCTCTCATCATATCCTGTTATGAAAGTAATATTAATGCCTCCAGTTGCATATTCTCATCTTAACTTTTCTGTATCCTACTATGAGCTCATGTACCCTCTTGCCTTTTTACTTAAGTGGTACACTGACCTAGTATATTTCATCTAGACCTGGATCCATGTCAGGGATGCTATATAGTGTTTAAAGGCACCAGATCCTGCCTTATCTTGGAAGCTAAGCAGGTTCACTTGAATGAGGGACTGAGGGCAGGGAATTGTCTTATTAGCAATTTGTAAACCGCTCTGGGAGCCTTTGTGGCAGAACAACGGGATATAAATACTCTAAATAAATACACACGAAATACCAGGCACTGTAGACCATAGAATCATAGAGTTGGAAGAGACCACTAGGGCCATCCAGTCCAACCCCCTGCCATGCAGGAAATCCAAATCAAAGCATCCCTGACAGATGGCCATCCAGCCTCTGTTTAAAGACCTCCAAGGAAGGAGACTCTACCACCCTCCAAGGGAGTGCATTCCACTGTCGAACAGCCCTTACTGTCAGGAAGTTCCTCCTAATGTTCAGGTGGAATCTCTTTTCCTGTAGCTTGCATCCATTGTTCCGGGTCCTGTTTTCTGGAGCAGCAGAAAACAAGCTTGCTCCCTCTTCAACATGACATCCTTTCAAATATTTAAACAGGGCTATCATATCGCCTCTTAACCTTCTTTTCTCCAGGCTAAACATCCCCAGCTCCCTAAGTCGTTCCTCATAGGGCATGGTTTCCAGACCCTTCACCATTTTTGTCGCCCTCCTTTGGACACGCTCGAGTTTCTCAATGTCCTTTCTGAATTGTGGTGCCCAAAACTGGACACAATATTCTAGGTGGGGCCTGACCAGAGCAGAATACAGTGGCACTATTACTTCTCTTGATCTAGACACTATACTTCTATTGATGCAGCCTAAAATAGCATTGGCCTTTTTAGCTGCCGCATCACACTGTTCACTCATGTTCAACTTGTGGTCTACTTGGACTCCTAGATCCCTTTCACACGTAGTTTCATTCAGCCAGGTGTCACCCATCCTATATCTGTGCATTTTATTTTTCCGCCCTAAGTGCAATACCTTACATTTCTCCGTGTTGAATTTCATTTTGTTAGCTTTGGCCCAGCTTTCTAGTCTATTCAGGTCATTTTGAATCTTGATCCTGTCCTCTGGGGTATTAGCTATTCCCCCTAATTTGGTATCATCTGCAAATTTGATAAGTATGCTTCCAATTCTGTCATCCAGGTCATTGATAAAGATGTTGAATAGCACTGGGCCCAGGACAGAGCCCTGTGGGACCCCACTGGTCACTTCTCTCCAGGATGAAAAGGAGCCATTGTTGAGCACCCTTTGGGTTCGGCCGGTCAACCAATTACAGATCCATTTAACAGTTCTTTTGTCTAGCCCACATTTTACAAGCTTGTTTGCAAGAATGTCATGGGGAACTTTGTCAAAGGCCTTACTGAAATCAAGATATACTATATCCACAGCATTCCCTACATCTACCAAGCTGGTAATTTTATCAAAGAAAGAGATCAGGTTTGTCTGGCATGACTTGTTTCTCTGAAACCCATGTTGACTTTTTGTGATTATGGCATTGCCTTCTAGATGTTCACAGACTCTCTGTTTAATGATCTGCTCTAGAATCTTTCCTAGTACTGATGTCAGACTAACTGGACGATAATTGTTGGGATCCTCTTTTTCCCCCTTTTTGAAGATGGGGACAACGTTTGCCCTCCGCCAGTCGGCTGGGATCTCTCCTGTTTTGCAGGAGTTTTCAAATATGATTGCCAATGGCTCCGATATTACATTTTCCAGTTCTTTTAATACCCTTGGATGGAGTTCATCTGGTCCCGGAGACTTAAATTCATTTAGATTAATAAGGTGTTCCTCTACTATCTCTTTACTTATTCTGTGCTGAAATTCCCCTATTCTGTCCTCTGCTCCATTATCCTCAGGTTGAGCACCCTTTGCCTTTTCTGAGAAGACTGTGACCAGTTTTTTTCAGACTGATGTGGAGGACAAACAGTTAGTTTTCCAGTGTGCCAGGAACCTGCACTAAATTTGTGCCTATTGAGTACAAATGTTCCCTTTTCTCCTGGAAACTTGCCCAGGGCTGGTAGTCACTAGCTCAGGAGCTGAGGGACCACCGCTTTAAGTAATATGGCTGTAGGCTATATTTAAAGGAAGGCAATAGCAAACCACCTCTGTCTTGCCTATGAAAACCCTAGAAGATTTATAGGGTTGTTGTAAGTCAACAGGAGATTTGAAGGCCCCTGCCAACACACACATTTCTTTATCTGTACAAATAATGATGGTTCCAATTGGGAAAGAAAAGGCAGTTCAACACAGGTATATAGAAATTAATGGCAAGACTTGATCTTCTTCCATCTAAAGTGCTGAAGGAATTCCTGCACCACAGTTTCTCAAGTCTAATTGCGCTTTGTTGATCCCACGCACCTGCTACCCTCTTTTCTAAAGTTAGCACCAACCTCTCCAGAGCCCAATTCAAAAACCATTCTGTTACTAAGCCCCAACACACTTGGAATTAGTTCCCATCTTATTTGCTGGGTAGCAGAAAACTTTTGCAATACTGTCTTTGCACACTGCATGTATCCTAGCTTTCCATTAAGGTAGTGTGTAGTGTTTTCCCCCTTTCTTCAGCTGATTACAATACAGAGATTTCCATACTCTGGATGCTCTATTTCACTGGCTGTAGATAGGTACACTGAGAGTCCATGCTTGTCATGGCATAATTTCAGGGGGCACATGGCAGTCCTGCCACGGCTATTTTTTTCCTTCCTGGGTTTTAATAGGAGAGACCACCTCCCATTTAACTTCAAAACTGAGTATACACTTGCACTTGTTTCTCTTCTCCTGTTGACTTGGAGGCATTGGGTGAAGCAGTGCACACTCAAGAGCAGAGAACCATGAGCCTATATCCATGTCTTGGTTAAAACTGAATTTTGTGTGTTTGCTTGACAGCTGAACAGCAGCTGCACTCTTCATCCAGCTTTGCTCTTCCTTTTAGCAAAGGTAAACCTTGGCTGCAGGACAGTGTGGCACCTGCTCATGTCCAGAAATCCTCTCCCATACACTGTTCTTAACAAAGCCTGGAAAAGTAAAGGCTTTGCCTTCAGATCCCTGCTTTTTGCTCCAAGTCAGGCAGCGATGGTGAAGGAAGCAGCAGTGCAATGCTCCAGTACCAATTATTATTATATTTACTTGTACCCCACTTCTCCCCAAAAATTGGGACTCAAAGTGGGATCAGATCAGAGGTCCCACTAGTCCACCACAGTGGCCAACCAAAACTGAGACTCAAGTCGGGACTCTAGCAAGCAGAGACTTCACAAGTTCATCTCCTCATTAAACATGAATCCCTAGGTCTGAGTAGTCAGTGAGGCAAACAGACAAGAAGAGAAGTAATGCTGGGATCAATTAGTTTGATTGCTTAGTGGCAGTGTGTTTGAACATGAGAGAAAAATAGTATGCCTTAACACTGCATCTTACTTAACATTTAATTCCATTCATAGGTGTATGAGTACTGTAGTTGAAATTGCAGGCCACATGGCATGTCCCAGGCTTTTGACCAAGTGAAGACCTCTAATCTAGTGGATGACAAATAGATTTTATAGAGAAGGACTTGCTAATTTGCCAGTTATTAGAAATGTAGCAGTTGTGTAAAAGGCATGTGCAACTTTCTCAATCTCAAAAGAGATGGCTCTGTCTGAGCACAAGGTTTGCCACCTACTATAGTAGGCAGCAGGGGTATATCCACCACTGCTAAAAATGAAACACATCTTGCCTCCAAAATCTGATGGGGAAGCGGGACAGGTGCCCCACACCATCCTAGCCACAATTCCCACGCATATTTCTACAGACACATAAAAGCAATTGTGCAGGATCAGATCAGAAGTGCCTCTAGTCTAGTACTCTGTATCTCACAGCGGCCAATGAGATGCATCAGGAAACCCCATAATAGAGCTCCTTTCCTGAAACAACCAGCATTTGCTAACATATTGCCTCTGAACCAGGAGGCAAGAGAAGGGCATTTAAATCACCAGCACTGGAAGAAGAGAACCTTTTACTACACAATCTGAAACGAAGCACGGCGACTCACCTACATCAACCTTCCATCTTCACATCTAACACTGTTTTATGACACCTTATATGATATGTCCTTTGGCAGATTAGGATTGAGAGGACACCATCTATGAGGCATATGGAAGTAGGAGGGAGACAGAAAGAGCAAACACTGCTTTTTAGTCCCCAGCACCCCTCCTCACCTTATCTGACACCTCACAGAAGCTGGAAGAATGGCATCATATACAAGGTGAACTTGTCCTAGCTTGCATTTATCCTAGCTTTGGAAGTATGGGGGAGCAATGGAGGGAATAGCAAATACAGTTCATTATCCCCCTATGTTTCAACCACTGAGGAGGGCTATCTTAAAAGAGAATAGATGGGGGAGTGTGGGGGGCAGATGGCATCATGTACATGGAGAATGGATAATGGAGGCGGTGGGGAGAGAAGAATGGCAAACCCACCTTATTGTTCCCTTCTGTTTCAACTGTTCTGGGGGTGTAGAGAGATCTTGTAGCACCTTTGAAACTAACTAAAGAAAGAGGTTGGCAGCATGAGCTTTTGTAGACTTGAGCCTACTTCTACAGATGCATTTGGTGGAGTGGTAAGCCAGGGACAGACCACCCATGTTCTGGGGTCGGTGTCTTAAAAACAGATGAGGAATGGGGGGGGGCAGATGGCATCATATACAAGGAGAATGAAAGTATTGGGGAGCAGAGTACAATTGTGGGGTAACAAATCCAGCTCATTATTTCCCTATGTTTCAGCAGTTTGGAGAGGGGGTATCTTAAAATAGGTGGAGGAGTCTGTTGGAAGTAGATGGCATCGCATACAAGGAGAATGGAGGTACAGTATAGGGGAAAGAATGGTAAATCAGGCTTGCATCCTTCTGAGGCCGCTAAAATGAATACCCAGATTGTTGGGGGCAAGTAGCTTACAGTTGTAGACCACTTAGAGACTATAGTTTTTTGTGGGTTTTTCAGGCTATGTGGCCACGGATGGCATCTTCTTCATTTCTCTGAAGATGCCCATAGCCACAGATGCCGGCGAAACGTCAGGAATAAACTCTTCTAGAACATGGCCACGTAGCCCGAAAAACCCACAAAAAACTATGGGTGCCGGCCATGAAAGCCTTCGACTTCATACTTGGAGACAGCTTAGGTGGCATGAAGCAGTGTGTAAATGGAAGCTGCTATTGCTATTATTGCTACTATTTCTCTATATTTCAATGGTTAGGGGGTGTGCAGACCCCATGAAAGGCTCCGTTTAGGTCTCCGTAAGTTAGAAACAACTTGAAGGCACACAACAATAACAAAATCTTAAATATATATGAGGAAGTCTGTTGGAGGGCAGATGGCATCCTATATAATGAAAATGGAGGTATAGTAGGGGGGAAGAAGAGCAAATCCATTTTATTGTTCTCTTATGTTTCGACTGTGTTTTGGGGGGGATATCTTAAAAGAATAGATGAGAGAGTCAGTCCAGGGCATCACATACAAGGCGAATGGAAGTATGGGGAGAAGAATAGCAAGCCCCATTTATTATCCCCCTGTATTTCAACTGTTTAGGGAGTATCTTATAATAGATGGGGGAGTCTATTAGGGAGTGGGCTGGCATCTCCTACAAGACAAATGGAGGTATGGGGGGGGGAATCCACGTGTTTATTTTCCCATATTTCAATCTGTTTTGGGGGTATCTTATCATAGATGGGGGGTCTATGGAGGGGGCAGTGCATCACAATGCAAGAGAATGGAAAGCATATGGGGGAGATAGACAAACCCAGCAATATTTCCTTGTATTTCATATTTCAGGGTATCTATCCGTAAAACAGTTAGGACGAGGGGGGGAGAGATGGCATCAAATGCAAAGAGAATGGAGGTATAGGAGGAAGAATAGCAAACCTGGCATATTATACCCTTTTTGAGGGGGGTAATTTAAAAGAGAATAGGTGGGGGGGGTCTATAGATGGCATTACATACAAGGAGAATGGGGGGGAGGTTTACAGGGAGAGGGAAATCGCAAACCCAGCTGATTATTTTCCTGTGTTTCAACATCATATCTATCTTAAAATAGATGGGGGGTCTTTTTTTTGGGGGGGGGGGAAGGAAGGACAGCAATCTGCTTTTTTGAGGGGAGGCTGATGGCAGCCACAGTATTTTTGGGGCGAGAAGGATGGCAACCTCTTCCCATTCCTCTCCCTTTTGAAACCCTTTCAGGGCCAAGTGACAGGGAGACGGAGGCGGGTGGCTCTGGAGAGAGGAAGGTGGGGAAGAAGATGGAGAGAGGAAGGTGTGGCAGCGGCAGCAGCAGGAGGAGGAGGAGGAGGAGGCCTGGAGGTGCCCACCTTTCCTTTCCTCTAAGTCTAGGGCAGAGGGGGGAATGGAGGACTAGGGCAGACGCCCAGCCAAGGCAGGGATCGGTCCTGCAAATAGGAGGGTGGAAAATGGAGGACGTTTTGGGGGTTCCTCCTGGACAGCGAGAGGAGGAGGAGGAGGAGGTGTCTTGACAGCTCGGCCCCGTGACTGAGGGCACCTGACACACGTGTGCTCTGCTCGTGAGGAAAGGGTGACACGGGTTCAGAGATGGAGGAGGGAGGGAGGGAGGGAGGGTGAGGGCGAAAGCGGCCACTCCCCTCCCTCTCTCTCTCCGTCCTTCTCCCCTCGAGGGAATCCCCCACCCTTCACCCTCCACTCCTCCTTTCCTTCCTTCCTTCCTTCCTTCCTTCCTTCCTCCAGTGTCCCTCTATCCTCCCTGAGGGAAGAGAAGGGAAGGGAAGGCTTACCCGGCGACGGAGGCGGCGGCTGAAGGGAAGCCAAGGAGGCCCTGCCTCAGGACAGAGAGAGAGAGAGAGAGAGAGGTGGCGAGGAAGGGGGCGGGGCGCGGCGCCACTCTCCCTCGGACCCCGCCCCTCCTTCCTTCCTTCCTTCCCCTCAGACTCCCTCCTTCCTTCGACGTCGCGCCGGCCGCTTGCGTAGAGGAAACGATTGGAGGAGTTCCCTCGCCGCTTCACTTACGCATGCGCAGATTAGGAAGTGAGGGCGAGGAAGGTACTGGCGCAGTTCCGCCCCTCTTCTCTTCACGCACGCGCAGTAAGGGGCGGGAGGGCCTAAGAAAGTAGTTTCCCCTCGTCCTCCTCACGCATGCGCAATAAGGGGCGGGAGGGCAGAGATGACAGCAGTGACAGTTTCCCCCTCCTCCTATTTCTGACGCACGCGCAGTAAGGAGCCCGAGGGCGAGGAAGGTATTGGCAGAGTGCGCCTCTTCTCACGCATGCGCAGAAGGGGGCGGGAGGGTAAGAAAGGTGTCGGCAGAGTTACCCCGCCTTCTCCTTACGCATGCGCAGTAAGGGATAAGACGGCCTTGTACAATATTGACAGTTCCTCCTCCTCACGCACGCGCAGTAAGAAGCGGGCGAGGAAGGTACAGTATTGAGTTTCCCCCTTCCTCCTCGTCCTCCTTCTCACGCATGCGCAATAAGGGGCAGGAGGGCGAGAAAGGTAGGGGCAGAATACACCGTCCTCCTCCTTACGCATGCGCAGTAAGGAGAACACGAAATATACTGACAGTTCTCCTCTTCCTCGTTACGCATGCGCAGTAAGCGAAGGGAGTGCGAGAAAACTACTGGCGGGGTTTCTCCCGTCTCTCTCCTTCCCCCCGTGGCCTCGCCACGCATGCGCAATAAAGGGCGGGAGGGAGAGAAAGGTATTTGGCAGAGTGCCCCCTCCGTCTCGCGCACGCGCACAACAGCGGCCTGGAGCCAGTGAGGGCGGGGCTTTATAAGGCGGGTGAATTTGGGAGGGGCTTTATTTGCATATTTGTAACCCCCTCGCTGATTGGTTAGAGAGACAGGCGGGTGATGGTTGAGGAGGGGCGGTTGGTCGCCTCAGCGTTGGCGAGGGGAGGCTGCATCCACACTGGAGAAATAACCCAGTTTGGCATCGCTTTAACTCTTTTTCTGGCTCCAGTTTGTTGTGGGGAGCTTTTTTTTAGTTGCTGCAAAAGTAGAAATGCTTTTTGGACTCAGTTAATTCAGGAGGAGGCGTGTCTGTGCTAGAAATACTATTTATTATTATCTATTTAGTAGATTTGTATCCCGCCTTTCTCCCAAAATGGGACTCAAGGCGGCTTACCATAACCATAGTCACCCCTCCTTATCCTTATCCTCCTTTTCTTTTTACTATGTTAGGGCTGTTTTAGTTGCCACCCCCTTCTTTCTCTAATCTTTGTATTGTGGGCAAATGTTTTGTTTATCCAGCAATTAAAAAATATTTAAATTAAAAACCTCAATAAATAAAATCTAAAACAATTAAAGTCATCTGGAAGCAACATAAAAGCACATAAAACATATACAAAGAAATTAAAAGCATAACTAAAAGCACATAAATCTCTCCATGGAGAGATATGGTCTCTCAAACAGCCTGGAAGCAAGCTACAGTATAGGACAAGAGATTCCAGCTCAACATGAGGAGGAACCTCCTGAGAGTCAGGGCTGTTTGACAGTGGAACACACTCCCTCAATGGAGGATGGTGGAGTCTCCCTCCTTGGAGGTCTTTAAGCAGAGGCTGGATGGCCATCTGCTGGAGATACTTGGTTGAGAGTTCCTGCATGGCAGAATGGGGTTGAACTGGATGGCCCTTTTTGGGGTCTCTTCCAACTCTAGGTTTCTGTGACCAGCACTTTGAAATTTCCCGTGGGAAAAGTACTGGACCCAAAGACACGTGGAGGACCTAGATAGTAAAGAACCAAACTGTTTTGGGCAACCTCCTGGAAGCTTAAAAAGATACGAGGCCAGCCTAACCTCTTTTGGTGTGGAGGTGTACAGTCCAGGTGCTGCCATGGAGAAAGCCCTGTTATGTGTACCCACCACCAACCTCACTTCACCAGGTTCAGCTCAAGCCTCCCTCCCTATTTGTGTCTGTGGGAGATTATCATACGGGGACGGGACAGCGTCAGGATCGCTCTTCCGTCCTTTTCCCATCCGTGACTGCAATTGCATGAAAGCCTTTCATACACCTAGCGCTGATCCTGTCACTAAAGTGGGATTGTATTAATGCAAACTCCATCAATACAGAATGGCAGGACAATTCCACTTTAATGACTGGACAATGACAAGATTGGCACGAGTTCATATGAAAGTCTTTTGCGCTCTCACTTGCGCTTCCCAGGTGGGATAAGTGTGAAAGTCCTTCCTGTGTTTGAGCGGGAAGGATGGCACAAGGATATCCTTTTCCTGTGTAATAAGCTCCTGAGAGAGATAATTTGCAATTGCGTATTCTAATGTATATATAACTATTATATACACACACACACACATATACTATAGTGTATATATAACCTTTGTGTACAGCGGAGGTGATCATATGGCTTTGTATTGATGCTCAAAGGGAAGGACCAAAGGGAGAGCAACCAATGCTTCCTGAAGACATGGTAGCTTCCTTGCTGGTCCCCCGCTTGACACCCGCCGCATCCCACTACTCACAACAGCATTCCTCCTTTTTCTCACACTGACACCGACCACAGTTCCTGCTGCCTTATTAACTGTGATGGATGTTCTTCTTCTCATAGGATGAATGTCCAGCTGTGGTAGCGGAGCAGGAGGCAAGTCAAGAGATCGCTTTCCAGGTTCTCTGTTAGGCATTGATGCTGTGGGGCAAGGTATGGGTTGTGTGTTCAATCCGGTTAGGAAGGAGGTGTCCGTGGAATCTCCCCATTTCTCTCTCTTTTCAACATGATCTGACCGCTCCTTTGATGTTTGTGGGGGGAAAGAACATGATTGTTTTGTAGTAAGGATAGACTCTTCTAAGTATGCCTAAAATCCTAAACAGGTGTACTTTGAAGCCCCGCTAAATTCAAGAGAATTTATTTCTTAGCAGATAGGTTTAGGATTATAATATTATTGCAGCTGTAGGCTAACATAACAGGAAAAGGTCCCTGTTGAATCTGGCCCGGAGCAAAAACATTTAGGATCAGGTTATTTGCATCCAAATGAATGCACTTTACTGTTGCCGTTTCCAGAATGATAGTCTGTTGCAGCAACCAAGAGTCTAGTGTCACCTTTCTTCTTGCCAATGTTTTTTGGCACACCATTCTCTTGTTACCTTATTAATCTATTTAAAATTCAGTATGCAAATAGCTGTACACCTGACAGAATGCATAAACCAAGGCAATTAATTCAGGCAACAATCCTTGACTAATGGTGGAGTCTTGTATGCATATGTACTTGAGAGGAATCTCCATGCAACTTATTTCCAAATTATTATTATTATTATTATTATTATTATTATTATTATTATTATTATTAT
>NC_056529.1:15906638-15910607 GCF_019175285.1 Sceloporus undulatus | reverse complement strand
CCTTTATTTATAAAGCGCTGTAAATTTACACAGCGCTGTACATACAATCTTTTTAATTAGACGGTTCCCTGCCTTCAAGCTTACAAATGCATCTGAGGAACTAGACCTAAGTCTGCAAAAGCTCATCCTGCCAATTTTTTCTTTCCATTAGTCTCAAAGATGCAATGAAATCTCTCTACGTACTGATTCTGTATACTAACACAGCTACATCTTTGAATTAATTCCAGGCTGACATGCATAGAGTGCACTGCACACTTGCAGACAGACATGCTAGGCTTTAACTCCTTGTTATTTGCCTTCAGATTGATTTTACCCTGCTAAGGTTTTGCAAACTTACATCCATTGCCTCCTTTGTTGAATCACCGCGTCTGGAGTGTGCTTGTATTTTGGGCAGACTTTCAATTTCAGTCCCAACTAGGGTAGAGCCATTAAAACCAATGAGCCATTTTAGATGGGAAACACTCAACGGTATGCCTCACATTGGACTTGCATAGGCATTGCCCCAGGGCACCAAGCAATGAGACTACTTACCACCACCTCTGCTTCCTGCAATCTCAGAAAGAGAGAACAATATGTCCTTATCCTCAGCCAAGCAGGCTCTATGGATCTAAACCAAGGGGAAGGGAAAGGTGTTGGAAGGTGAACTCCCCAAAGCCACCTAGACTCCAGAATAGGAAGAGAAATAGAAGTCACAGCGAGGAAACAGTAGCTCTTGGGTTGTTACTCATACCAGAGGAAACTTTGGATGGTATCCTGCTGCAGGCAGACATGAAAGAGCCACAGTATCCCACCTTTTTTATTAGTTACTTCCAGCATATGTAGGAGCGCATGGTGGAGAAGACATAATAGCTCAGGAAAAGAGGTGCCAGGTTGAGAGTTCAGCCTGGCGCATGAGATGGAAGAAGTGGGTGCTCTATATTTGTTGTACAGTTGGCCCTCCGTTTTTTTGTGGGGGATCTGTTCCGGACCCCCCACGAAAACAGGCTCATACATGTCCAAGCCCCACATAGGCTTGAATGGGGTGTGTACCTGTGAGCATGTGCAGGCGTGCATCGCAGTAATGCACCCCATTGGAAACAACAAGGGTTGCCCCTCCGTGAGTATTCAAGACCGCAGATCCCAGATCGACACGTAAGGAGGGGCGACTGTATTTTTGTTGTGTGACTCCCAAGTCATTTCTTCTACTAATATATCAACTATATTAATTAGATATACACTAAGAGTCTTATCACACTAGAAGAATCCTGCTCAGAAATGGTATTTTAGAAGTACAAAAACCCTGCGAATGCAGGATGATTTTCAGATACATTTATGCCAAACAGAAATAACACGAAACTAAAGCCAATGGAAAGTGGACAAAAATGACACCTTTTTATTTTTGGAAAGTTCCCAAAAGTAAAAAGCTGCTGTTTTTGTCCACTTTCTGTTTGCTTTATTTCCACATTATTTCTGTTTGGGATAAAGGTCAACTGAAAAACCTCCCGCATTTGCGGGTTTTTTGTACTTCTAAAAGCCTGTTTCTGAGCAGGATTCTTCTAGTGGGATAAGGTCCTATGTTTGTTTTGGGTTAGAAGAATCTAATGACATTGTTTTCTGATGCTTGTATACTTTAAAATTACATTCCTGCGAATCGGAACCTTTTCTATATTTATATATATTTATATATTTATAATTTTAAAAGTAATTTTAAATAATCTAAAATAACCATCACAACCTAAAGTATACACTTGTCCCTCCACATTTGCGGCGTTGACTCGCGGATTTTATTATAATAATAATTAATAATTTGTTTTATTTATATACCGCTATTCCAAAGATCATAGCGGTGAACAGCAAGTAAGCTAATTAGCAAGTAAGCTAATTTGCCCCCAACAGTCTGGGTACTCATTTTAGCTCCCTCCTCGGAAGGATGCAAGCCTGAGTCGAGCTTGGGCCCTTTTGCTGGTCTTGAACTCGCAACCTTGTGGTTTCGAGTGAATGGCTGCAGTACAGGCATTTAACCACTGCGCCACCAGGGCTCCATTCATGGATTTTATTAACATGTTCTCTCTAGGAATATCTAGGTTCTCCAGTGCAACTCTGTGATTAACTTTAACCAAAGGTCACACTGAAGGACCTATAGATTCTTAGAGAGAACACTCCTCTAGACATGTGTAGCTCCTCCAGGGCAATTCTATGGTCTGACAGATGTTGACCACAGAGTTGCACTGGAGGACCTAGAGATTCCTAGAGAGGTGTTTTCGCAGGTAAAAAATACTGTTTTTGTTATTTGTTGTTTTTGCACATTCACCAGGGTCCTGTGCCCCTAACCCCAGCAAATGTGGGAGGATGAGTGCATTTTGTCAGCCCTTCTACCTACATCTTGATGATGTGTGTATGTGGACTTATGGAGAGCCCATGAATTTCTTAGGGTTTTCTTAGGCAGGGTCTACTCAGAGGTAGTTTTGCCAGTTTTCTTCCTCTGAAATATAGCCTACAGCATCTGGTATTTGTTAGAGGTCTGCCATCCAAGTATTAACTGGAGCTAACCCTGCTTAGCTTCCAAGATCAAGCAAGATCTGCTGCCTATATGGTATTTAGGCTGATATCTAAATTATAGTTATTCAGATGTCAGTACACTGGATGCTTTGGACTTCATCTCCCAGCAGCCTCAGCAGGTGTGGCCAACAATAAGGTATTATGGGAGCGATTGTCCAAAGTATCAGGAGAACCAATGGTTCCCCCACCTTTGCATTAAAGCCATCTTAAACCCATCATGCTTCTGTTTCTATTTACTGCACCTAGCATACAACACGGAATTCCTCTTTCCTTCGCCAGCAAGGTCTATGGCTACTACAGCACAGGCCAGAATTGCTCCACAATTTCACCGCAGTGATCCTGCCATCATGTCTGTTCCGAGTGAAACCAAATACAGTTTGTTGCAAAACCTATCAGCTCTTAGTTCTGAACGCCCTCATGTGGTGTTAACAGTGTAGTTTTTAAAAACCTGACTTAAATCATTCTGTCTTTTGGTCACACAGTAGCTCACAATATGGAATTCATGGCACTATAGAATCATATAGAGCTGGAAGGCGCTGCGAAGCCAGTTAGTCCAAACCCTGCCATGGAGAAATTCACAACTAAACTACTCATGAGATATGGCTACCCAACCTCTTTTTAAAGTCCACCAAAGATAGAGTCCATCATCCCCTGCGGCAGGCTATTCCACTGCCAAACCTTCCTTAAGTATATAATGTTGCAGCATTAACTTCCGTAAACTTAGAGCCTAAACAGACAAGTCAAAATAAAGCTGCTTTCCCCACTGAAAACAATTTGTCATTAGGTTTGATGGTTGTTCTCCATGTTAGAACAGTCAAAAGTCTATGCAGAGTCCTTATAATACAATTCAAGAGCAGAAATGGTTGCTCGCTCATTACAGAACTGGATCTAGTGCCAGTTTCCATGTCATTAGGAGTGTTGAATCTATTTGGGGTGCTAGTCTGAACTTTACAAGAGCTCTCCAAGGTGAGGAACATATTTTGGGAAGAGAACAACATGAGGAGGGAGCAGAAGGGTAGCGGAAGATGAAGTGGTACCAGGCAGGGAGGGGGGCATGCCATTGATCCTGATCCTCCCAACTACCTTGCCGCCCTCCCATCCCTTCCAAGATGCCTGGCACATCCCCAGCTGCCCTCCTCCACCTGATGACCGTTGCTGGTAAGGAGGAGAAAGGAAGGCAGGGTAAGGCAGTCCACTGCAACCGCTGGTCAATGTCCACCAGAAGTCATGTTGGCGGACCTAGAGAGTCCCAGAAAGAACACTTTAGGCATTTGTAGGCCCTCCAGTGCAATTCTATGGTCAAGTTACCACGATGTTGACCATAGAGTTGCACTGGGGGATTTAGAGATTCCTAGAGACATGTTATTGTGTGTGTGTGTGTGTGTGTGTGTGTGTGTGTGTGTGTGTGTGTGTGTGTTTATTTCTGATTTT
>NC_056529.1:15813785-15906628 GCF_019175285.1 Sceloporus undulatus | reverse complement strand
CTCACTTTCATGGGGTCCTGTGCCCCTAACCTCAGCAAATGTGGAGGACCCACTGTAGAATGAAATCTGTTATCGTCCAGTTGGACACATGCTACAAATGAAATGTTGGGTGTGTGAGAAGATGATGAGATCAAGAAAACACTTGGTTTATTAAATGAATCAATTGTCTATCTGTCTGTCTGTCTGTCTATCTATCTATCTATCTATCTATCTATCTATCTATCTATCTATCTATCTATCTATCTATCTATCATCTGCTGTCTATCTACCATCATAGCTTGCATTACCAATATCTGTAGATAATTAATGAAAGATGGCAGGTTAATTCTTCAAAGATTCATAATAACGTCTAGCACAGCAAATTTACTTGCATCCAATAAGTATGGTAAACAGCTGGGGGGATACTCTTGTTTTTACAGTCTGTAGCATCCTTCTGCCTTGAGCTCTAGCTCTAGAAATAACAACTAATCTAATGAGTGTGATCTTAGCTAAAACATTTGTGGAAAGTCATCATAACACTATGAGCTAATTACGATATTTCAAAATCAAATTATAGCAGCCAAAATACCATAAAGGCACCAGATCCCATTTGATCTTGGAAGCTAAGCAGGATCAGCCTTTGTTAGTACTTGGATGGGAGACTGACAAATACCTAGGTGCTGTAGGCTACATTTCAGAGGAAAGAAGTGGCAAAACCAGCTCTTCATATCACTTAACTTGACTAAGAAAACCTTATGGGATTCATGGAGTCATCATAGGTCAACAGGTGACTTGAAGAAACATACGCAGAAGATCAAATGATGTTTGTAGAGATATCTTGCATCACCTGTGAGACTAAATGAAAGAAAGAAGTTGGCAGCATGAGCTTTTGTAGACTTCATGCTGCCAACTTCTTTCTTTCACTTAGTCTCAAAGGTGCTACTAGATCTCTCTAAATACTGATTCTACAGACTAACATGGCTATACCTTTGAATCAAATAATGTAGTTGGGCAACCCAGGAAAGGAATTGGAAATCGTGGGGGGCAAATATGGAATATTTTTCAGGGGGAAAAATGCATCTAGTCTTTCTGATGTTGAAAAGATTTTGCATCTGCACTCAATTACATCAGTGGTTTTTGCATTATTGGTTGAGTTTACACGAAATCAGTGTACAGTATTTGCAATGTATTGCAAACATGTGAGTCTCCCTGTTGTGGAGGAGACATGCCACTGTTGACCACTAGAGGGGTCACTTGCATTACCTCCTAAAGCGTTTTCTATTGGTCAATGTCATGCAATAATATTTCCCAGGACAAGGTGCAATGGATTTCTATGAAGTTCATATCGTGTCAAAGAAGACAGGACATTATGAAAGCTTTTAAGAAGAAAAGTATATTTCATATATAATGAAAAAGGGGATTATCCAGAAACTATGACAAAAATGAGTCAAAGTTTATAATTTAATAATTATTTAATAATGGAAACACAAAGATTGATCTGCAGATTTTAATGCCATCGAAAGGCACGACAAAGAAATATAATGAAAAATTATGTATCCAACAGAGTAAAGAAGGTGGACAATGGTTATCTATCATATCTACAATATATATCTATTTCAAACATTTATAAACATCTGTTTTGGATATACAATCTCCTCCAAAGTAGTTTGCAGCATTTCTAAAATAATATAGTAGAAAATATAGAAACAATATAACATCAGTAAATGTAACACAATAAAACACAAAATAACTGCATTTTAAAGTACCTTTAAGTTTAACCGACAGAAAGAAATTGGCAGCATGAGCATTCGTAGACTTCAGTCTACTTCCTCAGATGCATTAATCTGAATGCATCTGAGGAAGTAGGCTGAAGTCTAGGAAAGCTCATGCTGCCAATTTCTTTCTTACAGTTAGTCTCAAAGGTGATACAAGATCTCTCTACGTACTGATTCTACAGACTAACACAGCTATATCTTTGCAATTTTAAAGGTCCTGTAAACCCATTTGTCAAACTAGTATTGCAACCTATACATATAAGCCAGCACATTAAGTTTAAAGGGATTTATTTCCAAGTCAGTATGTACAGAACTGCATCCTAAACAACTAAAAAGGTTCAATAAATATATATTTTTTAAAATCCTTACCTCTCACCTAAAAGATTATAGGAATAACACTGGGGAGTATATTCCAAAGGTAGGTTGCTATACTACAACAGAGGACTGAATCTCAGTTTAGCTATATTAGGGATGGGAATCATATAACCTTCAAGATGTTGTACTGCAACTCCCAGCTCACCTTTGGCTATGCTGGCTAGGGCTGATGGGACTTGCCATCTGACAACACCTGGGAGGCCTAATAATTCCCATTCCTGAGCTAGAAAGATTCAAACAGACACATTTAAACTACCTTTATGCCTCTATCATTCAAACATCTCAGAATCCATGCTAGGAAATGGGCAGTTAAAGAGGTGTCCATACTTAACTTAAAGCACATTAGTGTATCAACCGTGAATAGGAGAAGGCAGTAAGTGGAATGTATTTCTAGTTATCCTTCCAACTCACCAATGTTTAACCAAATAAGGCCTTTTTGGAGGGGTCTGATTGCTTTCATATGGTATTCACATTCGAAGAGAGTGAATATAAACAGGATATATTGTCTTGTAAGGGCCTCAACAAACTGGCATAAAGAGCCGGCCCCGGGACGGAGTGGGCACGTGGCGTCTGGCCTCTGGCTGCCCGGATGCTGCTCCCACACCGCCTGCCTTACCAGATGGTGCATGACATTATGCCATATCTTTGGCACAGCGCTTACATGTACTGCACCAAAGAAGCAGTAAAAAGCCGCTGCCATGGCTAGGGCACCCTTTCCATGGCACAAAAAGGAGCTTTTTTTCTGGCTGCTTTTTGTGCTGTAGAAATGCCATATTGGGGTGCAGTGTATAGTTGCTGCGTCTCTGATCGGGTGATGAAAGAGGCAGCTGCAGGCTGCCCCTTAGGGGCAGTCTGTTCAACCCCTAGCTTTCACTTATATTCCTAAATTTGACCCTTATGGCAACCTCATGAATTTCATAGGGTTTTCTTAGGCAAGGAATACTCCAAGGTGATTTTGCCACTTCCTTCCTCTGAAATATAGCCTACAGCACCTGGTATTCCTTGGTGGCCTCCCATCCAAGCACTAACCAGGGCTGACCCTACTTAGCTTCCAAGATTAGATGGGATCTGGTGCCTTCAGGGGATTTAGGCTTACAGTCTGCTGTACATTAACTAAATTGTTTTTGTCTCCTTCATCAGCCAATGTCCAATGGTAGGGCTGGCTCTACTGAAAAACCTCCTTCTCCCACCCATGAGTGGAGGCGATATGGCATGAGTGGGCATGGCAGGGGGCCTTTTTGGCTGCTGCGCCCCATCTATAAAATGCCCTCCCCTTGGAGGTCTGATTGGTACCGTTGGTTTCACTGGCACCAGGTCAAGACACGACCCCATATTTAACTGCTTGGAGCTTAGTGTACACTCATTGCATGGTTTTAATTGCTGTCACCTTTTAAGATGTTTAAACTGGCTGACAATTCCTGTTTAAACTATTTAGTGTTTTAATCTGGGAATGTTTAGAATTTCATATTGGTTTATCTGTATGCCACCCTGAAATCCACAATATAATTATTTCAATAAACAAACAAACAAACAAAAATAATTCTCTAATATAAACCTAAGATTGTTACTGGAGGTCACCAATGCCACTTGCAATCTTCCTTGGCGTTTGTAAATGTTACAGGCATGATGTGTCATCTTGGAAGCCAACACAAAGCCGCAAGGGGTTTATTGTTCTTATTAGCTCCATCCCAACTCACTCTTTCCTTTCCTTTCCTTTTCTTTTTGATTCCTCTCAAAAGTTGACCAATATTCATTCTCATTTGTCAGGCTATTATGCACCTCTCCTTTGAGAACTGGAAAAGCAGGATGGAGGGAGGGGGAAAGAGTTGCATTGCTATGGAAACTGGGTTTTTGCTGGAGCGAATTTGAGCCAGCTGTTGCTAGGTGAAGAGTTTGCAACACATCAGTACACAAAAGACTGCTTCTTGGGTATAAACATAAATAACACACAGCGAGAGTAGTGTGAAGTGTGGAGCGGCAGGCAGAACAGGCACCCAAATGTTTAACCAGATTCTTTGGACTATCTCAAATGGCAATGGAGCTGGTGGGCTGGGGAGATGCTATCTTGTAGATGATTGTTACTGACATTGGACTTTATCATATGGGCAGAAAAGATAGGAGCATAGCAGGATGCTTCCATTAATATCGTGCAATAAGGCAAAGATGATCACACGACTGATTTTCCCGTGACTAAAAAGCGGTGCTAGAATTCCTCTTTATTCATGTGATAATTGTGGGATAATCGCAATATCGTGCAACGTCAAGTGATCATCTTTGCATTATTGCGTGATATTGACAGGAGCATCCTGCTATGCTCCCATCTTTTTTACCCATGTGATAAAGTCCATTGGTAACTATGTACCAAGAGCTGACAGAAGATACAAGGTAAAGGTATTCCCTATTGACAAGGTTGTCAAGTCGTGTCTGACCATAGGAGGCAATGCTCATGTCCACTATTAAGCCAAAGTGCCAGCATTGTCAGAGACTGCTCTGTGATAATGTGGCCAGCATGACTGCACAGAACACTGTTCACCTTCCCACCGAAGTGGTACCTACTTATCTACTTGCATTTACATGCTTTCGAAGTGCTAGATTGGCAGAAGCTGGGACTAGTGATGGGAGCGCACCCCATCATGCGGCACCCGGGCCTCGAACTGCCAACCTGTCAATCTTGCAATCAACAGAGTTAAACACTTGAGCCATCCATCTACAGAAGATATATGGACATAAATAAGCATGCATAAGCGTGTGACGTGTGTCCTAAGACCATGAAAACGGAGGAAGAACTGTAATGCGGTTTGACATCACTTTAATTGCCATGGCAGTTAAACTACAAATCCAAGAATTAAATAGCATTGAGCCATGGCAGTTAAAGAGGTGTCAAACTGCATAAATTATGCAGTGCAGATTTAATGTTATCCCACTATTCTCACCCCACAAAACCTTGCTGCTTCCCCCCAGCGTCTGTTGCCTGAGGAGGGTGACACCTTTTACCAGATGATAGAGGCAGTTTTAGCTATGAACATAGGACATTCTGTATGCAGAAGGGAACCAAATGCCATTATCGAGGAGCCCTGGTTTAGACCCTAGAGACCTTTGATTTCGTGCTTTTAATCACTGTTCTATAGAGACTGAAAAATACAACATTTAGGAAAGTCAGTGATTTTTACCGAGCTCCTTCCACTTGAAGGCTTTATTACAAACTCAAAATTTAGCGTGTAGTGTATTATTCATCCACTTCCGCTGTAAACAGATCAGATGACATGGCTGATGAAAGCTCTGTGGGCTGTGTAACCAGCTTCAAGCCTTTCCAAACACATCATTATTAGAATTACTTGCCTCTTGAAGATTTTGGTAGTCCCTCTTAAATAGCCCATGTTTTTGCAGCCTTTGACTCGTCCAGGCTCCTCAGATTATCCTTCTTCTGGCTTAAACCAAACATGTGAATAGTCATGCCTAAAATCCTTGCAAAGTCACTATTTTACATTAAAAATACCTGTTTTTCAAAATCAGAAGTGGATTCCTGGCACTTCTGTTAGAGTTAACCACAGCCTTTGGATGTTTATACAGTGGGCCATTGGTATCCACTGGAGTTTGGTTCCAGGACTACTGTTGATACCAAAATCTGTGGGTGCTCAAGTCCCATTAAATACAATGGCATAGTAAAATGGTGTCCCTTTATATAAAATGGCAAAATCAAGCTTTACTTTTTGAAATTTATATTTTTTGGAATATTTTCAATCCATGGATGTTTGAATCCATGGATAAAAATAAAATCCCTGGATATGGAGGGTTGAGTGTGCTCACCAATTGTTGAATTCAAAGATATAGCCACGTTAGTCTGTAGAATCAGTATGTAGAGAGATCTTGTAGCTCCTTTGAAACTAAATGAAATAATGAAGTTTGCCACATGAGCTTTTATAGACTTAAGTCTACTTCCTCAGATGCAAAAGCTCAGGTGGCTAACTTCTTTCTTTCAGTCTCAAAGGTGCTACAAGATCTCTCTACATACTGTTGGACTACATGTGTGTTAATGTCCCGTTTGCTTTTATACACTTGCTTTCTTTTGCATCATCCTAACCTAGAGCCATTTCCCACCTCTTTCTTCTCTCTCTCTCTCATATTAAGCAAGTACAGTATTGTAAGTAAAGCTACTCTTATATGTTTTGCAAAGAAGACTATAAGGCTGTATCTGTACTTCAGAAACAATACAGGTTGACATCACTTTAACTATCATGGGTCAATGCTATGGATTTTTGCGAATTGTAGTTTGTTGTGACACCACAGCTCTTTGACAGAGCAGGCTGTCTCCCAAAACTACAATTCCCGGGATGGTATATGCAACCATCCACTTGAAAACATTAATTTGGAATAGTTAGAAAGCTTCACTAAATTACAAACACCAAGATTTCATAAACTGCACCCATGACAGTTATAGTGAGAAAAGTGTAATAATTGTGTAGTGTGAAAGGCCCTGCTCCAAGTTAAGTTACCATTAACGCCTGGATGGAAGAGCCCCTAACTTTTCTTTAGTCTAAGGTAATTGTTCTTCCACCATTCTTTTCAGGTTAAAATTGGCAAAGGAGACACATATGCAACCTGACTGCTTAGGGGAAATGGAAGGATAGAAACGTAATAATCCATAAGCACAAACTGCAACAGTGGCGCATTGTTTACCCTTGCAAGGCACTAATCCTGCTAAATGATGACCCTCATGCTGGTGCTTTTATACCACAAATATTTGTGCCACACCACAGATTGTATCAAGAGAAAGTGCGGCAAATATTGACAAAGCTGGACAAGGTGTTGCTTTGGCAACCAGGTTTCCTTCACATTAACCGACAGTGTTTGTCAGAGTAGCCAGGCTCCAGGGCTTTGTTTTGAAAAGTTAAAATTAAACAGAATTCTTTTGGGTGCACGCATTGGGAATCAGTGGGCTAGAACGCATATGCATATATACCATCAGAAAAGCAAGCTTATTTCCTTAGCTTGCTAACCTGCTTTGTGGGAGAGGCATGGAAGGATTGGCCTTTCTGAAGGAGGATTTGACTGGCAGCGCCTATTGGTTGTCAAAGAAACCCAAACAGACCTCCGCTCCTGTGGCTCTTAGCTGGAAAGGCTATTTAGCTCTGAACAAGAAGGAAAATAACTCAGGTGCTCCTCAGCCCACATATTCTGCCATTTCTGGGTGTCCAAGTCTGCAGAAGACAACCTTGCCTTCGGTTGCTTTGAGTGCAGAGAAGACCAAGATGGGCTGCACCACCAGCAAGAGTACAACCGTTGTAGAAGCAAGTGAAAAGCCTGGAGAGCAACCTCAAGGAGATGAAAAGAACCAAGGCAGAGACTCTGAGGCAAAGACAGACACCAACCAAAATGCCTCTTGTAAAGATGGCACCGGTAAAAGCTGAAATGGAGGAGATGTCCCCTTCCAAAAATAGTCTCAACTATAACTGGACAGATGAACTTCTTTGTGAAATGACTAATGGATCCGTCTTCATTTCTGGCCAAAACATGGAAGCAAGCAGAAATTCTTGCACGAACGATGCTTTCTTCAAATGCCACTCAAGGAATCTTTTTGGCAACTAGCACTTCCGTATCCCTTTTGGAAGTGTTATGTTCAGCTGAGGATTTTGCATGGTAAAATCCAAAGGAGATTTTGCTACCATCACAAATGAATTAGTTCAATTGCTAAACTCATCTGAATGGTCACCTACTCTTCTCCCCGCCACTCCAAGTGAATTTCAAATCAAAATTTCAGGACTTCCAAAGAATTTTTAAAAAAAGCCTAACTGTGATATCTATGTGGTTCCAGATATGCCTCAGTAGCCATAGCATTTCATGAATGAAAAGCTTTGGACAAAAGACCCAAAGAACTTCAATGGAAGCCAAAACCAGTGAACACCTCAGAAGAGCGGAGGACATATTGCTCACCACACAAAGTTACCTTCTCAGACATTTTTGGGTTAGTTTTGAAACAAAATAACTGACTTCAACAGGAGGAAATGAAACATACCATCATCTTTGATCAAAGCAGTCAATATTCAGATATTCCACTCTGTTTCGCCGCACATGACTGCCGAAGGTTAAGTTGCAGTTTAATGTGTCTCAAGAAACTCTTGAAAAGTCTGATTGAATTCCTTGTCTTTAAAGCAGTGCAATGTCATGGTTCGGTTATGTTTTTAATGAAGTGTTAGTGTTAATGAAAACTCTACTAATCTTTAACATCATGTTATGCGGTGGGTTAAATGCTGACACTATATTCAGATGAACAGCATGAATCATAGATGTGCAAATTACGGTTGGGTTTTATTGCTCTAGATCATGGATCTAAATGGTAAACGTTCAATGGCTTTTAAAAAAAATGAGATGTGATCAAAGAGGTGAAACCTCATCTCTCTTTCTCTCCCTAATAAAATTTCATCAATATCAGGTACTGTAATGCTTTCTAATTTAATAAGAACTACATTTCTATATGATTTCATGGGAATGAAGTGCATGAAGAGGTTACTGACAATGGGCCAAGTCTGTCCCCAGACATCATGATGGTTATATTCTCATGGCTGCTGTCTACCTAAATGGGACCCATACAGGTTTGAGTGTATGCTTGGCTTCTTTTGCCCATGGACAAAGCTTGACAACTATACACCTTTGAGGCCTCACATCTGGTCAGTGTGGTGGCCTCTGTTGGGTGTGGATCAATAGTGACTGGAGAACCCCATGTCAGTTGTGCTAGTTTGGGCTAGCTTTTTATCCAGGTTTGGGCTAGCTTTTATCCATGGCAGTGAATCTATTTAGGAACAGGTTTAAACCCTGGATTAAACGCTGGAGTGGATCCACTATCCCACTGCCATGGAAACCACCAGATACTACATTTTCAATAGTGCTTTGGTATTTGTTATCTACAAGTAAAAGAACCCTGTCTAGGGCTCCTCCTATCTTGAATTAAAGCTATGGGTTTCAGACCACTCCAGGAAATCTTAAGGCTCCTTGTAAGCTTCTGAGAGAGTTTGTTTTGTTTTAAATAAGGGCCAGTATACAATTGCTAGTCTCAATTACAGTAGACATTTTGAATTAGTGGAATTTATGTAAGTGTTGACTCAGTCTGCAATGACTGATTCCATGGGTGTACTCTAATTGTGATTCAGTTCAAGAACAATAATAATAGTGGGCAACCATCACTGAAATAAATTAACTCATCACTTCTGATCTTCTGCAGTGTGCATCCTGATGTGAAAATCTTCAGTATTCACACACGAAGGCATCAAAATGCCTTCCCATGATTTTTTTTTTCATGGTAAATATCACAGGTATTCCTCTATAGCTGAGATGGGAAAAATGTGGCCTTCCAGCTATTGTTGGACTTCACCTCCCATAATCTCTAACCTTTGACCATTTTGGCTGGGGCTGATAGGGGTTGGATTCCAACAATATCTGGGGGACCATAGGCTTCCTGCTCCTTGTTTGTGGGTATCAGATATGGTGATTAAAAGTTGGAGAGGTTGGTTGCATTTAGGGTGGAGAAAAGATAAGGAGATACAGTTACCATCTTCCAATATTGGAAGGACTTTCATACAGATGGAAAAAAAAATAAATTTGTTATTTATTGCTCTAGAGGGTCAGAGTCAAACCCAATTACTCAAAAGGGAATTTCAGGCAACGTTGGAAATTATTTTGGGCCAATATACATTTGCTGCTGAGCAGTGGAATAGACTGTCTTGGAAGGTTATGGGCTTTCATTTTGTTGCTATTGTTATTTGCCGTTAACTCAGCTTCAACTTATGGTATAAATGAGAGACATCCATGATCCTTGCTCTGAATCAATCTATCTGTGTGTAGTCCAATCCTCCTCTTTTCTGACTATCCTCCATTTCCCCAAGCATTACTAATTTCTAATGACTTATGTCATCTTATGGTATGTTCAAAGTATGACAGCCTCAGTTTAGTCATCTTTGTTTCTAGTAAAAGCTCAAATTTAGGAGATTATTGCACAGCCTTTCCTCTCAGCCTCAGCACAGGCTGAAACTTTTGAAAACATTTTTTAAATGGGTATTATCGCACACCTCCATGTCCAGTCCAGAGGCATCCTGTACCCGATCCTTACTTCTCCTGTACTTTGCAAAGAACTGGAAACTCCCGTTCTTTCAAAAAGTGCCTGAGAAGTACAGATCAGGTATCGGATTAATTTGTCTTTTTAAGCAGCCCATGGTATCTATAGAATTCTCCTTTCATAGACATTTTACATCAGAATCCGGATAGCCATCTATACTAATGGTTTCCCCTAAATCAGCAGGAAGATGGCTCTATTAAATTTGTGTCCACTTTCAATTATATGATTGTATGGAAAAATGGTCTTCTTATAGCAGAAACTTTGAAAACCAGTGTCACGGTCTCTCAGCCTCAAAGTAAGGCAATGGCAAACCTCCTCTGAATAAACCTGGTGAAGAAAGCCTTGTGATAGGTTCACCTTAGGGTTGCCATAAGTCAGGCATGACTTGAAGACACATAACAAGTCTTAGAGAGTGGTGGGGTCTCCTTCTTTGGAGATTTTTAAACAGAGCCTGGATGGCCATCTGTTGAGGGTGCTTTGATTGTGTGTTCTTGCATGGCAAAATGGGTTTGTACTGGGTGGCCCTTGTGGTCTCTTCCAACTCTATGATTCTATGAACAACAACCTTGAAAGGTTCCTTTAAAGTTCACACTATAACCCAGAGTAGCCCTCTGACAAGTGAACCAGTTACTGACCCTATGTTATGTTCAACCCCCATTCCCCACAACTGTGGCTCCATCCCAGGTACACAGGCACACACCTGCACGGCTGCCCTTACCTTTGGCTATGTGAAGGTGGGCTCAGAGCTCAGAAAGTTACTTTAACAATGTAATTAATTGCAGCCATAGTACCAAGCCCAATGGAATTAGCTGGTCACCATGCCCATTCCCATTTATTTAAGCAACCCTGCTCTCTCAGCTTTCAGTGACTGCTTTTGGTTTCCATGCCAGCAAATCTGCTTTGGATTTTAGCCTTAACTTGAAAACAATCCAAGATGTTGAGCCTTGCCCCAGGTCAATCCTGTGCAGCACTTTGGAAATATTCTTTAAAGTTTGGACTACAGACTTGAATGATTTCACCGTCACCCCTGACATGGGCAACACTCTTTGGGAGTGAGAGGTCCTTTCCATCACCCACATGACTCCTATCTTGGTTTAACAGGAGGACTCAGCCACAAACCATCTGCATGCACTCTCCACTGAGCTATGCATCAGTCCCCTTCACCCCAGCCTCCACCTTCCATGGTCATCCTTCCCCATTACTGCTTTGTACACAAAAAGCAAACAAGGCTGAGCTCATGGAGTGGAGTCCTGCCCTAAGCCTTTCCAAGACATTTCTCTTTTGAACCATGTGCTTCCCTGGGGGGTTGGTTATATGGTTAATTATAATGCATAGGAATTTGAAAAGACTCCCTGGGTTTTTAATTTGGCCTTTTTGTCCAGCTCTTGCTTGCGCCAGCTGGGCATGTTTCAACATGCTTGCGATTGTAGCTTTTATTTTGCATCCACCCACCATAGATTTAGCAAAACACTGAGTGGTGAATCATGCAGAGTCTATAGGAAAGCATTAACCCTTGGCATGACAATACATACAGATGGAAACTTAGTTTTAAACATGGGGGAGGAAGCTTCAGGAATGATGATGACTACTTTCTCAAATTGGAGAACTGGTTTGCTTTTCCTACTCCATCGTGGAAAGCCTAAGGGCTACACAGCGTCCAACCTAATATCATTCATTACCTGATGAGCCATATTTGAAGGTTTGTAGATGCCTCCTTTCTATTACGTCTAGGGTTGCCGGTGAAATAAGGGACAGGGCTGCTTTCACTTTAATGGTTGTGTTTGCTGTTGTTATTGTGTGTCTTCAAGTCCTTTTTGACGTATGGTGACCCTAAGACAAACTTATCATGGGGTTTTCTTGCCATGATTTGTTCAGAGGAGGTTTGCCATTGCCTTCCCCTGAGGCTGAGAGAGTGTGACTTGCCCAAGGTCACTTAGTGGGTTTCATAGCCAAGCTAGGAATCAAACCCTGGTCTCCAGAGTTGTAATTCAATACTCAAACCACTACGCCATGAAGAGGAAATCTCAATAGGCAATATTTGTCATGCAAACAACACCTGTTATAATTCCTTTCCCTACACAACCACACTAAAGGGACAGGAGTCCTGTTCCTTATTTCACTTGGCAATCCTAACTGCATCTCAAGACAACATGCAAATTGCTTGACTTCAAGATGAAGCCCATTCCCACCATGTTTTGCTTCTCCGGCTGAGTTTAGTAACAGCTTCTCTGATGGAGCGTCAGTATGGCACATCTCATGCACACTTTTGTTGTGCCCTTTTGACTGGCCTAATAAAAGGTTACCACAGCAAGGCTTAGTGCTATGGAATTCTGGGATTTGTAGTTTTATGAGATAGCCTTTTTGGTCAGAGTGCTCTGGTGCTACAAAAGGTAAAAGATAAAGACATTAATATCTAGTCATAACCGACTGTAGGGGTGCTCATCTTCATTACTAAGCCAAAGAGCCAGCATTGTCCCAAGACAAATCCAGTGGTTGTGTGACCAGCATGACTGCACTGAATGTTGTTACCTTCCCATCAAAGTGGTACCTATTTATTTACTTGCATTTGCATGCTTTCGAACTGCTAGGTTCACAGAAGCTGGGATTAGTGATGGGATCTCACCCCAACATGCAGCACTTGGGCCTCGAACTGCCAACCTTCTGATCTTCTGATTGTCAGAACTGGTATCTTAACCGCTGAGCCAGTCATCTTCCCACTGGTGCCATAACAAACTACAGATCCCAGGATTCTATAGAATGGTGCCATGGCAGTTAAAGCGGTGTCAAACTGTATTATTTCTACAGTGCAGTTGGAGTCCCAGCTAATGAGTACTGACATACGTACAGTTCTTGGAGATCTGGAAACCTCTTTATTAGATATTGCTTCTGCCTCCCCACCAACATGGAGCTGGGAATCCACATTTACCAAACCGAAGTAGGCTCTCCATCTGGAAGAGGAATTTAATGCCAAACAAGAATGCCTGTTTGACTTAATGTGTCTGGGGGGCAAGCAATGAGTGAATAAAATCAATCAATCTAATAATGCATGGATGGTGTCACAGAGTCAGTATGGCACATCTCAATAATGTGTTTCATTTTAAAACATAATTAGCGAACCTGCCAAGTAAACAGGTTGTCATGGGCAGGCGGCGAACCATCTGAACACCCCCACTCCCTTTGCCTCCAACCATGGAATATCTGTCGAACACAACACAGCTATTAAAAACATGCAACTCCATTGGCAATGTTCTAACTCACTGAAGCAAAACAATGCGCCTTCTGCTCAAGAACAGAGCTCCTGGCATTTTTGAACAGAGACACTAGATGGCAGCGAAATAAAAGGAATTAAAACTTCTCAGCCAGCTCTCTGTGTCTTGTTCTGCTAAAGCATGAAAGCTCTCCACCATCATCCTTCTTGCCTCTTGAAAGGCTGGTGCACTCTCAGATGTACATCTTCTAGATCCCTTAAAATTAATTCTTTAAGAGATTTATAGGGGGGGAATCCAACCTTAGGTTTTTATTCCATGCCTCCCAACATTTCACACATGCCACTGGGACGCATGTGGCAAAGCAACCTCAGAATGTGGTCAAGATGGTAAAAAGTATTAATAAGGAAGAACAGACAAGCTAGTAGAGGCTGCAGCAGTTTACTTTTGTCTCGGCCTACTGGGAAGAGTAAGCTTTTACCACTTCCTCTCCCTTTTCTTCTGCTGAGTTACATGAGTGCAAACTACTTTTGCACTTTGAACTCAGTTTGCTGCAACAGAAGTAAGATGAATTCAGAAAGGAAAAGGAGGAGTAAGAAATAGAAACCGGGACAATTTAAAAGCAGCTAAAAAAATGCCAGAGAAGTCATTGGGACCATCCCTGTCAAATCAGGACAGTTGGCAGATGTGTTCTTCTTTTCTCTCTTTCTTTTCCTTGTTCTATTAGCTAATACCCTTTCCCTCAGAGGGACACAACAAGTATATCACTATCATTTCCTGAAGTCAGATACAATTACAGTTATAATTCAAAGTCTTTCTTGGGAATACATCCTGGTGGACACAGTGGGACACAGTTCTAATTAAACATGTGCCAGATCCCACTGTAAAACATTCAAAAACCTCCAGACATGAACTATACAAAACGTAAGGATTTCTAAAGATGTCTCATGGATATAAAGAGAATCCTGATTAACAGAGCCAAGCTGCTCAAGGAACTTTGACTTGACCACACGGGGCCCTTTCACATTACACAATTACAACACTATGATTCTGTTTCAATTGCCATGGCTGCATCCTATGGAATCTTGGGATCTGGAATTTAGGGAGGCACTAGAGCTCTCTGTTTGGGAATTCTAAACCCTCCTCCCTAAAGTCCCTATGCAAGTCCCAGGATTCCACAGGATAGAACAGTGTCACCCAATGGGTTGGTGTCACCCAGTATGGTCACTTATGGGAGGGTCAAGACATCTGGCGGGTTGAGACTTATGGCGGATTTCTGAGGTGCATGAGAGCATGTGGGCATGGCCGGACATGTGCCTGCATGGCCCCAGGGAGCAGCTATTCTGCCCTGGAGACAAAAAGTAAGACAAAATGAAACTTTAACATCCTTACTTTTTTTCTACCATCTGATTTTTAACATCTTTGCCTGATGAAGGAGACAGCGAAGCTTCAAAAGCTTGCATGATGTATTTTGGGCATTTTGGTCGACTCCAGAAAGATATCACTGTTTTGTGGATTTTGTTGTATTTTGCTGCAACACAGCTACCTCTGAATATTTTTCCTAGATGTGAGTTAGCTTGGAGGAAAGTATTCTTTTTGGACAACAACCGCCATAATTTTATAGCCAACATAACCAATGTGAAATACTGGGGGTTGCAATCCAAAAATACTCAAAGCTCTGGCTCTCCCCCACTGAGTGGGTGCAGCTTTCCAGTTCATGAGAATGTTCTTCATTAATTCTTCATTAATGGATCTGATTGAATAACTATATGGTGTACCAATACTACCATTAAAAAAAAAAACTAGATCCAAATTTGCCTGCAATTATTGAAATAAAGCTTTTCAGCTTTTAAAAACACAGCTCCTGCCCTGCCCATCTCTTTTCACCTTTTCAAGCAGAAATGTGAAAATGAGGCGCTGCAGTGAATTAAAGGAGCTTAAATAAAAACCAATTTCATTAACAATGCAACAGTTTCAGTAGCTGAGCCTGGATAATGTCTTACTAATGCAACAGCACATCAAAGAAGTGTTGACAATGGTTTAAACAGAAAGGGAAACTTATACAGGGTAAAAGTGGCTCAGGAAGCTCATAGGCTGAGATCCAGAGCTCTAACTGATCACACAGGCTCTCCATACACTTTCCCGGGGAAATCCTTGTGGAATGAATGGCAGGGAGCAGCTGCTACACATCACCTCCTCTTGAAGTGTCCCCTGACCTTTCCTCCCACAGATGTAGTAAGTATGGCAAGGTGTTGTCCTGTCATCACTTCACTTGTATCCTGTTTCTCCCAAAATAAGACATACCCATAAAATAAGCCATAGCAGGATTCCTAAGCATCTGCGCAATATAAGCCATACCCTGAAAATAAGACATAGCGATTGGCATGGAGTGGAACGGAAGGGAGCGGAATGGAAGGGAGAGGAGAGATTGGGTCCAATGGTTCTAAAGGAAATGAAGTCGCAAGAAATTCAGGATGGAATTCCAGGTTTGGAGAGTTATGACGATGCTCCAGAAGAAGACGACTTAGGGCTCGACAGACCGCCCGAAAACGGCAGGCTAGAGGCTCCTGTTTTAACTCTGGAGGGAAACCGCAGTAGCCAAACCGTGTGGCATCCCTCCAGAGTAAATAGTACCTGCAAAAAGCAAGTTCTTTTTGTGGCACGCTCCGCACGCCATGACTGTGCTTGTTGCACATCCATGACATAAGCGTGGCGTCTGGAGGTGTGAACGTGGCGATGCACTTATGTCATGCACACACTCCCCATATAGATGGTGCCGCGTAAAGATGGCGATGTCCATACGTGCTAGGGTACAAATTGCAAGGTTACGTAGCAGTTGCACAATGCCATCTAATTAATGCAAACAAGCACAATATGTGCACCCATGCCCAAATGACATCATGTTCATAACTCTGCTTCTGTATACTTGAAACAAATATGGCTGTTCCATAGCATATAAAAAGATTCAGCAGCTTTCTTAGGGGAAATTATGCATGCATAAGATCCCAACAAGATTTGGTCAATAATTTCATATATATATATATATATATATATATATATATATATATATATATGAGAAATATTGGATTTAGTTAAAGTCAGAGCTGATGGGTACACTGGCTACTTAATCGAAATGTCATTAAATTCAGACAAACGGATTATGAATCTATTTGCATCTGCTTTTCAATCAGGAACAAAAAAAGATAGCTAACATGAAAACCTAGCACGAAAAACCTATTTCTCCCATTTTTTTTAAAATAAAAAGATAACTTTTTATCTTTTCAGCTTTTGAAAGAATGCTCTATTCCCTTCCCACCATTAAAGACTTTGGATAAGTTTTTTTTTTAAAGAAAGAGAGAAAGAGAGAGAGAGAGAAATCAATTTTAATTTAAATGCATTACTTTCTTCTCCTGTAGTTGGAAAACTAATTACTTCTAAATGTGCAATAATATGGTATGGCTAGACTATATCATTAAGAAGCTAAAAATTCCCCATATGAAATAGATTTATGCCACAGAGGATGAAATATATATATATGCCAATGACTTATTCATAAGTATTTTAAAGCACAGTTAGAAATCTCTCTCAAAGTCACTAACCTTCAAAGGTAGAGGTATCTTTTGGCCAGAAGAGAAGAATCTTTCACAGTTTTGAGCCTAATAAATAGAAGCAGAAAATAGTGAGGTGGAAAGGAGAGGAAAGAAGCTTAGTGTGGAGGAAGGGGCTGCAACTCAATGGGTGGAATGGGACCTTTTAATGCAGAGGACCCCAAACATAATTTCTGTTCTTAGTGCCAGGAGGAACAGTCCCTGCTCTCGCTTCTTATATTATGATTTCCGATAGGACTTTGATTAGATGTTCCTTCAAACAGGGAACATCATACCTTCCAACTGTCTCAGTTTGTAAGTGACAGTCCCGATTAATCCTCTGTCATCCCACTTTTTCAACTGCGTTCAAAGTGTCCCAGTTTCTCTCTCCTCCTTCCACTTTCCCCCTTTTAAAGAGGGCACTTTCAAATAGAGGATTGCTGACTATAAATAAGGGCGTATGTTTCTAATGTCCCTAATGCAAACATATATAACTGAACACGAAAGTTCAGATCACCCAGGCCATTATATTTCCCATCACTATGTATTGGTGTGAAAGCTGGGCAGTGAAGAAACTAGATAAAAAGAAATTCAACTCGTTTTAGAAGTGATGCTGGAGAAGAGTTCTGTGCATACCGTGGACGGCTAAAAAGACAAAGAAATGAGCTCTAGAACAAATCACATCTAAACTCTGGCTAGAAGCTATGATGACTAAATTGAAGCTGTTGTATTTTAGCCACACCATGAGAAAACAGGAGTTGCTGGAAAAGTAGAAGGCAGTAGGAAGACCACATGCCAGATGGATAGACCAGGGAGCTTACTAAATCGATTTACCTCTATCTGTCTTAAAGCTTAATTTGGGCAGCATCCTGATGTTTTTAGAAGGTTTTTGCTGCTGTATTTGCCATCCGAATACAGTCTGGCTGCATCCCCGCTTCCAGGGGGTGCATCCCCGCTCTTTTCAGATCTAGGAGTTTTCTGGCTTAATGGCCACTGGAATGCTCCTGGAAGCGGGGATGCACCTGGGCTGTATTCGGGTGGCAAATTTGGCAGCAAAACCCTTCTGATAACATCAGCATGCCACCCGAATTGAAATTTAAACCGGGAGAGATAAGCCAAATTAATAAGCCAAGTGATAGGCTCCTCAGTCAAAGAAGACACTGTCCTAATGAAAATACCCCTGCCTCATCCCCGAAAGCACTCCAGAACCTCACACTATCCTCAAATACTTCTGCTTTCCTTTACAGTACCTCTCAAAATGGCATCTGGAACTGATATGTCACTTCCTGCTGCCATTTTGAGAAGCACTGTAGAAGAAAATGGGTTTGCTCTGAGAAGGTGCATCCTGTGGGGGCTCTGGAGTAAAAAAGTGGCCCTCGTTCGCCCTGTTCTCAACAACCAAAAATTTAATTATTTGTACTTAATTACTGCCATCCTGATCGACAAAGGGAAGGGAACAGAGTCTTGCCCTTTCCCAGAAGAGATTGTCGAGTCACAGATTAACTTCAGCTTGTGTGAGTACAATTGTGTGGATTTTTTGTTTTCTGTTTTGTAAAGGGGGCCTTCCTTGAAGGGATCTCCTTTGAATTAGAGCACACACACACACACACACACACACACTGTAAATCAGCCTCTCTCAAATCTCTCTCTATCATGTTGAAACACACATTCCCTTTCCTCCTTAATGGATTTCAGATTCCCCTGCAGTTACCCTACAATGGGATCAATATCGCAGAGAAGTATTCCTGATTTGAAGATAGTTTTCTCTCCTCTTCTGTTCTGTGTATGTTTGTTTTTGTTTGGTTTGAGATTCTTTCCTCCAGAGCAATGTTTCATGTGTATTAACAAGGCAATTGTGCTCTTGTCTACTCATAAGCTAGTACCAGCAAGTTCAGCGCGACTTACTCCTAAGTAAATATAGCCTATAGGATTGTAGCCTCAGAGGACTTTCCAAAAGTCCATTGGAATGCATGATGGCAATTGCACTTTTTCAACTATAGTTTTAAAGAATGATTTCATTCCCCTGTCTTCTGGATATAAAGCTGTCCTAGGACCTTATCGCACACAATTTTAAACGTTCTGGGGACTGAAGGAGGATGCTCGTGTGCATGCGCGTCCACCCCAAAACGGAGTTTATCGCACACAATTCAGTCCTCCAACAGTCCCTGTTCCGTCCCCTGGCACGCACCCTTTCGCGTCCAGTCCTGACGGGCGTGATTTTTGCCCGATGGATTACCTTCCGTTGGCAAAAAATGGCACCCGTCAGGACTGGACACGAACGGGTGCGCGCCGGGGGACAGAACGGGGACTGTTGGAAGACTGAATTGTGTGCAATAAACTCCGTTTTCTGCAGCACGCGCGCGCACACGAGCATCCTCCTTCGGTCCCTAGAACGTTTAAAATTGTGTGCGCGATAAGGTCCCTATATCTTTCCCCGCATGCATTTTTATCTGGAGAAAAACCCAGTGATGTAAGTTAGGCAGATTGGCTCAAAGTGGCAACATGAAAGCTTTGGGGAAATCAGAAACATCCTATTTATTGTTAATCTTTCTCCATGTGCTGGTTGTGTGGACAGCTTGTCCTCTTTAAGGATCCAGAAGTCCAGAAGGTAAACTACATTTTCCCATCAGTTTGCACATGACGGTAGAGGAAATCAGGCCTGAATTCTCATTAGAAGATTAAACTGAGAGGGTTGTACTCCAGACACATCTTGAGATAACATCTCATTGGAAAAAGATGATAATAAAATGGAAAGCAGGAGGAAAAGAGGAAGAGCACATTACAGATGCTTTAACCCAATAAAGGAAACCACTGTCCTGAGTTCGCAAGGCTTAAGCATGGATGTTGGTGTCCAGGTCTCTTGGAGGTCTCTCATTCAAAATCAGTTTCAGGGCAGTAACAACAATAATGCATTTCTTCCAATGCAAGTAATTCATTTATTGTCTTCAACTGGTGTGTGAATCTCATGGTTCTCCACTTGTTGCTGAACTGAAGCCTCCAGAATTCCTTTCCTTTGGTTACGTTTCCTAGGCCTAATGGGAGTTACAGTTCAAGACAACGCAATACGGAGCGCCTCAGGTGATTCCCACCCTGGTCATGAACAAAAGTCATAATAAAGTAAAACACTATGCCTTCTTTCAAAGAACTGTCTGGACCTCTTACTTATCTGAAGAATCATTCTGCCGATCATGTCTTTTAAAGTTTATTAAATGTAAAGACTTTTTGATGGGCTTAAAAAAAAGCATGCTTTCAGAGCCCATAATCAACTGGAGGCCAAAAAAAAAAATGTACAGGAAAATCATTTTTATATAAACTGAAAACTGCTGTAATTTAAACGAGTGCAAATGAAACCATACATTTTCAGAAAGGGATCAATGAAAAGCACTTTATTTGAAAATATAAATCACTTTTTAATTTCACCTGCAATAAGAGGGGGGGAAATATCACTCTTTCCCCCCTCTTTCCCAGATGGTCCCTACTTTTACTAAAATTGATTGGTGCACCTGCAGAGAAAAGCAGCTTTATCTTCTCATTATCAGACAATTAATATTCAGGTCTAAGTGTGAGTACAATTTTGGTTAACTATGAATGGATGGTTTTATTGAAGTCTTAATAGTCCAGGAAAACTTGGCTTTCACCCGTCCAAATGAGGTTAATGGGGGGGGGGGTGAGAATAGCATGAAAATGTGTAACTTTGGGAAGAGTAAAAACACACATGATGAGAGAAGCAACACAAAAATTTTAAGTACTTTGGTCAATTGATCAGAAAGAGGCATAAAGTTGTAAAGTGGCAGTCTGGACTTAGCCTCCTCCACATTGCAAGCCAGGAAGATTTCAGAATGATTGTGTATCATTTTATTGATATGCAAGGATTTTACTGAAAGTTTCTATATCAGTTTGTATGTGTGTGAATGTATATGCATGTGCCTTCAAGTCTCTTGCCTGCTTATGGTGATCCCATGAATTTCACAGGGTTTCTTAGGCAAGGAATACTCAGAGGTGGTTTTGCCAGTTCCTTCCTCTGAAACAGAGTCTACAGCATCTGGTATTCATTGACTTCATTCCATCCATGTACTAACCAGGTATGACCCTTCTTAGTTCCCAAGATCAGACGGAATTTGGTGACTTTAACAAATTTAGCCATACAAAAGAAATTCTTTAAAATGTTCTCTTACACAAAAGTCCATTTGAAAGCAAAAATGCAGCCCATCATGTAGAGAGTTGCTTTCTCCCTGTTGTATTGTATGTCTGCTATACAGAAACCACACCTTCAAAAAGTTACTTTTTTAAAGCTATAGCTCCCAGAATGCTCCAGCCATGGCCAGGCTGGCTGGGAGAATGTGTGATTTGCTACACAGACAAGAAGGGATCGGGGTTCCATCAATCAAGCCAGTTCTAACACATTGTTTGACTCAGTCCTATTGGAAACCATGAGCCTTTAATGACTGGAGGTTGCATGCATATATATACGTAAGCTTGAAATGGTGCATGCTTAACAATGTTTGAAGCTAAGGCAGCAAATGAAGAGCTCATCCAGCTTCTGCTTTGGTCATTAGTAAAAATTTTGCACCATCTCTAATGATCTCATTTATCTAATCTAGTGAGGCTCAAGATGCTAAAATGTTGCAGAGAGGCCAAATAATCATTAGCACATCTCCTTCTGCCCCACATGACTTGCTATAAACTCATTAGTTTCACCCTCCTTCCTTAGAGACCACCTCCAGAGACAATAAGTGTCAACTGTTTAAGCAGTCTTCTCTGTTACTTACCTCTGTAGGTTTTAAACAGCCATGAAAAATCCTGCTTGACTTCGGAATTCAGTGCATCTGCAAATTCCTTGAACAATGACAGAATACCCAGCCTTAATACAAAGGGGTATATATACACACATACACACACAATGTGGTTTGAGCATTGAACTACAACTCTGGAGATCAGGGTTTAATCCCATTTTGTGACTTCGGGCGAGTCACACACTCTCAGCCCCAGAAAACCCTGTGATAGGTTCGCCTTAGGGTCTCCATAAGATGGAAGTTACTTCAAGGCACACAACAACAGTACACACATTAAAAAAACATAAAGAGAGAGAGCATGAGAATGAGCCACAGTGGTGTAGTGGTCTCAGTGTTGGACAAGGACTCTGGGAGATCAGAGTTTGAATTCACACTCAGCTATAGAGATCTGTTGGATGATTTTGGGCCATGTGAAGTTGATGGTTTTCATGACCGGCATCCAGAGCTTTTTGTGGGTTATTCAGGCTATGTGGTTGTGTTTTGGAAGAATTCATTCCTGACGTTTCGCTTGAGATGAGATGAAGATCCACAGATGCAGGTGAAACGGCAGGAATAAATTCTTCCAGAACATGGCCACACAGTGCCCCCCCCCAAAAAAAAACCCCTATGATTTTGGGCAAGTTTGTTGGGCAAGATTTTGGGCAGAGCATGTCCAGAGGAGGGCAACCAAAATGGTGAAGGGTTTGGAAACCATACCCTATGAGGGGCAGTTTAGGGAACTGGGTATGTTTAGCCTGGAGAACTGAAGGTTAAGGGATGATATGATAGCCATGTTTAAATATTTAAATATTTAAATATTTAAAGAGGTGTCATACTGAGGATGGAGCAAGCTTGTTTTCTTCTGCTCCAGAGAGTAGGACCCGGAACAATGGGTGCAAGCTACAGGAAAAGAGATTCCAGCTCAGCATTAGTGGGAAGTTCCTGACAGTAAGAGCTGTTTGACAGTGGAATAGAAGTGGTGGAGACTCCTTCTTTGGAGGGTTTCAAACAGAGCTTGGATGGCCATCTGTTGGGAGTGCTTGGATTGCATGGCAGAGGTTAGACTGGATGCCCTTGGGGTCTCTTCCAATTCTGTGATTCTGTTGCAGGAGCCTTGGTGGTGCTGTGGCTAAATGTTGGTACTGCAGCCACAAGGTTGTGAGTTCGATCCCAGGGAGGGCTCCAAGGTCCACTTAACCTTCCATCCTTTTGTAGATGGATAAAATGAGTACCCAGTTTGTTGTGGGCAATTGGCTTACGCATTGTAAATTACTTAGAGAGTGCTAATTCACTGATAAGCAGTATAGAAATGTACTTGCTATTGCTACTTGCTATGAGGAAGTACTGGATGCCTCTTTATAGAACACTAGAAAGAAGTGTTCTGTTGTTGTAAACCGTAGACACACTAGCTTAATGCCACAAAAGGAGTCTACTTAGAGCCTACTAGAGACCAGCAGCAAGACTGATCTTCAGTCTTGTTGGCAGAGGGCGGGTGTTGGTGTTGGTTAAAGTCACACCGAGCTTCAAAAACAGTGCATGATGAGCTTTTGAATGGTAGAACGGGACAGTCATATTCCACAATGATTTATCATCTGCCTATTTCTGCCCTCTTTGCCCCTCCTTTTTGAGAATGCCCTTTATTGGGTGCTCTAAAGAGCAGAGATGAATGCTTAATTTAGCTGTGCTTCAGATCAGCGAGCTTTGGGAACACAAGTGGCTGTATAACAGTCAGCATAATGATTTATTAGGCTTCATGACAATTGTGGTGAAGGGAAGAAAAAAAGAGTACTGTATATCATGGCTGTCGGGGTTTCTTTTTTCAAAAAAAGCAGTTTAATTGAGGAATATGTCTACTTTCCCTCCTCTAGAAATATAATGTAATCCCCATAAACATTCAGCTGGTGACTCTGATGTCAGTGGGCCATAGTGAATCAGCTCTGGGTTTTAGTAAACTGTAACTTTGGACGAGTCACATGCTCTCAACCTCAGGGGAAGGCAATGGCAAACCCTCTCTGAACAAATCAGGTCAAGAAAACCCCATGGTAGGTTTACCTTAGAGTCACCATAAATCAGAAACAATGTGAAGGCATGCAACTACTGTATTACAATCCCTGACAAAGGCTCAGCACCTTAGACAAGTTCAAAATAAACCCCAAAGTGGATTCACTGCCTCTCTGGCATGGAAACACAAGCAACCACTGCTGACACACATATAATGGTGAAAACCCAGCATCCCACTGGTAGAAAGCAAAGCTCCATCAGGGACCCATTCACACTACAGAACTATAGCATTATGATTCCATTGCATCCTATGGAAACCTGCTGTTTGTAGTTTGCCCAGCATGGTGTAGTGATTTGAGCGCTGGACTATGACTCTGGAGATCAGGGTTTGAATCCCTGCTCAGCTATGAAAATCCACTGGGTGACCTTGGGCAAGTCACACTCTTTTGGCCTCAGAGGAAAGCAATGGCAAATCCCCTCTGAAGAAACGTGTCAAGAAAACTCTGTGACAGGATCACCTTAGGGTTGCCATAAGTTGGAAATGACTTGAAGGTACACAACACAGACATGACATGAACTCTGTAATTAAGAGTTGCAAATAACCCTTCGGTACCTGGATTCTGTAAGACGGAACCACGGCAGTTTAAGTGAATTAGTAGCGCTATAATTCTGTTGTGTGGGTGAGTCCCAGGTACAGGTACATGTCTATTCTCCCTGAGTTCTCAACCTGCCCATCTTCAGAGGGATGGCTTCTCCCATAGCCATTTAGTGGCTGGGGGAGGACAGCTGGCAGCCAGGGAAGGCAAGCTGCATTCTTGCACCCAGAGGCAAGAAAGCTGTGTTCCTGGACTTCCAGAATACCCCTGGAATATCCAGGTTGATGGCTTTTCCTTCCTGAAGCTAGTTGCAAGCAGCTTAATTTTTCAGCACTCACTTGACTTATTCTATTGACAACAGGTGGCTCCCTATTTGAACACAAGGGTAATAATTCATTTTAAGAGATAAGGAATAAAAGGGGTATACAGCTTGGATATGTGAATAATATGCAGTCCCCAAAGCAATAATAACATTTATCTCAAATATGCATATGGACGTCTGTCAGTGTCTGTGTTCGGCCAAAGAGGCTTATTTGATTTAAGGAACTTGCACAAAGATCAGATCTAATCTGACTTCATTGTAACAGATTTCAGATGTGTATCTGCTATATGTGAAAGTACAGCATTTAGCTGACAAATACAGTTAGCCAATAGCAGAAGGAGTGCAGCGAAGTGCTATGAAGTATATATTTTGCATTTCAAAAAGTCCCAGGCTGGATCTCTGGCATTTCAAGTTTGGACAAGAAAACACTTTACCTATAATCTTGGCAAGCTATACCGAACAAAATATCAAAGCAAGCTATACAGAAAAAAAATAAACTAACAGTCTATCCAACTACACGCAACTTCTCAGATTCAATTTGTGTTTTATTTTAGACTTTTCTTGAGTTTCTTCTTGGGTTAAATTCAAAGGATGGGCCAAATCAGCCTATTGTGGTGCGTGGGAAAGGTCCATTTTTGTACAGCTCTTTGACTCCCACCTAAACATAGCCATAGCGATAACATGTATACATTTCTATACCACTCATCAGTGAACTCAGCACTCCCTAAGTGGTTTACAGTCTGCAAGCTAATTGCCTTCTGTTTTACAATCACTTACGGGGGCCGTGAATTATCGTACAGAAAAGGTACAAGGTGTTGGTGATTACCTTTAAAGCCCTACATGGCCTGGGTCCAGAATACTTAAGGGAATGCCTTCTTACACATGATAATTCCCGGTTGTATCCTATAAGCAATGCCATCCTACACATTAAGATCCTCCAGGAAGAATTTACTTTGGTCTAAAAAAATCAAGGCTAACTTTAGTTACCCAGAGGGCCTTCTCCATTACTGCTCCAAGGCTATGGAATGACCTGCCGGAGGAGATCCGTCACATTTCCACTCTTACAGCCTTCAAGAAGGCCCTTAAGAAGGATCTCTTCTGGCAGGCCTTCTCAACTTAGCTTTCTCTCCCTGAACAAGAATATATGAATGCGACTGCTAACTCTCTCTGTCCGCCCATTTCCCCCCCCCCAAATTTTTAGCTAACTCCATTTTAATGTTTTTATATTGTTTATTGATATTGTTTGTTTTAGCACTGGGATGGGGGTTGGGAAGGGATTATTTTGAATTTTATTGTATTTTTAATGTATTTGTTATCGTTGTTACCCACACGGATTCCTTGTGATTGGGCAGGATACAAATAAATCTATTATTATTATTATTATTATTATTATTATTATTATTATTATTAAAATGAAGCTGATGCCAGCACCCGACTGCATCCCACCTAAACCCCGGCTCCTAGCCACTCTTAGCTCACCACTTTACAAAAACGGGAAGCTCCCAACTTTGGAAATCATCCAGCTGAGCACAGCTGGGTACTGGGATTTAGGCAGGATAGCGGCATTGGTGGCATTTTCCATGTGATAATTTGCAGTTGTATCCTATAAGCAACTGTAAAATGGAAGGAGTAAGTTGCTTTTCTTGTAGTGCAATAAACTCCTATATCTTTGCCCATTGGCAAAATTACTTCTTTTCTTTGCTGGAAATCAGCCAGGCACTGGCAACTAATGGCTCAGGGACTGACACTGGTCCAAGTAGCACCTATTTGAGCAGCACTGGGCTAGAAGACCATGTGTTGAAATGTTTTCCAGTTTTCCTCCCATGGTATATACTGCAAGACCAGAAAGTGTTAACATATGGTGACCAGACTACGGCTATCCAGAAAACCAATTTCTTTTGAAAACAATCCTCTTGGACATGGCACACAGGCTAGCCCTGTTATAATATTGACACAAGCGAATTGGTATCCCTGCTGTCAAATGGATCCATTTCAACAACTGTCTAGTTTTATGTAAACGCAGGTGCTGTGAATCTTCCCTTTGATCTTCCCTTTGACTAATTGTATGAAATGAATCTGAACGCTTGAGTTAATTGTGATGAATGTGGGGTGGGGAAAGGAAAAAGTCACATCACAACAAGACAGAAAAGCCTAATGAAGCTCATTAAATAAATTAATAAATGAACACAATTATTTAATCAAGGCTTGTGGAATGGCTTCTTCCCTCTCTCATAAATTCCCTGCCTCATAAATTAATTTTGCCATCTTGGAAAGGTGAACACCACATTTATTTGGATCTCAAAGGAAGCATCTTTTTGTGTTTCTAATGGAGTTTACATTTTGTTTCCTGGACTTTAGGATTCTGTGTCTCCCAGAACCCATATGGCCAAAAGAAATGACCTCCATACCATCTTAACTGAGAATAACAGCGACAACGTATTGACAAAATGAAGGCCTGTGACTCTAACATTGTCATATTTTTCTTTCTCCTGTAGGATTTTTAACACCTTTGCCTGATGAAGACGCCAGTTTAGCTTCAAAAACTTACATCATGTATTTTGTGCATTTGACTCATTAAGTGTGGATTTTGGATGTTAATCATATATAAAAAGTGACATTTGAAGAGGGGACAACTCTGTGTAGCATGAGGGTATTTCTCCTTCCTAAAGCCAAATGGCATATCAGAGCTCAGAAACATTAATTTCCTGCCAGAGCTTGGAAACGTTATTTTTCTTGGACTAAAACTCATAGAATCTCTGTCCATATGGGGACCTTGCCAAGTTCTTCGTTTCATCGGTCTCTTCATGGCATATCAGGGATCCAGAGGCTTTAGTCCTCAAGAAGTTGATGAACTACAGCTCCTATCATAGCCTGTTATTGGGCAAGTTAGCTAAGGATGTTGGGAACTGGAAGCGTAGTTCAAAGGCAGTGGGACAGTAACTCTGTTGCAGGTTTTGATTTTTCAGTTTTAATGGACCTAGGCAAGGTGGAAAAGATATTTGAGGAACAGGATCCACTGTCTTAAATAGCTCTGTTACCCCATGGCCATGATCTATGTTACTTAACTTTGGGCCTGAACAGACAGGCCAAAATAAAGCTGCTTCGGGTCACTTTGGAGGTATGCTGTTTAAATAACACATGCATCTTAAGAGGCCAGAAGCTGCATCAAAGCTGCACTCCAGTCCTTAGGACTGGAGCATGCCTTTGGCACAGTTTCCAGCCTCTTAGGACGCATGCATTATTTAAACAGCATGCCTCCAAAGTGACCCGAAGCAGCTTTATTTTGGCCTGTCTCTGGGCACTAAATGAGACTTAGCTCCGTAGCAAACGCACTACAGAGCCCTCATAGTGAATTTTTAGATCTATATCAGAGCACTGGCAAGCTGGTGTTGGTTGGTGTTCCAATGCACATTGAGAGTGCCCAGTGTGCATTGGTCCTGATGTGCAGTGGTTCCTTTCTGCAAGGTCCTGGCAATGTCCTGCTGAATATGGACATTGCAAAAGTGCTTAATTCTATTTCCCACAGATGTAAATCTACTTATGCAGATTCAAGCCCCTCCACCACTTCATTCCAGCCCCTCTAGTGACCAGGTATCCACCAGTTGGCACTGGTGGAGGGACTCCATTTTCCCCAGCACTGTACTATGCAAGCTGCAAATATATGTTGATGTTACAATTCATGGATTTAGATTGTTGTCGCTCTTGTTTTCCTAGGGATGTTTTCCCCCCACCTTCTTGTCTGGGCTCCACGCCGTTCCTTTACAAGAAAACCACCTTAGGATGTCACCTCTGTGTGAAATTCTAATAGCAGAAGACTTTCAGCGCAGGATTATGGAGAATATAATATGATCCAATTACTGTGCATTTAGGGTATAATATCACAATGCCAAAACAATTTCAGCTACATGGTGGGCAGAGTGGAATCCATTGAATTATCATTTGGAAGACATTACAGCCTGAATTAGCAAATGCCAAAATGATTTTAATGTTCATTTATGATCTCCTCATTAGAATGCTATTAACATACCATTATTGTTTGAGGTTACAACGACCTCTCCATTTTAATTCGACTCTTTGGGATATGCTGTTCTAAAGTATGGTCAGAGCAACTCTTTAAAAAAAATGTATTGGCATTTTTTAAAGAGATAGTGGTGACTCATTTAAATGTACTTGTATTGGCCATTGCATTCTCTCATATGCAGAGCAATATAAACCTTCCATGTTAAAGCATAGAAAATGTAGTAACTGAGTTTTTCAAGGCTCTTCATTGGTGTGATGGTGGACCTGTGACACTCCAAATGTTGTTGGACCACAAAACCCATCATCCCCTATTGCTGATCATGCTGGATGGCACTGGTGGGACTGAGTTCAACACCATCTGGAGGCCACAAATTCTCCAGCCCTGAAATATGAAAGTCTGTTTCATAATATCCATACAGTGAGCATCCCTGATTTGAAATCTGCAATCTAGAAATCTTGAAATCTGAAAACTACTAAAGACTGAAACTTTTTGCCTCCAGCTACATAAACTGGAGGAAGACATGACTGAAGAGAGATATGCGGATCTGAAATGGTGGATGGTGTAGATATAGGCTGAATACTACTCTTGGATTCTCATTTCACAGATCCCCCCATCTCTCTCCATCCACAGCTCTCTCCAGCTTTGCATCTCTCTCCAGCTGTCTCTCTCCATCCTTGCAAATATGGTATGTACCACACTACTTGTGTTGTGAATCACTTGTGTTGTGTATCATGTATTATGTATATGAAAATATGGGTATTCCAAAATCTGGGGAAAATATCCAAAATATGCACCACTTCTGGTCCCAAGCATTTCAGAGAAGAGGTCCCGAACCTGTATATGAGTGTGCCTGGAATTTGAGCTCTTCAGCTGAGGTCTTGGTACATCCCAGAACCTGGAGAGCCTAAAGTGGAGGTAGTGCCTTCTCTGGAGTAGCACCATGGTTGTGAAACTCCTTCCCCCAGGGAAATCAGGTTGGTTTCATCATTGTTAAGCTTCCATTGGACATATCCTCATATTATTCTGCCTTTTAAAACTGGCCATTAAATTGCTTTTAATGTGATTACACACACACACATGCACACAAATACATTTTATTGTATATTGCTTGGGACTGAGTGGTCAGAAAAGCAATCAATCAATGAAAGAACAATAGATTATCTAGTTGCACCTTTTAGTTGATCCAAATGTTCTTAACTATTGACTGAGATGTCTTTCCCAACCATGCAGCCCTTGTTAAAATCCATGCCACTCCAGTCAAAGCACAACACAGTCTATAGTCTCCCTTTTAAAAAGTCATCTGCTGGGGCTGGCCTTATGCCGGCACTGAGAGCAGCTCATGCAACAGGAAATTTCCATGAGGCTGAACAGAAGTGCATACTACTACTGTGAGCATTCATTTCTCCAGCCACAACTTAGTTTGCAGACTGACAATACTGTCCTTGTTGTCTCCAGCACTACAATGAGAAGGACAGTTTTTCTCTCCAGGAAAAAAAAGAAAGTCCAACAATAACAACAAAAAAGAAGCTATTATGGGAAGGTGGTGTTGCTTGAAAATATTTTGAAACACAGCTGTTGGTGGTGGTTACATAGACAGAAATTGCTGGGGAAAAGCTTGAACACCATTTTGAAGGAGACACTCATCATTGCAGTCTAATCTGAACTGCTCCACCTTGTTCTGTCAAGAATCATGGCGGATTCGGTACAAGAGTATTATTCGACATCCCGTAATCTGTTCTACATGAGAAAGGGATAAAGTATGTGGCTTAACATTGGACAGGAACATTGCTAAAATTAAATGGGTGCCAGCTTTTAAAAGAACCTATAAAGGACAGCTCCCCTCTTCCTTAAAGCAGATTCCAAATGCCTGAATAATAAAATTGCCAGTACATTGGCCATTAAAGTAACTCAGTGAGCATAAATAATAGAGCAAACCCAGATCAGGCAGGACAGTGGATCTTACTTTAAAAGGAGTATGTTTAAAAAACAACGACAGCAAGATTAAGTTCAATCAGGCTGGGGTTTCGAAATGAAATTGGTAGTGCATTTAAATATTTTCCCCAAAACATTCTTTCAAATCAGTATAAATTACTGTATGTGACATGCGTTTTCTTGATCTTCGGCTGCCATGACAACAGCATACAGAGAAATGGATTTCCATAACAATCATGGGCAATGTTTAGCATCACTACTAGTGTGTGTTTGTGTGTGTGTGTGTCAGCTGCCAGCTCCAAAAAAGAAAATAACATCATTTTCTATAGCTTGAAAGGTGCTTTTGTTGTAATAATTGGGGGGAAAATGTGTCCAGAAATGATCACAGAAGGAGGAGGGGGAAGATGAGAGGAAAAACTCTCAATCACAACCATGCTAACACTTGGAAATAGAAGAAAGCAAGGGTTTGCTGTTATTTGGTCAATGCAAGTTCTAAGATTACACAGTTTGTCTGCGCCTATGGTTGAGTTTTTCTTGGAGGTTTGCAAGAAACGTTTCCATTCAGCTGATAATGGATGTTAATTTCATCCTCTATATAGTGTAGCACATGGATGTATATACCTTGCAAAGCAGGAGGAGAAAAAGAGAGACAGAAGAAGGATCAGAAAATGTTATTTTTGTTTTGAGACTCTCTGGGGTCAACCCAGTGCTTATTTTTTGAATGCTTTGGCAGCATCTCATCTCTTTTTAATACTGGTTCATGAAATCTAGAGGCAATGTGAAGGATAATTAGGAACTGACAGCTGTCCAGGCCAGGACTTTGAGAAGCCAACACTAAAAGCAGACCTGGACTGTGTGTGATCCAGAAGCTGGGAAATCCAGTAGAGAGAAAATTCTAGATTAATGACCAGTTATTGCATATTTATTTGGTCTAATACAAGGGCCTCAGACTGTGAACTGTTATTGTTCTTTGTTCTCAAGTTGACTTTGACTTATGGCAACACTATGAACAAGAGAGCCCTGCTCAGGTCTTGCAAACTCAAGGCTGTGGTTTCTTTGATGGAGTTGCTCCACTTGTAATGTGCTCTTTTTCTTTTCTTACTGCCTTCCACTTTACCAAATACTATGATCTTTTCCAGTGAATCATTTCATCTCATTGTGCAGTGCGCCTGCGTCATATGCAGACACCTTTTATGTGGCTACCAGCTTATGCTGCGAGCCCCACGCCATTTAATGAATGGCGTGCATGCCCGCGGCGCTTGCACTGCCACACTGCAGTGTGCACGAGCCCCATTATCCTCAATGGGATTCGAGCATAGGTGGAACTTGCCTTATGCAGCGGGGTCTGAAATGGATCCCTCGTGTAAGGCAAGGGCCCACTGTATGTCCAAATTATGGCAACCTCAGTTTAGTTATCTTGGCTTCTAGGAAGAGTTCAGACTTGATTGTCTCTGGACCTTATCACACTCAGTTTTTCCCCGTTCCATTCCTGTTTACAAAGCGGACAGGTCGTGAAACAAGATGAGGGCTGATGCTACCACACTCACTGTACTACATGATATGTAAACATACTGGGAACAATTGCTATCGCACAGTGGTACTGGAGAAGACAACATGTTATCTTTTTTGGACCTGCCTGTGAACAGATATCACTGCACAACCAGGTCTCTTCCCAAGTGCAAACCGTTCTTTCCTATTTTTTTGCGCATGCATGCTTGTAAAGGAGGATTGGGCGCAAAATTCAAAGGGAGGGCTTTTCTACATTTTCCCATAGCTTTATGCTGCGATCTTTGGTGTTGTGTGTCTCTCTGTCTATAGGCATATAATGGATTCGTGTATTTTGGGCATCCTTCTCCACACCATGAAAGTTTCTTGAGGATGGAGCAGGAATGTACAAGGAGAAGATTTCTCTCTCGTTTTTTTTAAGTTGTAAGGATAAGTGCCCTAAAAATATTTTCAGATTATTAATTGCAAGAAACAATATTATATATATATATATATATATATATATATATATATGGAGTGGTCCATCTTCCCACATTACCATTATGTCATCATATGAATCCTGCTTTCTTGGTAATAGAAAAAGAAATAGTGTGGCAATAGAGGAAGCATTTCTACTCTGGATACAGCAAAAGTTTTGGCAGGAACAGTAGCAAGGAATGGAGATGATAAGTGAGGAGGAAGGGTTTAACACCATGTCATAACAGGGTTTGAATGGGGATGCAATCGGGATGCCATAGATATTGCACACAGTGGGCATAATGGCCTCATAACCTTTTCTGGGAAGGGAGGACAGAATTCAGTCATTGGAGCAAGATGATGCGGATGGAACAGAAAGAGCCTTAGAGAAGAACATTATGTAAACAAGGCTTTGCGATAAAACCCTTTAGTTCCATCCTCATTCAAACCACAAAACGTTACACAGTATATGTGTGGCTGTGCTTTTTAACCTGTAGTGTGCTCAGGTGAACATCTCTGCTGTACCCTTATCCACAAGCCAATAAATGACCAAACTCCAAATGTTGTTGGACTACAACATCCAATGTCCCTGACCATTGATCATGCTGGCTGGCATGGGTGGGACTTGGAGTTCAACAAGATCTGAAGGCCACAAGTTCTCCAGCCTTGAAGTATGTGAATCTGTTTCATAATACTGGGAGATAAAAGGTAGGTTGAGGTTGGGGGTGTACAGAGGGAATGTCAAATAATTCTGCGTAATGGAAGTTCATGCTATGTCTTTCTGATCCAGGATCTGTTAACCTAAAAGATATTGGAGCTCTGTCCCTTATTTAACCTGACAACCCTATATGGATTTATTATAACACTACCATAGATTTCATTTGCGCTGCAGAAATAATGCAGTTTAACACCACTCTAACTGCCATGGAAGGCTATGGAATCCCAGGATTTGTAGTTTTGTGAGATATTTAGCTTTCTCTGTCAGACAGCTTTGGGGCCGCAACAAACTACCAGTCCCTGGAATCCATAGCACTGAGCCATGGACAGTTAAAACAGTGTCAAACTGCATTATTTCTGAAGTACAGATGCAGCCACAGATCACAGTTCTCACTGTGACAAGTGGACCATAATGTCACCACATAACATGGGTAAAGGCATGTAGGCATGGTCAAGGCATGACTCCGGATGCAACTTTGTACTCTGTTGCATGCATTCAAATCAACACTAAAATAAATGTGTTGTATGCAGTGTATTAGAGTAGAAGACCAGGGTTCAAATTCCCTCTCAGCCATGGAAGTCCACTGAGTGACCATAATAATGACAACAACAACAACAACAACTTTTATCCCACCCCTCTGCGCAACGCAACATTAAACCTTGGTAAGTCACACTTTCTCAGTCTCAGAGGAAGGCAATGGCAAATCTCCTCTGAAGAAATCTTGCCAAGACAATCCTATGAGAATTTCACTTTAGGGTCCCCATAAGCCACACAACAACACAATCCTAGAAGTAATATATGCCAAACTGAAGAACCGATAAAGTTCAGAAAATACTCCTTAAATAAAAAAGCCAAGTGATGTTGCAGAACTTGAGTTTTCATTTCAGCCAAATTTGTTCACCTCTTGCTACCTTTTATGAAGTAAGCTAGAAGGATATAAAGCCTCCCATGATAATAAGAAACTTTTTATTTCAACATAACAGGCAAAACATTCTCCATGTTTTCCAAAAAGCTGTTCCAGCTTCATTTTCCATTTCACAACAAAAAGCAAATGCATGTACCATTATTTTTTTTTAAAGTCTTTAAAACTTAATGAAAGTGCAGACAGAAACTTAAAATAGCATTTCAGGAGAACTGTCAGCCCTAACGAAAGAGGAAAGTGAACTTTTCACATTCTTGGCTGAAGCCTTGTTAGACTGCAAGCATTAAAAGGTGGAAAAATAGAAATTAGAGAGAAAACGGGTAATATCACACAGGGCTGCTTTGAAATGGAAAAAGAAATCCATGAACATGTTTAACTTAAACCAAAGTTTGTCTAGATGGTAGAATAGTTTTCCCCAGCCAGTTGCCTTCCAGAGATATTGGGATTATAGGAGTTGTAGTCCAACTAGGGTTGGTCAGCATCATATCATCAACATTTAATTGAAGTGAACAGTTTTAGGTATACCAATGTCTCATATATATATATATATATATATATATATATATATATATATATATATATACACACACACACACACACACACACACACACATATATAAAAATGTGTGAGTTGCCTTGGGTCCTTGCAATGGAAACTGTGGAAGCAGATGGCTCCCATGCTAGTGGAACAGTGAATCGTCTCTGGGCTTTGGTCTGAATGTATTTTGTTACCTTTTCTGTGATGATCCCAACCTTGTAGGATGCTCTACCATCAGATATCCACATGGCTCCCTCCTTATTACTTTAGAAAAATGCCTAAATATGGTTCTGATCTGCTATTAAATGAATGAGTGCCAGGCATTATTTTACTATGTTGGCATTTAATGTTGCTATATTCATGCCTGAATCCTATCACTTAAGCCTAACGTTGTTGTTGTTGTTGTTGTTGTGTGCCTTCAAGTCATTTCTGATTTATGGCAACCCTAAAGTGAACCTATGATGGATTTTTCTGGGGTTTAGAGTATGTGACTTACCCAAGGCCACCCAAAGGGTTTCCACAGAATTGAATGGTGTTCTCCAAACCACTATACCATGCTGGTCCTCTAATCCTAATGACAGTAGAGTAGACCTATTGAATCCCTTGTTGAATGGTGAGTCAACGCATAGGTAGATCCCATTGATACAGACTGCATTTGCATTGCAGAAATAATCCAGGCTGACACCACACCACACTAACTGCTATGGCTCAGGGCTATGGAATCCTGGGATTTGTACGTTTGTGAGACATTTCGTCTTCTCTGTCATAGGCCTACAGTTCCCAGAATACCATAGCGTTGAGCCATGGTGGTTAAAGTGATGTCAGCCTGGATTATTTCTGCACTGTGGATGCAGCCCCAATGGACCTATTCTATTTGGAACTCTCAAAGGGATCCAAGACTATATTATTTAAGCTGCTATTTTATTTTGAGTTTCGATTTTATTGTTTATTTGCTTTTTAAAAACAAAAATATCACCTTGTGAATCACTTGCCAAAGGTCTTATCTCAAAAGGCAGCATAAACATTATTAAACACACACACACACACACATATCCCTATTGCTAGGAGGTTAAATGTTAGGAATAAATACAGCCATGGAGTTAACTCTCCCTACCAACTCTCATTCCCAACAGATTCAGTGCTTGCCCCCTTTTCTCCTCCTTTATGTGGTCTTCAATTTGTTTGGTATAAATCCAGTGTTACTTTTATTGCAAAGACGATTGTGAGAGAGCGCATGGGTGTGTGTGTGTGTGCACGAGAGAGGAGAATTTGGCCCCCTTTTCTATTGGCTTTTTCCACTCCAGCAGGCTTAATTAAATCCAAGAAAGATAGAGAAGAATTCTGCCTCTCTCAAACTGTCATGGGAACTAAACCTTTTGTGATTGGTTATGCTTACAGCATGGCAAGTTGAAGAGACCTATAGAGAGTTGCTTCCCTCTTATTTTTTCCTTCTTTAAAAAAGAAGAAGCAAGCATTGCTGTGGAAACTGCCCTTCAATAACAGCCAAATTTTTGAAAAGGAAAGGAAAAGAAAGGAAAAGAAAAGCAAAAGATTGCACTCACGGGAATGCTGGAGCTACTTCAACATGGAATAAAGGAATAAAGGGCAAACGCTGCAGTAAGGTGTGTAGTGCACAATGCATTTCCCAGTGCATTGTTTTGGCCAGGTTTCACCATTTGCAATGATTGCCTTCTCACCTCTCCTTAAGGAAAGAGAACAGACACAGCAAAGCCAAAACTTCAGTGTGCCACTGGCCTTGGCTCACTGTTGCAATCCCACCCCTATGTACACATGTTGATCAGGTGAACATTTATTACGTGATAAGAAATCATATCATGGCCTGAGCACTATTGATTAATCTCAGTTAGGATAGACCCATTAAACTGGCTGTTGGATGGCGAATCAACAAAATCCCATAGATTCAGTGAGTATACTCTGTTTAGAACTCACAATAGGATTTAGGCCCATAGGTAAGCATGTGCGAAGTCAGTCCTTGGCTCACTGCTCTGCACTTTGTCCCCCACCTCTTTCTCTTAAGAACGTAGGAGGAACATGGTCTTAGCAATGACCATTAGCACAACAAGCTGTATTATTCCTCTATGTGGTCCATTTATCTTTTCACTAACCAATAGAGGTTTCATGAATGACTTTTTCTCCCATCCTCTATCCAGAGGTTAGAATCTGTGAGGACAAGGAGGGGGTACATGGCTCTCCTCCTCCCTACTTTAACTTCACAACAACCCTGCGAGGTAGGTTAGGCTGAGAGAGAGTGACTGGCCAGCGAGTTTCATGGTTGAGTGAAGACTTTCAATCCGAGACAGATGGACCAAAAGGGCATGGCGGTGGCAATACTAGGGTTCCGTACTGCGCAGCAACCACACGTTTCGGAACCCTAGTATGTAATGGTGGTGGCCTGATGGTGGCATCCTGTCCACACGGGTGCCGCCATCTTGACGTAAGGGACGTGAAGCATCCACATTTGGCTGCCTGTCTGTTACATCACGAGTGCACCAGTGGCGCACTCCCAATGTAACCCAAGTGCTGCTAAAAGAACCCAGAAGAACCAGGTTCTTTTTACTCTGGAGGGACGTCGTGTGGTCTGGCGGCTGTGTGTCCCTCCGGAGCTAAAACGGGCACCTGCAGACTGCTATTTTCAGGCGGTCTGTACTGCGCCTGAATCTCTCCAGTCTTAGATCAAACACTCTTGACTGCTATCTCACACAAGGGATCTTGTAATAGATGGTTCCATCCTAGGCTCTAGTTGTTTTTAAAGTTCCCTTAGACACATGCAAGTGATTTTGAAATATAAAGGCTGAAATCCTGTTGAGGTGTAAATTCCACACAGGATACAGCTGGACATTCTTTTCCAATTTGTCATAACTACATTCAGTTCAAGGCTGTGGAAGCAGAATTTTGGATGCTGTGCCTTTGCACAAGCAGATGCACTTGGGGCACATGTGCACATGCATGTTTATATAGGTGCACATGATGTGCATGAAATATGCACATTTCATGGTCCATTCAGTTGTACATTTGGATGCCTGTTCGTTGGCACAATGTCACCATTGCACAATGGGATCACATAATATAGTCAGTGTGTAAATGTGAAGATTTATGGCATGTAATTCCCCATGTGAAATTTCAGCTAAGGAAATGATAGAAATAGATTAGATAGATAGATAGATAGATAGATAGATAGATAGATAGATAGATAATACAACCCAATTGTATGGGTTGGATAAAAGAAGGGGACAAGGACAAAGAGGAAGAACAGCAAGAGAAGATGCTACTTTACAAATTCAAAGTTGCTTGGGAACAAACATTTATTGAACTAAAGTCTACCTTTGCCTAGGGTCACCTGCACAGATACTGGCTCTTGTCTTGTTTTTACTAGGTGAGATTTGAAAATGTTATTCTTCCGGCGTCTCTGCCTCCAACAACTGTCTTATACAATTTCATAAGTCAGTATTTCTGTGTAACTGATAGCCACAGAAGGTAGAGTCCTTACTGGGGACATTAAAAGAGGTGTCGGTGGCAAAAAAAGTAAAATAAAATAACTTAACTAGATAAAAATGTTTCTTTGATATCAGATTCTGTGAAAGTATATTGCAGCCTGTAGACAGAAGTAATTTTCCCCAGGCGCTCGTGTTCCATAATGATGGAGATTTTTCTTTCCAAAAGGGTATGAATTCTAAATCTAGTTGGGGGCATGGAGGTAATAGTAATATATATTTTAAATATCACACAGTGCTTCTTGAAGTCACTGACATTTCTCTACTCTCTACAAACAAGCAGGGCTGTCTTGTTTCTTTTTGGGTCCTCCTCACATTATATTTTAAATAAAATTTAAATTAAAACAACAACAAAACATAGTCTGTTTTATTTAGGCTGAAATCCAAACAGTTACTTCCATGTATCTCACAAATGCCAATGATTTTTAAAATACGTTTTTCCTTGAAATTCATGCTGTACTATAGGGGTTTTCCTCCTCCTCCATTTGTATCCTGTCTTTCCCCCAACATGAAGACTTATGGCGGCTTAGAAAGATTAAAACAAATACAGCAGAAAGCATTTACAAGACCATAAGAAAAATATATAACAACTTATGGTGAAAATACTAGTAATCCATAGAATTAGAACCCTTGAAGACAAATCCATTAAAAGACAAACGACAAGCACCAGCAAAACAGCACACCCATAAAATAGCACACCATTCAAAGCTCTTGCAGCCAGTTCCAAAGAGGCTATCAGAAAGAAAGGTTTTCACTTGTTCATGAAAGGACAACCAAGAAGAAGATATTCTATCCTTCCCAGGGGACTGTTTCTTGAAATAGGCCCAATTTAAACATGATTCCCGATACTCTCCCTCTCTTGCATGTGTGTGTGTGTGTTTGTGTGTAGTCAGGGACGTAGCCAAGGGGCGGGATCTTGGGGTCCGGACCCCCCCTTCCATTAGAAAAATGAATGGTGTGTGCTGCTGCGCTGCCGCACCCAAGCCTCATTATAATGGTGGCACTTAGTCTGGACCCCCCCTTTCCTAAAATCCTGGCTACGTCCCTGGTGTAGTTCTTTTATACAGAAACTGTATATACAGTTCTATGGAGTATAAGAGATTTTTCATTCTTGGCCTCCATTCTGACTGAATGCAGCTTGCTGAGTGCTACAGCAGATGGATATTTCTTGGTGCTTCTCACATCTTTTGACCTCGAGAAACCAGGGATCAGATCACTGGCACTCGAATCTATGCTTTATCAAGGCAGTGATAAAGCACGGTTTTAACATTGCATGTATATTTTCAAAACTCTAAGCAGAAGCTGAAAGCCAGCATTGTGTAGTGGTCTGAGGGTTGGACTAGGACTCTGGAGACTAGGGTTTGAATCCTGGCTCAACAATGGAAAGCCATTGGGTGACCTTGGGCATGTCACACTCTCTCAGCCTCCGAGGATGGCAATGGCAAACCCGTTCTGAAGAAACAGGCCAAGAAAATCCCATGATAGGTTTGCCTTAGGGTTGCCATAAGTCAGAAATGGCTTGTAGGCACACAACAACAACAAGCAGAAGCTGAGAAGAGAGGAATAATGATCAGGACTATGGAAAGCAAGGAAAGTGGATTGAACTCTTCCTCCCTAGTACAATCCTGATTTTAAAAAAATAACCTCCTGGAAACATCTATTTGTATTTGGCTTCTATTAGCAAGCCAGAAATTTCATTTCTCTGTTGCAGAAAGGAACATTTCGTCTCTGAGCTCAGCCATCCAAAATATCCCCTTTTATCTTGCATCCTGTGCAAAGATTATCATGCTTCAGGCTTTAATTTTTTTTTAAACCTTCTCTGTCTCTCCCAATTGTGGAGAGATGATCTCTGTGCATCGTCGGACGAGTTCTGTAACTTCCACTTAATGTCCAGACTTCCATCTTGTGAAATTTGTATGAGTGTTGAGACTTTTGAGTGAGAAGCCTTTAATGGTGCAGTCATGATGCATGAAGCTCAGGAATTCCCCAGAAAGTTTTGGGACACCTCTAATGGAAGTTTCCAGAAACAGAAGTAAGGAACACTGAGAAGATACATCTTCGGTACACTTTCTAGGCTAAGTTCCCTAACTCTCTATGGAGCTCCTTTGCAGATCTGTCAAGCTGCTGAGAAAAACACTTCCCAGTAGATGTTCTTTCTCTAACACCCTTACAAATGAGCTCTTACCGTGGCAGAGTATTTAAGATGCTTGTATCTCAGAATGCACATGTTAGCCTGCCATAACGGGTTTGTAGATTATGTTGACACTCAGGCATTCATTCCCTTCTCTCTTGTCACAGGTTAATCCCCCCAAATCAACTTGTATCTAATGCATTGCCTTTTGATTATGTGAATCCTGTCATCAGACCTTTTGCTCCACAGCAGTTCATTGGAGCCAGTTTGATGCATTGGTTAAAGCAAGGTTGGAAACTGTGCAGCCTATGTATTGCATACAGTCTGCTGAGACTCCTAGTATGAACCCCAGTGGCCTCCGGAGCCTCCAGAAATGCTGAATTTCTAAGAAGAAATTCACCTTCCAAAGCCTCCAGAGATTTCAACTGTCCATTTCAGGGCTATACTCAGCCATTTTGTGGTTCCAAAACAGCACCGACTTTCTGTTTACTTCTGGTTTTGAAAACAGAACCTGGTGTTACCCACAGAAGTTGGAGGTGGCATTGGAAGATGGGGAAAATGTGACCCTGGACACTCTGCTGCTGGAATGTTGCACTGGGATTCGAGTGATCCAAAGGTCTAATCCGCACTGCAGAAATATTGCAGTTTGACACCACTTGAACTGCCATGGCTCAGTGCTATGGAATCATGGGATTTGTATTTTGTTGTGGAACCAGAGATCTCTGACAGAGAGGGCTAAACATCTCACAAACCACAAATCCCAGAATTCATTTGTATTCAGCCATGGCAGTTAAAGCAGTGTCAACCTACATTATGTTTGTAGTGTAGATGCAGCATTAGGTACAAATTTGTAACTTTCTGGACCCATTGGAGGGATGTCAGGATGCAAAAGGAACAAGTGAAATAAGAATAAATATCAGTTAACTGAGCCAATCTGCTAGTCTTCACAGATTAGGTCTAAATGTATCAGGTTGTTAGTAACAGGATCTATAAATGATGGACAAGTGTGTCTGGCTTTCAACTTGCCTGTTAACTTATTGTGACTCCATGAATTTCAGAGGGTTTTCTCAGGCAAGGAATACTCAGAAGTGGTTTCGCCAGTTCCTTCCTCTGAAATATAGCCTACAGTACCTGGTATTCCTTGGTGGTCTCTCACCCAAGTACTAACCAGGGACAACTCTACTTAGCATCCAAGAACCTCTGTGAGCGTGTGCACATGTGTGTGATACATTTTGTATTTTGCAGAAATGTGAATCCATTCCACATTTCAAGTTGTTGAAATGGTAGAGGGTTGGACAGCTTCCTGGCTAGTTTGATGTGGATTCATTACCCCAATGACATAGAAGCCACCAACTGTCATTGGTGGAACCTTTATTTTCACATCATTCAGCAACATGAATACAGGAGATTTGGATCATGGAGTCATCTTCATCTTCATCATCATCATCATTGACATGATCATCATGCATTCATAACCGACCTTTTTTCCTAATTCTGGGACTCAAGAAAGCTTACAAATGATTAAGGCCAATACTAAATAAAAAGATAAGCAAGACATATAACCTATGACTGTTTAATTTTTCAACAGCGATTGTCTAAAAACTACACAACAAATCATCAAATTGCGGTGTCATCCCTGGTTTTGGATCTATAATGATGATAGGGAATGTGGAAATGCCTTTTTAAGTGACACTTGACATCTCTGTAGATAACAGTTGACATTTTGTATTTAGATCTTCCTTCTTTTCCCCATTCTTTTTAGGTCTTTCCCATATATATATATATATATATATGGCTTTATAAAGCTGCAAAATGATGAATGTTTTTCAAGCCAAATCCATCACTGGTCACCGGAGGGAGGAAATGTCAGGAAAAAGTTATGGTTTGTTAGCTTTTACCTCCTGACATTATACAAAGAAGGTAATTGAAGTACAACAAATGCCATGTATCACTTTACCTACTTTCTGCCTCTCATGTTGCTTTGCTTCCTCCATCTATTTATTCAGTGATATGACAAGATGAATATGTGTTACAGTACCTTGGGAAATATTGACACAACTGGTATCCTTCTTGCCTCGAAACTTTATCAACAGTGCCCAGCATTCTGTGATCCGGAGTGGATGCACAGCAAGATACAAGGATCTTCTTGCAATTGTACTTTCAAGCAAGTGCAACAAACTGGTAGATAACCACCAATAATCATGAAATATGGAATTATGTTGCTGTTGTGAAACTGAACACCTGCATAATAACAGAAGGGAGCGATCCTATGCTGGCTTTGCATGTTGAGTTGAGTTGCTTTTTGGTGCAATCAAACCAATATAGCACACTTGCAGTTGAACAGAAAATCCAATGCACCTGGTTATCCATGTACCTGTGTATCCAGTGCATGTGGAATTATGTGCAGATAGGGCAGAATGGTCATTGCGTTAATTATCAATACTGCACAAACAAATCTGCAACTGAATGCACAACCAGAAGCATTAGTGAAAGTTTAACTAAAAATGTCTGATTGTCCACATCAGTGTTGTAATTCCCTGAGAGAAGGGATTAGTAATCTTGGGACACTGGACTGCCAATCCAGGACAGTTGGAGGGTGTTGTACATCAGTTTGGGAACTATCAGGGCTTATTTGGATCCTTGCAGATCAATATGGGTCAAATTTCCCTACCATGACCTTCTGACATTAGGATTAGAATTTCCTTCCACTCAAAACACTAGGCAATTTTCTGTGTTTTGTCCTCCTGGCTGTTTTAGGTTTAGGAGAAGCCTTTCTTTTACCAGAAAATGAACTGGAATTCAACTTCCCAAGGCACAGGGGGCTATTTTAAGTGAAAAAATAATTTGAGGGGGAATTAGAGCCAGTTTTGAACATTTGGATGATTTATTTGTATAACATTTATAGATCAGAAACAGTGTATGGCAGCTATCCTCAACTTGTTGCACTCCAGATCTGTCAAGCAATGCATGGGGATGGTGGGAAGTGTAGTCCGAAACATGTAGAGGATGATAGTCTGGCAGAAGGGGCACTAAAGAGCTGCACTTGTCTGGGGGCCACATGATCACTTCTGCTGCCACAGATGACTCAGTTTTATCCAACAATTACGCAAGTGTTTCATAAAGTTATATGGATACACTGTTTATAATGCCACTTAACTCTGTCCTATGATATACAGCCTCAAGATGTACTGTTGTGTACTGTTTCTATTGAACTGGCTCTTTTTCTTTTTAAAAAGTTACAATCTGTGCATTCCTTTCCCCTTCCCAGCAGTTCGCTGCAAGTTTAATGGCCCCATGCTTACATCCTAAAATGGCTGCAGCTTTCCTGAGCATCTGTCAGAAGTTGATTATGCTGTAGTTCTTTAGAGAGCCCTGAATGTGCAGTTTAGATAGATGTGGCAGTGGCAGAGGGGCATCCACAACGGAGAAAAGAAAAAGAAGCAACAACTCACAATCTGGCTCTTTTGAATCAATACTCTTGATGATAATAAAAATGGAGGAGACAGATTCTTCCCTGTTTGCTAGCATGGCTTGCTAAAAAGTGAACCGAACAGGCAGCAAATGATAAGGTTGCTGGTGATGCACATCTGACCTTCATTGTTTGGATGTGGCAAGCACAATTTTCTCCTTTACCTAAGACAGCAAAATGTCTTAGGGTGACCCTGAGGTTTTGCCATATGGACTGGCTCAGATGTTATGACAGTCGGATAAGGACCTGTTTTGGACATCTTTTGTACAGTTGGCACTCCACATTTGTGATTTTGACTTTTGAGGGCTTGATGATTTGTGGATTTAATTGATATGTTCTTTTTAGGAATCTCTAGGTCCTCCAACATGTATCTGCTGGACGCTGACCATAGAGTCATAATGGAGGACCTAGTAATTCATAGAGAAAACATTTCTCTAGGCATTTCAGGTCCCTGAGTATGATCCTATGGTCAAGTTCCAACTGGAACCTGGCCACAGAGTTGTACTGGAGGACCTAGAGATTTCTAGAGTGTGTTCTCCCAGGTAAAATAAAAACCACAGTTGTTTTTTATTTGCGTTTTTTCCATTTTCATGGGGGTCCTGTGCCCCAAACCCCAGCAAACGTGGAGGACCCACTGTAATTACATGTCAGCACATAGGGCTCTTTCACATTACACAATTATACCACTATGATTCCACTTAAACTATCATGGTTCCATCCTAAGGAATCCTGGGATTTGCTGTTCAGCCAGATTGTGAAGTGTGAAAATATTGACCTTCCCAGTAGGCTCAGGCAAAAGCAAACTACTTCAGCCTCTCCTCGCTTGAGTGGTCTTCCTCACTAATAACTTTTGCCATCTTGACCACACTAGTTGCCCAGCCATATGTGTCAAAGTTTCCATTAGAGGGTCAGAGTTAGGCTGGTATAGCAAACCAATAGGATCCCAGCCAGTTTGACTTCACTAAAACATAACTTTGGCCTTTGACATTTAAAGTGGCAATGCTGAATTCCCTGGATCTTTAAAAAGCTGAAAAGCTACTAGCAGTAGGAACTTCTCTGTGGTGGCACCTTCTTTCTGAAACTTTCTGCCTCTGCACAGGATCTAAGAAACATTAGGAAACAACTTAAAGGTTTCTTTTTCCTTTGGGGCAACAGGCTATTTAATTAGTTTGTGTTTCATCCCTTCCTTACTGTGGGCTGCTTGGCTGTTTTATTAGGCTACTGTTTAATATTTTATTCTCACTTTTACTGATGATATATTTTTAATAGGTTTCTATTGTTGTTGTAAGCTAAGAGGAACTGTCTTTGAAAATTTACTCTGTACAAAAATTCTCTTTGCATCATCACCTGATTAAAAAAACAATTATAATGTTATTTTATTAAAACTATTTATTGCCTTAAATAACTCTCTTGGAAACCTGTTCCTCTTGTTTAGGTCTGTAGTTGCATGTTGGCCTTCAGGTGAAAATAATTCTAAGGGGACTGGCAAAGGGGATCTTAGTAAAGCTTTTAAAAGGAAGAAAAGAAAGAAAAAGAAGTCCGGTTCCATTTAATCTGAGCATTGAGTAGTTTTATCTCCTTTTGGTTTTACAGGCAGCCAATATGGATTCCAAGGTTAAAAAGGAATCTATTCCAGGCAGCTACTTTTGAAGATGTAGTGGATCGAAAAACTGAACAAGATAGGAGAGGTCTGGGTCAGTGGAACTGTAATGGCCTTTTAGACAGTTGCTGAAACATGCTTTCTGAATTTATGGTTCAGCTCAGATACAGAGGGAAGTGGGAGGATATGAACACAGAGCCCTCCATCATGTTGGTCTCCTGAAAGTAGCAAGCCACTGAGGACCAGAGTCAGAAGAAACCTGGGGACATTAGTAAAAATGGCTAATGCATTAGACTTTGAAATCAATTTAACATTTTATGACATGTTAACAGTAACACAGCTGCAGGCTGGGATGGGATAAGATGGAATCATACAACCATAGAGTCGAAAGGCCTTGCGTTAGTTACACATTATTTTAAAACTATATTTAATTCATCAGCTTTTCTAAATGGCTCCAGATAGCCAACATATATACACAGAGATCAGAAATTACCCTAAAAATAATAGCAGAGGCCTTATATTGCTGACTTATAGATTTACTACTCCAGGTTATGAATCTGTAACTGCAATACAAGGATGCCAGCCATTATTTGGATTAAGAGTAATGAGTAAAGAATAAATGTTACTAGTTACTTTCCACAGCATAGCACAGTGGGAAAGGATGCTGTTACTCCTAATCTACCTGCAAAAGTAGTGTGTTATGCGTAACACTGCTACTTTTAACAAATTATTTTCAGGTTTTATCAGGAGTACTTCCAGGGTGTCACCACAGAGCAGCCCTATTCAGGTGTTCAAAGCACTGATTCCCAAACTCCGGTCCTCCGGGTGTTTTGGACTTCAGATCCCAGAAGCCTCAGCCACCTTGGCCAAGAGTATGGGATTCTGGGAGCTTAGGTCCAAAGCACCTGGAAGGACAACGTTTGGGAATCATTGGGTTAAGACAATATGCTTATTAACCATTACATCCTGACACTGACAATGTGAAAAGTTATGTTTCTGAAGAGGACAGCCTCTTCTACGATTTGAACCCCGGTCTCCAGAGTCCAGACCATCCTGGCTGTCTACCATTACTGTATTCAAAGTGAAAAGGACCTACTTCTTAGCCCTGGCAACTGTACATCCTCTCCAGTTCCAGTTCTCCTTCTCCTTCTGAACACAAACAGCAAGTACAGCCTAGGGGCTCCCCACCCATTGGGCAAACTAATACTCATGGGATTACAACTGGTTAGATGTTGCTTTCCTCCAGAGATCTCAAGGTAATGTCCATCATTTTCTTCCTTCATTAGAGTAATTTGGTGGGTTAGCTCAGGAAGGAGAGCCAGCATGATGCAACATGATGGTTGGACTATGACTCTGGAAACCAGGGTTTGATTCCTACTCAGCTATGAAACCCATTGGGTGACTTTGGGAAAGTCGCACGCTCTTAGCCTCAGTGGAAATCCCCTCTGAACAAATCTTGCCAAGCAACCCCCATAATTGGTTTGCCTTAGGGTCGCCATAAGTTGGAAATTACTTGAAGACACATAACGTTGAACTTGATGGCCCTGGAGGTCTCTTCCATCTCTATTGTTCTATGAATACATCTCAAGAAGACAGTAGAAAAAGAGAGAAAGAGAGAGATGGAGAGAGAAAGACTGAGAGAGAGAGAGAGACAGATAATATCAGCTTGCAGTCACGCACTGAATTTCATGGCTCGGTGTAAACCCTGAACTTGCATCTCCCCAAGTGCTAACTGTTATAAGACATTGGCTTTTACAACTACGTTCTCTTTTTCCATAGATTTTTTAAATTTTATTTTAAAATGATCAACAGAAATGAGTAGGATTTAATGCAACTCATTTAACGTGTTTCATTTCAGGCTTTTCGTGGAATTGATGAGACTGTTTTGCAAAATTCTGACCTGCAAAATAATGCTTCTCTACTGCTCTGTGCTTTCTCATGGCGCTTGAAATACCAGGGCTGAGCAGCAGGTGGCAGCTAGATCAAATCTGTGCTCGGTTTCCACCCTGCTCCAAAAAGTTCTAAATATTTATCTGAATTTCATAAGGTTCTGCTCATCAAATCGTATAACTTACTGTTCATGCAATATGCTTGGACAGGGTATTTAGCTAGCACCTCAGGCTCCCGTTTGCTGTGTGATTACAAGGACAGAAAAAGTATGTTACCAATGGAATTCACCAGTAGGGCTGAGGTTTTTATTGCCGCTGTTCAGCATTTTAAAAGAGAGAACATGGAGGGGTTGTATAGGTCTTCAGAATGCCTCTAAGTGCCAACTGTATTTTCCTTAGGCTTCATTGGCTTCACTCAGCACAGAGTAATTGTATTCCTGTGGGTGCCATTTACCTCTTGCTTGTATGAGCTCAAATTTATCTATGTATTAAACACCTCTGAGTATTCCTCACCTAAGAAAACCCAATTAAATTCATGGGGTCGACATGGTGACTTGAAGGCTCTCACACACACTTTATATTTCTTTATTCTCCACACATCGTTGGTCAGAACAGAATTTGAAAGATCCAGCTTGAAAGTGTTCTCTATGCCTTGGCTCAGGCCAAACTGCAGAAATAAAGTAGTTTGATACCATTTTAACTTCCATGCTTCAATGCAATGGAATCCTGGGATTTGTAGTTTGGCGGAGCACCAGAGCTCTCAGGCAGGGAAGGCTAAAACATCTCACAAAACTACAAATCCATAGCATTGAGTCATGGCAGTTAAAGTGGGGTCAAACTGCATTATTTTTGCAGTGCAGATTAGGAGAGAAGGCGGAACTCCAAACAACACCATATTTAGCTTCAAGCCCATATGGACTGAACGGACCACCCCTAAGGGGCAGCCTGCACCCACCCCTTTCAGCACTGGATTGGGGCCATGGCAACTACATGCCACAGCCCTGGTCTGGACTTTCCGTGGCGCAAAAAGGGCACCATAGCCGCCGCCATGGCTTTTCAGCACTTCTTTGGAGCTACATCATTTGGACACAGCACCAGAGGAGCGCCATGACACTGCCTGCCTTGTGGTGGGGCACACGGTGTCACACCAGCATTGGGGCAGAGATGGGTCATGTGTCGTGCGGACGCTACACCCTGACTCTGCCCCAGTGCCGGCCTTTATGGCCGGTCTGTCAGGGCTGTTACTGCCAGTAAATACTGCTGAAGAGAGGCATTATCACAGCTTTTTAACTATGGTGTCACAATGTAGGCAGTGTGGCTTTATGGGAGCTCTATGAAGGCTGCATCCCTCACCCCAGGTGTTATATGGCCTTATCTATATGCTCTGGTAGCCTCAAAGTTTATTACGCAATGCACTTCTGTGCATTTTGATGCATTGCTTGTGAAATTGCATTATGTGTGGTTTTGCCCTTGAAAACAATTTGGAAGATTCAGCTAGGGGAGAAATTACATGCAGCATGGAATGCGCATGCATTCCTTCTGCACTGGAAATCCTCAACATTCCCATAAAAGCTGCCATTGTTTGGGGCTGAAGCTTGTACAGTATGTTTTGCAGAGAACAAAAAGCAATATTTGTTCTAAGAAATCCATACTTTTGACTCAGCACCTTCAAAAACTTCGTTACAATTAACAGGTTACACATCAGGTGCTGAGGTTAATGCTCCCAATAAAGCCTTAAAGAATATCCATGCAACGGCATCATGCCAGCTTCCTCTTTCCCAGTTTTTTGTTTTGCTTACAAACACGTACATGCTGCAGAATAATATGATCAGGTACAAACTTGGCACACTGAGTAATCTGTAATATGCTAACATTTCAGGATCATGTTAGTCTTGCATTAGGCTAATGTGACACTAATACAAAATGACAGAGGGAGAAAAATGACTAATACAATAAAACTTCCTTATAATACTTTAGGGCTGCCAGAGGTGTCTGTTTCAATTCTACCAAAGGCCTGTTTGGATTCTGACTAGGAAGCTGCAATCCGATGGAACACAGAGGCCTTGTCTCTGACTTTAATCTCTGATTTCTTTGGAGCTGGGTATATTTAGCCCAGAAAGCCAGCATAGCATAGTGGTTTGAGTGTTGGACTATGACTCGAGACCAGGGTTCCATTCCTAGCTCAGCCATGAAACTCATTCGATGACCTGGCCAAAGCACATGTTCTCACCCTCAGAGGAAGGCAATGGCAAACCTCCTCTGAACAAATCTTGCCAGGAAAATCCCATGATAGGGTTGCCTTAGGGTCGCTATAAGTCAGAAATGAGTTGAAGGTACACAACAACAACAACAACAACTGCAAAAAAAAATTTAGTCTGGAGAAGTGAAGGTTAAGGGGTAACCTGACAGCCATATTCAAACATTTGAAGGGATGTCACATTAAGGATGGAGCAAGCTTGTTTTTTGCTGCTCCAGATACTAGGACTCAGAACAATGGATGCAAACTACATGCATCAACAATAGTAAAAGCTGTTAGTGGAATACAGTTCCTTGGATAGTGGTGGAGTCTCCTTCGTTGGAGGTTTTTAAGCAGAGGCTGGATAGTAATCTGCTGGGAGTGCTTAGATTGTGTCTTTCTGCATGGCACAGTGTTGGACTGGATGGTCCGTGGGGTCTCATCCAACCCTATGATTCTATGATTCTGAGTTTGCAGGTGGTAGGAACGATCTCTGAGATCTTGAGAACCATTGCCAATCAGATCCCATAATGAGTGAGGAACATCAGTGTATCTAAAATCCTGTATACAGAAAGATTTTGTAGCACCTTTGAGATTAACTAAAGAAAGAAATGGGCAGCATGAACTTTTGTAGACTTAAGTCTACTTCCTTAAATGCATTTGAGGAAGTAGATTTAAGTCTATGAAAGCTCATGCTGCCAGCTTCTTTCTTTAGTTAGTCTCAAAGGTGCTGCAAGATCTCTCTACATATTGATTCTACAGACTAACATGGCTATATCTTTGAATTCTACCCTTAAGATCCTGATTTATTTTCAAAGACTTTCCCGGGCCTTGCATTCCAGTGGTGAATGGGTCCAAAGGCGAATAGATGGGAAGAGGGTATATTTTAGCATACGGCTGTCCATGCAAGTCCGTAACAAAGGCATTGCAACCTTGGAACAGGGGAAAAAAAAGCCATAAAAAAGCTGGACAATAGGCAATGGACCCTATTGCATGGGGTTAAAAGAGTGGCTTACCTTTCCTGAACTGAGTGCTAATTCGGGAAGCAGCCAGTTTCTATCACATGTAAATTGCCACTGAATCACCTCCCAGGTCTGTCTTGGATGTAGCCGGGGTCATCTAAGCCTCTTCCGCGGCCCTTTTTCAAAAATGGAAGCTTCCGACTTCTAAAAATGGCCATGGAAGTAGCTTAGACAATCCATGCTACATCCAGGATGGACCCAGGCTGCGATTTGATGTTGATTTATGTGTGATAGGGACTGGCTGCCTTCTGAATTAGCACTGAATTTGGGAAAGGTAAGCTGCTCTTTTAACCCCATGCAATAGGGCCCAGTAATAGTTTCATGGCGAAGGACGTGTGGCTGCATCTGTATTGCAGAAATAATATAGGTTGACACTGCTTTAACTGCCATGGCCCCATCCTATGAGATCCTGGGATTTGCTGTTTGTTGTGGCACCAGACCTCTGTGACAGAGAGAAGGTTGAACATTTCACCAAATTTCAAATCTCAGAATTCCATAGCTTTAAGCTATGGCAGTTCAAGTGGTGTCAAACTGCATTATTCCTGCAGTGGAGATTAGCCCCCAGTGGGCCATATTCAACTCCAGGGGCCTTTTTACACTGCACAGTGCTATGATTCCAGTTTAACCATCATCGCTGCATCCTAAGAAATCTTGGGATTCGCAGTTTAGAGCGGGTCATTCTCAGCCAGCTCTAGTGCCTCACCAAAGTATAAGCTCCAGGAATCCATAGGAAGTTGCCATGGTAGTTAATGTGGAATGATAGTGCTGTAATTTGTTGTGTGAAAAGGCTCCAAGACTTGAGATTTCTTACTCTTTCGGTAAACAATAGGGGATTAGTGGGATGGTCGCATCTTGTTCTTTGTCTTGTCTCAGGCTGCAAAATGTCTCATGCCAGCTTTCCCTCTCTTTCTCTATCGCTACTTCTGTTTGCACATGTAAAGTTCTGTAGACTGAACTAAGTTCAACATTTCCTTTCAATGTGATGAGACAGAGATTAGACTTGATTCCTGAAGGGTTACTGGGAAACAAATCACCCAGAAGAACCAGTTTTATATACACAGAATCTTCCCCCTCCCTTAAAATATGCCAGTGATTAACAAGCATGGATTTGGGATCAGGATTTTCACATCAAAGTGAAATAAAGATACAAAGGCTTTGTTCATATTTGTCCCATTTTTATCCTTTCCTGGGTGAGTTGTGTGTTATATTGTAAAGCGTCACTCTTACTGTGGATCTAATCTACTCTCCAAGGTGTTAGTCTTGTATTTCTATTTAGGTAGTAAGAGGTGTATGTTGTACCTGATTGCAATTTAGAGAATTAAAGAGCGTGGCACTGGATTGCTTTACTGGGTTTTAATCAATCCCCCAACATTTCTTTTTTCAAAATAAAAAATGTACTTAACATTCCATTGGGACAGGGAATGAAAGAAAAACAAGGATTTGGAAATTTCACCTTATTCTGCTAAGCAGTTCTTAATGTATCTTGAATTATGTTGCATATGTAAATGGTAGAAGAGCTCATAAGCTTGGAGAGCTTATTTGGAAGCCTGCCATGATGAATGCAGTGGACAGTTCAAAGCATTCCTACCTCACAGAGTCGAGGATTAATACTGGTAAACTCAAGTTGCTCACTTCTTAACCCTTCAAAGGCTATGGAGGAGAAGGTAACACTGCAAGAAGAAGCTGGTCTGTTTTCATTTATGGTTCTGTGTAGAGCTTTGGGGGGGGGGGGGAAATGCCTTTTTAGACTCCAGCACTCAGAATTCTTTGCCAGAATGATTGTTGGCAATACTGATTTGGAGACGATGGGAATTGTAGCCCAAAAGGTAACGTTTCTGTTCTCTGGTGCTGTGAGAATGGGTTTTCTTGGAACCATGAAGGGGATTCACATGTGTCTCTTCTTTGCTTAGAGACTACTGTGCATGAATTAGCCATCTCAGGGTGCAGCCACACCACAGACTTAAAGCAGAATTAAAGCACACTGCAGAATTTGACGCCACATTTACTGCCTTGACTCTGTCCTACAGAATCCTCGGATACGTCATGGCGGTTAAAGTGGTGTCAAGCTGCTTTAATTCTGCAATGTGGCTACATTCTCAAATAGAAAAGTCCAATAATCTTGGAGACAGTTCCCTCTGAGAGCAGTCGCCCCAGATCCTGAAGGTATTGTCCCTCCAGCAGCAGGTTCAGCAGCTACTGAGTGGAGCAGCACTGCAGTGTCTGGAGGGCCCATTTAGGGTCTGTTGAGGCTTCTGGGAGAGTGACAAAGGAAGGTGACACCCTTTCTCATATGCCCAGAAGTCATGCGACTCCCTCTGCATGTACCTCCCCATTGTGTGAAATCCCTTCTTGGATGTCACCCAGTGCCGTCCACACTCCCCACACTCCCCTAGTGATGCTTCTGCCTGGGCCATCTCCTTCTCTATCTCTCTGCAATCTTTTCACTATCTCTGCCTGAACCATCTTCTTCCCGTCTCCCTGCAAATTTTCCCCTATTTCTGTGCCATCTTTCACCCATCTGCCTTCTGTCAGAGATGAGCCTCAGTTTTGTATCATTTCTCCCTCTTAGGCCTCCTGTTCTCAGCACTCCTTGACTGGCTGAGTCCAACCAGGCTTGCCCAGATCTTGCCTTCACACAGACATACCTCTCAGTCTAGAAGTTAAAGTCTTGGATAGTTGAGGCTTGTATCCATTTTCTTTTACAACCCTGCTCTTTCTTTTGTTGGCTCAAGGAACTCTTTCATCTAGAGATGTAACTGACACTCTGTGCTGCTCATTAATCCAGTCTTCAGCCTGCATCAGCATCTCTCCAGTCTTCAGTTTAATTGGAATATAAAAGGAATAATAGGGAATAAAATAGGATCCACAGGCAGGCCCTCCCCTTTAGAAATCTGTTTCACATAGTTCAAATCCTGAAGGCAAATTGAGGTTTCTTTTCCACTCCTTACCTATTTCACTAGTGCAGCGGTGGTGGAAATCATGAAGACCTCCAGATGTTGGACTGCAAGTCCCATCAGCCCTAGCCAGCATAGTCAGCTGTGATAAATTCTGGGTGTTGCAGTCCAAAAAGATCTGGAGAGACTTCTGCTTCCCCTCTCTGTTCTAATGTGATGTTTGGTGCGTCAATCTTGTGGGAGTTACTTTTCTTCCACTTGTTGTTGCTGTGTGCCTTCAAGTCATGTGTGACATAGTGATCCTAACACCCATCATGAGGTTTTCTTGACAAAATTTTTTCAGAGGGGGCTTGTCCTTGCCTTTCTCTAAGGCTGAGAGTGTGTGACTTGCACACAATCACCCAATGGATTTCCATGGCCAAGTGGGGATTTGAACGCTGGTTTCCAGAGTCATAGTCCAGTGTTCAAACCACTATACCACATTGTCTCCCTTTTCTTCTTTGCTATATGCAACACTCAAACCAGTACACCATTGATGTCACAGTGGAAATTGTCATAGGAATAGAGATGACCGAGACAAATTGTGTGACATAGTAGGTAGAAATGAGCCCCATCCACCTTTTGTGTCAGGAAAAAAAACCCTATATCTGCCCCAGAGCTGGATAGCATTGCTGGAAACATTGCTGAAAACATTGCTGCTGATGAATAATTTCCATATACAATGTAATATATATATATATATATATATATATATATATATATATATATATAGTAGTTTGGTGAGGCACCGCCATTCCCAGGAATCCATAGGATGGAAGGTTGGCAGATAAAGTGGAATGCTAGTGTTATAATTATATAATGTGAATGGGTGCCTGGAAAGCTACTGCTAATCAGAGTTAGCTTGGTGAACCAGTCATCTGAGTTAGTACAAGGCAACATCCTTCCTTCCTTCCTTCCTTCCTTCCTTCCTTCCTTCCTTCCTTCTTTCTTTTTCTTTTTTCTTTTTTTCCCCCCCCCCCCCCCTCGTGCTTTGATTGTTATATATGACCAAGGACAGAGAATCATTTTTTTTAATAATAAAAAAGGAAGAGAACTTCAAAGAGAACCATAAATTAAAACTGTTTGCTTTCCTGATAAACTTACTGTGCTGCAGTTAAATATTGCTGGGTGCATTGGACAGGTGCAGAAGGGGGCGCACCAACCAGCGAGGAGTGCTTAAATGGTACCATAAATCACATTCTAGAAGACTGCTGATATGTTTGCAAAATGGATTTCTCTGGACAAATGGAGAAAAAAATTGTAATCCCAAAGAACACACTGTACCAGTGGCAGTAACAGAAGAGAGACTGAACAAGTGCACCTTGGAAGTAAAGTCTGAGCAAAAGATGGAACATGAAATGGTTGTGGACTGTAATAATGCTCTCTATACTTGTTCATATATTTTGACAGCAGCAGTGAACATATTCTTTGAAGGCAAATACCAGACTAGTATGCAGGACTTCTGCACAGATTTTACCTTGCATAACCTTCAGATATTGTTATTACAGTGCATTTGCATTATATACGGCTTTGAGCTTATGAGCAAAGCCACGCAGGAGTGCGTGGGGAACAAGGGGTGGTGCATCCCATTTGGATGAATGGGGCGCGTGCCCATGGTGTGCACGCGCTGCCATGCCGCCATGCCGCCGCATGTACGAGCCCCATTCACTTGAATGGGACTTGAGCATGCACAGTATTTGGCTTATGCGGGACGGGAGTCCAGAATTTTTTTGGCATGATGCGCACCATCACTGTGCATATGGCTTTGCCGAGCATTAAAGACTAGGGAAAAAATTCAGTTCCTTTACAATGAACTTGGGTTTAGCAGTCAAAAGTGTGTATGCTTGCTCTTTACCACAGAAAAGCTTTATCTGCTACAATTCCCAGATTTCCTTTGCCACCTGACTAGAGGATTCTGGAAGTTGCAGCGATGCAAATAGCTTTCCCTGGCTTTGATGGGGACGTTCTTCTTCCTTTCCTCAATAACTCTTTTATTCACTGTCATTCAGTATACAAATCCTAACTGATTAATGAAATGTGTCATTGGTTGGTCAATGAATTAGTAAGCTAATTAAATTTGCATTGGCTGATGGTTGAATATCAATGGCGATGTAAAATTAAATGAATAATAATGATATATTTGCACATGAGTAAACACAACACATGTTGCATGTTTCAAATCTAGTATGTTGTATTTTAAAAAACTTATACTTTTTTAATTGGATTATTTTGTTTTATAAAGTGTTGTTTTAATGTGTGTGTGTGTGTGTGTGTGTGTGTGTGTGTGTATAGTGATTGCTGATAAATAACCTGCACAGATTGCCTCTGGCTAATTTAAATTTGGAAGAATATTTATGGTGTGTGTGTGTGTGTGTGTGTGTGTGTGTGATGGGATTGAATCCTATATTTCCAGCATATTATGCTTCTTTTCTCAATAATCCCCCAAACCCCGCTGGCACTCGATTGCTCCTGGGGTAGCTTTGGCATGTGCTTGTCTTTGATAGTTATAATCGTCGACACCTGCACAAAAATTAAATGCATAAATTGTGTTTATTAATGACAGCATTCTTGGAATCATTGTGAAAAGATCCGTATCTTCAAGTTGCACGGCTGTGCAATTCCACGGCTGTAATCATTTCCATCAGAACCCTTCAGGAATTACAGTAACCCGTGATTCATTCATAATTCACCATTTCCATTATTTCCTTTCCACATTTAGTATGTGGTAAAATTTATAGCTTCATTTACATTGTGTTCTATGAATAATAGAAGGAATACATTGAAAGCCATGGGAAACGATGTGTTTGGTTGCAGATGTAGGCTGAGGCTGAGGGATCTGCATGACAATGAGGCCTGTTTTGCCTTCTTCGTTCTCAGTATTGACAAAGGATGCAGCTGCAAGAAAACAGTTATTTCAAATAGTCTTCATTAAACACGACATTTTTCTTTTTGAACTTGAAAGTGGGGCAATGATGGAGCTTCAAATAAATTGTAGGTAACAAAGGGAGGGAGGGAAGAGTACATGACATGACAGTGTGAATGATACAATCATTTAAGTGGACCTCTGATAAGGATGCAAAGAATGTTCACAAATGTTCTCATCCTTCATGAGAAAAGGGTGTCTCAGCATCTCAAGATATTGTCTCATGGAGACAACCGCCATGAGGCTATGTGTTTATTTATTTAATTATTTTTTTTGGGGGGGGGAATTCATTTGTGCAAAAACCCCTTACTTCTGCAAACTTGGCAACAACATTTTTGCACAGAAAAAGTGCAGTTTGCTTCCCCCATCCTCTGGTTTTTTTTCCTAGAACACATTTTTTTCATGAAAAAGTCCCCGAATATGAAAAAGACAGCAATAAATGTGCACAATCTCTTGTAATCTTGCCTCGTGAGCAGAGAGGTTTTGATGTTATTCCTTCTTCTCTGCAAAGCCAAACTATGTGAACTGGCTCACACACACTTTCTCATGAATTAAAATGGAGAGTATTTCTATTAATTTGCAAGCAGATTTCTGAGTTACCTCTCAACTTAGAAGGCCCCATAAAGTACAATTTTAAAATGTTTTTAAATGTAGAAACTTAAAAGATGGCAGGCATGACAGTTAAGAAAAAAGAGAAAGCAATCTTTTAAAATTAGAGTGGAGTGGATAAATATAAGATCCCTTGAAAGACATGGAAGAAAAAATTGTACCAAAAGTTCTTCCAATATGTGGGTGTCAATACAGAGAAATCTCTGTCCTCTGTTTCCACCACTCGCATTTTCTGACTATGGCTTGATACATACCTTCCTTAATGTCTGGAGCGGTGACGGCCTTTTTTCCTTGGGAGGGAAGCCACAGCCACCAAACCGCGTGGCTTCCCTCCAGAGGAAAAAGAACTTGAGAAAAGCGGGTTCTTTTAAAGCTGCAGGGGCAGCGTAACAAGTGCGCCACTGGTGCATTTGTTACGTGTTTGTTTGTTTATTTATTTATTTACGGTATTTATACTCCACCCTTCATCCCTAAAGGCTCTCAGAGCGGCTTACAATCTAAAAAGACACAACACAAAAGGAGAAGGGAGTGGTGGTGGGAAAGGGGATGAGGTTCAGCAGTTCTTCTCTTCCTCTGAGGCCTGGACCAAAGCAGATGGACTGGAGGGAGGGCTCTTCTTCTTAATCGAGACCTCTAGATGTATGTAGGTTTTTTTAAGGCAAGAAATACTCAGAGGTGGTTTTTCAAACCATGCAGCCCTCCTAAAAGAGGAATTTCCAAAGCTCTGGATAGTTGGGTAGTGAGTAATGCTTTCTTCTGATAGCATAGTCCTATGTTGGAAACAGGATATAAAGGGATACATGCCTCCCCATTAGATCACATAGGCCCTTTGCCACTTACTGGAAAATCCATTTCCTGAACTGATTCCTGAAATCGGTTCAGAAAAAAAACGTAGTTCCCACTATGTTTGCGCTGGTTTCGGGAATCAGTTCAGGAATCGGCGAGTGGCGGGGGACAGCTTGTTGGCCCCTCCCGTAACTGGCTTCTCCTGGCCCCAAAATCTGCAGTCCAGACTCCTTACTGGCTTCTTTGACCGCTGACTGGCTGGGCCATGCCATCTGCCCCCTGGGCTGGGCTGCCAGTGGGAACTAGGGTGGATTAAATTCTGATTCAAATCCACCTAGTTCCCAACTGGGCTGAATCGATTTATTTCCAAATAAATCGATTCAGCCCCCAAACACCCCATTTTACCAACGTCTTTTTGACATGGGTTAAATGGGTAAAAATGTTCAAAAAGCATGGCCCCCCTTTCCGAATCAATTTCTAAAATCAGATTCAGTGGGAACCATGCCCGTTTAGCCCGGAGCCCGATCCCGATTTAAACATAGTGGGAACAAGGCCATACATGCCCCAGCAGCATCAACCCCAAGCAAGCCGAATCAATGATACAACTCAGTATAGCCAGCTTCCAGCATGGAATTGTGTGTGTTTGATTTTTTAAGAAAATAATGTTATTCATAAATATAAAAAACTTCCCTCCAAATCAATATTCAAAACAGAACAGATCAGCATTTTTTTTTAAAAAGAAAGTAATTGGAAATATTAGTCATTGCTATTCATGCACGCATCCCCAAGAGATTTGAAATGCTATACAGCACTTGCAATTCAACAACTCACAGGTCTCTGTATTCTTTTTTTGTTTATTTTGTTTTGCTCTTAATGGCCTTGTACCAGAGAAAGCAAAATTGCCTTTTGTTCTGAATGTGAAAGCATATTTCAAAAGCCAAACTTCAGAAATGAAAAAGCCAGCTCTTGCACAAAAGGCCATGACATGAAACAAACACACTTTCTTAAGAATTTCATAGAATGTTTAAAAAGGAATTGGCAAAGAGAGAGATATAAAACTGGAAGTCAACCTTTTCTTTCTTCCATTTGCAAGCCATTTTTCTTTCTCTTTCCTTGCTCACTAAAAGCCTTGTTGGGGGCTTCTATTAATGCTATTATGAATATCAGTCTTTACTTTTTGATACAGATAAAGGATCATAAAAGAAAAAAAATTGGCATGATGGTACAACTTTCAATAATTCATCAAAGTTCACATGTGGAATGGTTGCACTGTCAACTGTTCTTTTCAATCTGATGTGGCTGAAATCAGACAGATACGACCATTCAAAGTAAACAATTCCTTTCCCCCACCAAATATCTTTCTAACTCTCATGTCTTTGTTGTTTAAAACTGAGCTCATTAATGTTCTGGAAGAGACTAAAGTATTCTTCTGTGTGCCCTGTTTCCTTTCTCTATACAAGGCTGTACTATCAAGTACCACCTTTTCTCAGGCCCAGTTTCTTTACTTGTTTTATCCTTAATAATAAAGGAATGTCTTTCGCTATGTGTGTTTAGGGATGTAAATCCTTGGCTATTTATCCTCACATGCAATGACCAATTATTGCCATAGCCTTTTCCCTGCTACACATAGAAACACAACATTTTCTACACATACACACTGAGTCTGTTATCATATTGTATGTTGCTCAGCAGAGGCTTCATTGCTATGTTTTGGGTTGATTCCACAGTACAATTATCCTACATAGTGACAGCACAACATATTCTCCAAATATGGACTTTTATGGAACCCAAATAGCACCACCTAGATGTAAGAAGGAAGTATGGATAAGCAACATAAGATCTTCAGGGAAGACAAACCCCAGAGGAAATGTACGAAATAATCCAATGAAGAAGACTGAACAAGCTCAGAATACAAAAACAATGTGATGTGGGGATCAATGGACTATTGTACAGCTGGATGTGGTTGGCTGGTTGGCTGAACATTTTGAACACAGTCTTATTGGCCATGATTATCAAGGACCAACTAGATGAACACCAGGACAGTTGAAGCTGTGCTGAATCCAAGTCTTCTCCATCAAGGTAGGTTATTTAAGACTCTCTCACCCTAGACAAACTTTGTGCCAGCTTTGTATCTATGTTGTGAAGCTGGAGGAGACTGAAATCTGGCCTAACCTGGCTCCTTGTGCCTTCCCCAGCTCTTTTATAGGTGCTTTGTGACAGCAGAATTTAGCCAGAGAGGAGTCCTGCCAACAGATCTCTGGGATCAATTGGAAGAAATGTACAACAGGCTAATGCTTCATCCTAATATCTTATAGCGAAAGCACTTTGAAACTGGCTTGTATTTATGAGTCTCCAAGTTGACTCCAATTTACAGCAACCCACTTCTATAGTTTTCTTGGCTAGTTATAGTCAGATGGGGTTTCTCCTTGCCTTCCTCTCAGGCCGAGAGATGCAGAACTTGCACAAAGTCACCCAATGGGTTTCTGTGGTTGAGCAGGAATTTGAACTCGGGACTCCTGGAGGCTCAGTCCAACACTTGAGTCACTCCACCACACTGGCTCTCTGAGCTAGGATCATATTACAAATTGCAAAACCCAGTTGTGACAATCAAAACAGCACCTCCATAAGTGATCGTGTTTAGCAAATGTTTTGTATCTTTTCCTGTTGAAGTTCTTGTGGGGAGGGAGGGAGTTCTTTTCCTAAAAAGTACAGATATATGCTGGCTCAGGTAACTTGGAAATCATTAATAAGATGAATTTCTATAAGCAAATGCTGCAGAACATTTGCCACAATGGATTTTTTCCTCCTCAAAGCACTCTGGCTTTCAGATTCAACCATTATTTTACACCTACAGTGCTTGACATTTACCTCTTAGCAAATGCTCATGCTCCTTACTGCGTTCAAGTCTGCTTTAAAATTGTATGGAGCTACATAACACTGGAGTGACTCAACTACATCTAAGTGGAACAATCCAGTTTTGCAACTGAAAATTAAAGGGAGCCAATGCTTTCTGTGCATGCCTGGTTTTCTGTATAAACAAGTTCTTCGGTTGCATAGTGGCTGAAATTAGGAAAAGTTGCACGATTTAAATATTTAATTACAGTTATACAATACCTATTTATACTTACACCCCACTTTCTGAGCTTTTGAAAAACTCCCCATAAAGTCCTATAATAAACAGAGAGCCTGTACAGACTGGAGTTATATGCTGGCATGGGGGCAGTGTGGGGGTGTGATGTATGCATGCTGGCTGCCCTCAAGCCATGCGCCCAATCGCATGGCGGGGGCATCATGGCGCTCCATTGATGCAGCTTTTAAACGCACTGCACCAAAGGAGTGCTGAAAAGCTGCTAGGATGCCCTTTCCGCAGCGCAAAAAGGAACCACTTTTTGTGTCTTCTTTTTGTACCATGGAAAGACCAGATCAGGGTTGCAGTGTGTGGTTGCTGAAGCTCCGATCCGGCGAGGAAAGGGGCAGCTCTGTTGAGGGGTGCTCTGTTGAGCCCCTAACATAAAGTTCATATTAATTTCATTTACTGACCTGATTCATATATGCCATGTTTCTGGGAACACAAGAACATCTGCAAAATTAAAAGTATGTTGTCATTTTCTACATTCAAGTTGTTTCCAAATAAACCTATCCTGGAGTTTTCTTGGGAAAATTAATTCAGAGGAGGTTTGCCTTTGCCTTTCTCTGAGGCTGAGAGAGTGGGACTTGTCCAAGGTCACCCAGTGGTTTCCATGGCTGGGATTTGAAACCTGGTCTCCAGAGTTGGAGTTCAATGCTCAAATTACTACACCACACTGACTCTCAAGATTAAAAATAGGTTAAATGAAAAAAGATTGTTGTTATGTGTCTTCAAGTTGTCATGGACTGATGGTGACCCTCTCCTAGGGTTTTTTGGCAAGATTTATTCCTTCCCCTAGTGTCTAACATGCATAAATTCACCTATGGGAGCAGCTGGACATTTCTGTCCAGTGTGGAAAATCTGGATTCAGTTCAAGGCTTTGGAAGTAGAGTTTTGCATGCTATGCTATTGTGAATGCACAGGTGGATCTGTATTCGGTTGTGCATTTGGTGTGCATTCAGTCACACAACTTTGCCATTCAATGCAAAGATAGTGTAACAGAATCAATGTGTAACTTCACATGCAGAGGTTTATCCTACACAACCCTGCTGTAGGATTTTAGCCTTTTGTTGCTGGCCTTAAATATGGGGTCAAGAAATGTTGAATTAAAAAACAAAACAAAAAACAAAACCTTTCCACATCAAAGACATTTCCTTTTCATCTTATTACCTATGAAACCTGTTACCTATATGAACAGAATGGCAGAGGTGCTTTTTTGGTTTCCTCTGCCTGCCAGCGAGCTTTTCTAATCAGCTGCCAGATTATTATTGGGAACGAATGCAAAGGAGCCAATTTATGACAATGTAATGCTGTCAAGGTCAGAAGGACCATAAATTGTGCTGATCTGGGGTGATTTAATGCACACTGACACTGCCGCTTCAGCCATGACTATTCATTATCTCATTAAGTCATTAGCATGAATGATAGATGCCAAAATCCCTTCCAATATGTACATGGTGAACTCTTGTTAGAGCGAAGAGGACATGGAGATGTTGGAAAACAAGGAATATGGTAAACGGAGATGACCATCAAAAGAAAGGGGAAGTAATCTCAAATGTACCAGTGTCTCATGGTTCATTTTAGGCTCTCTCTGCTTGGACCACAGATTGCTCCTGGTCATATCACTGTTACTGAAGATATTGATCAATCAGTCAGTAACTCTCCCAACCAACCAACCAACCAACCAACCAACCAACCAACCAACCAACCAACCAACCACTGTATCATATCCTTTGACTATCTCAGATTGGTAGGGGCAATCCAAATTAATCCTCCATTGTCCCATTGTTTTCAGCTGCTTTTGAAATGGCTGACTTCTCTCCCCACTTTCCACTTTCCCCCTATATCCTTATCTTCCTTCAATTGCTGTAAACTGCATTTGAAGTGCAATGTAGTTTGTACTGATTTAACAGCCGAAAGAAGTAGAGAGGAGTGAGCAGAAATCTTGCCTTTCCTAGCAGGTTCAAGCAAAAGAAAACTCTTTCTAGAATGTGTTTTTTCCCTTCTTCTTTAGTAACTTCTACCATCTTGACCACACTCTGATGTTGCTTGGCTCTGATGTCCCAGGGCTCATCAGACTATGGCCAAAACAGGTAGGGACCATCTAGTCTCTCAGATGTTTCCCACAATCTTTTACCTCATGTTAGCTGGGGCTTCTTGGAGTAAAAGCCCCAAACATTTGGGGAGCCAGAGGTGCCACACGTCTATACCAGAACAAGTTATTTCTTTCTAGCAATCTAGTTTTGAACCCAGCCAGAAAAATCATCCCATTTCTAGGGTTCATCTCCTTTGGGAGGAGAAGGAAAAGGAGAAGGAGACAGCGAAGGAGATGAAAAAGAAGAGGAGGAGGAGCAGGAGGAGGAAAAGATTATTTATATTCTGTCTTTTCCCCACTCTGGGTATCAAGACTAGCAAAAGTTTTGAAAGATACAGCTAACAAATTTCAGAAGTTAAAAAAATATGATTTAATAATTTGATAGAATTAAAAGCACCTAAAACCATGACCATTTAAAACAAAAATGAGAATTATGAACAGCACAGCACATTGTGAGAGGCTCTTTCCTCCTGAACAATCGCTCTTCAAAGGCTTGCCAAAACAAAACAAAAAGTCTTCACTTGACTATAGAAGGATACCAAGGGTAGTGCCAGGCTGGCTTTTCTTGGAAGGAACTTACAGAAGCCACCACCAAGAAGTCCCTCTTCTCCCATAAGATCCCTTCTCTCTCCCCTCTTTCCTTCTTTCTCTTCCTCCCTTCTTGGACCAAACTGAAAACTGAATTCAATGGGCATGTTTTCTGATCTATTCGTTTTATTGATTGATGAGATCCTAACACTGTTATACTATATACTGTCTCATCAGTTCAACGATAGTGGAGATACTGCAGCATTAATAACACATGTTATGAGGAATATTGGCTGTGTGGTAAGTTTAGAATGTGTCTCGTATAGATGGGAATAAATGTGAAATGTTAACAAGAGGATAGACATCTTCTCCCAAAAGAAGAAGAGGGGGAAAAAAAGACTCCTCTTTTCCTCTCCTGTTACTTTCTGAAACATAGCTTCTTCGTTCCTTCCTTCTTTCTTCCTCCACCCCCAACCCTAACAAACTCTTGAAATTTAAAAATATAATTCTTCCATTGTTGGGTCTCCTGATAGTCTCTTTTGATCACAGCTGTATCTTGAAGTAACACATCATCAGACTGACAGCACGGTACTGATTTAATGCCTAGACAGATCATTAGAGCATTGCCAATGTTAGGATGTATTAGCGTAACACATCATCAGCATGTTAGCACACGGATGATGTATCACTCTGAGCCGTGGCATTGGTAGAAAGGGATACACTGGGGAACCGAAGTTCCTTTTATACTTAAACTCAAAAGGTCTTTGAAAGAATAAATAAATATGAATGGCACATTTCTGTGGACCTAGAAGGAGAGGCTGATTAAGCAACCTGTATTTCAAGTTCAGCTTTTGTGCTACTGATCTGCCAAGTCTGGCTTTTGCCCATTGATTTTGTGGGTGTGAGCTCAGCTGGATGAAATTCGAGGAGCAAGCAAGGGGTTGGGTATAGGATTGTATGGGCAATTTTTAGAACATTGCTTTAGAGCATTGGTATTCAAAGTGGTGGTCCATGACCTGGTGCTGGTCTTCAAGCCACATTGAGTTTCAAGGAAATAAAGAATTAAATAAGGATAATACCAATGGCTATTTGAAGGATTGTATCTCCCTACACAAACCCATTAGAGTTCTAAGAGCTTCAAAAGAGGCCCTTCTTAGCATTGCAGTAATATAAAAATTCAGTGGAGCATTTAGATATTTTGACATCCATAGAAAAGGGACAGGCAAAGTTATCAACACAGAACACAGAAAGCTATAGATGTAAATATGTATGTCATAGGCAGGTTTATTTTATCTATTTTAATGGATTGTATGTACAGTGCTGTGTAAATTTACAGCACTATATAAAGCTTAATGATAAATAAATAAATACATTCAAATTTTGGAGATTGAAGGAAGATTTTATTTGAGGAGGAAGAATTCTTATTTGAAACCCATGATGAAAATGTCCTCACAACTCACAGTTGCCCATCCCTGATATAGAGTGATAATTCTGTTTAGGCCTTGTCCTTTTTGGCTTGAAGCTTTTGGCGAGGGGCATTCACACTACTCAGTTATAGTACAATGGCTGCACCCTATGGATTTCTGGAGTTTGTCATTCATAGAGGCACCAGAGCTGCCTGGCAAAGAATTGTAAATGCACCTCCCTAAACTACAAATCCCAGGATTCCATAGGATGTTGGCACAACAGTTAAAATGAAATCGTAGCATGGGTACTTGGTAGTATGAGCACACCCCAGACAACCAATGAATGACAGGACAAGGGTATAAGTGGCATCAAATATATGTAGTAGGTCTGTGCCATCCAGCTGCCTTTTCATAACTTTCACATCTCTGTAATCAGTGTTCTTTTTGTCAGTGAATGAGAGCTTTATGTGTTTTCCGCTTCTCACAACCGATCAAACCTCGCTAAGGATGCATTGAATGAAACAGTTCATTTGGACAGCGAAAATTGGTTTCTTTTTACTCAAATAGGCACATGCACTAACATTTACAGCACAGTAAATGCAGATTGAAAATCTCAGACCTGGAAAGCTCACCTTTTTCTCATACGCTTTGATAAATTCTGCTGGATTGTATTTCCTGATTGAACCACATCTGAGAATAAACATACTAACTTGATGCAAATGCGCTGGCATGGAGACAAAGTATATGAATAAGAGAATGCAGAAAATCTCTCTGTCTTTGAAATCCTGGCCAGGTCCAGGATTTGCAAGTGTGGCGTGTGAAGTGCTGGCGTTGCAGCCAATTTCAGCTAAAAGCCAACAACAATATTCTACACCAACTACTTAAAGCCTTATTGCATGACAAAAGAAAGCCGAGATGTAGTGAGAGAGGTGCAGCTTTTGCCTTCCCTCTCTGTATGATGTTGTAGCACTTCTGTTCTCCTTCCAGAGGGAGACGATCATAAAAGTGTGCCTTTTGCCAAATGGATTTTTCCAGCATGACAAAAGACATGCTTTTATGACTGTCTCCCTTGGGAAGAGAATGGAAGTGCTTCAAGAGCATTCAGAGATCCAAGGGAGTTCTGCTTCTCTCTTGCTGCATCTCGGCTTTCTTTTGTTATATGATAAGGGTCTTAGTTTTACATGTGTAACTATGCAATGTCTCTTAGCCTGATCCCCCAACCCACCTTAAGCTAGTGAAGCTGGGAGAAAGAATTGCATTGCAAGAGGGATCTTGCTTCTGATTGTTGTAGCCTCACTTTTTGGTAGAAGGGAGATGAAAATATCTCCCTCCTTGCTTCCTGAACAGAAGCTGAATGGCTGTTGGCTCTTAAGGTGGGCAGTGGTGATATTTATGTAATTTTACAATAAAACTAAACAGTCTTACTGAATACAAAGCACTTACAGGTCCATAACTCTAGGTTATGAATCCATAACTGCAATACTGAATGCCAGCCAACATTTACCCCCCAAGATTTGTACTCATGCTGAAATGGATTAGGATGCTGAAATTACAAGTAGTCTGAGGGGCAAAACAGATGTGATGATAAGCATATATTAGTAAGTGTGTGATTCTTGATTTTAAAGCAAACAAAATCTGTAGCTGGTAAGAGATTTTACAGTAGGCCCTCTGTCTCTATGGATTCAATTATCTATGTCTTGAAAATATTTAAAATATATATGTAAATTCAAAAAAAGCAAACCTTGATTTTGCCTTTTTATGTAAAGGACACCATTTTACTACTCATTGTATTTAATAGTACTTGAGCATCCATGGATTTTGGTACTGATGGGGGTCCTGGAGCCAAATCCCAGTGGATACTAAGGGCCCAGTGTCATACAAATCAGAGCCATAATGTGGGGAGAGTTAATCCTTTGCATCATCACACACTTAATCTGAATCACTCCAGCTGCTATTATTATTATTATTATTATTATTATTATTATTATTATTATTATTATTATTCAAAATAATGTTTCTGTTTGATGTCTTAATCAACATTTTTAGTTTGATTTGTCAGTTATTTTCCTTCAACCAGCTTTTATTATTGCCAAGATATCATGAGCATTCTTTATTCTTCTGATATTGTTTCGTTTGTCACACCCCTGACCCCTACATTTTGCCTGACCCCCTTGGTATAAAACTGTGAGTAGTGGAACAAAAAGGATAATATGTGCCAGGAACTTTAACGCAATGGCACATATTATGAGCACACAACCCTATGAGTAGACATCTTAGTAATTCAGTTCTTGTCCTTCAGGGCCAGTTCACACTGGCCCCAGGCCCATGCATGGATGAGATGTGACTTCTGGGCATGCATATCATGAGTCCATTCTGTGATACAAGTTTGCAGAGAGTAGCTTTCTTCATCTGAAAAGTGACTATTAAGAAGAGCGAATATAATGAAACGTGAAAGCCATCCACCTATGTCCCAGAACACCATCCTATCACTGATTAGCTATGGATGACTACAGTATACCATTATATTTATTCGTCTTAACTGTCTAAAAGGAGCTACAGCTCACCAATACAAAGAAGATTTTTATATTACCCTTGAGTAGCATATTTTTAGTGACATCTGATTATTTGGAAATATTTTCTGAGGATGACTGACATCAGATGGATGTACTGCACACTCTCACACTTCTAAGGCCATATCTGCATGGGCCAAATAAAATGGTCTCCTCTGTCCTCTCACTGGAGAGATAGGATGATGCACAGCCCAAACCCTGGTTCTGGTGCAAAGAGACTGGACAATGTCCAGGCTGTTCAGCACCAGAACTGGAGTGTACCCTCGTTAAAACAAAATACCTCACCAGTTGCTCCAGATCTTCTTGGAAGATCTGGAGCCCTCTGTTCAGACCCTGCAAGACTTAAGCAGAGTAGCTGAGGATGGGGAGCTTTGGAGGGGCTTCATTCACAGGGTTGCCATGAGCCAGAAGTGGATTTGAAGGCAGTTAACAGCAATAAACTTAACAAAGGGAGGAAACAGATAATCAAAATGCGGTGTCTTCCTGGCGGCTTGGGGGCATGGCATATGCACAACACATGCTCCCAAGATGCTGGGAACATGCAGTGAAGCCGCCCCACTGTCCACATGGCAGTAGTTTTTCAGTGCTCTGGTGGCATGGCATTTAGATGCTACACACTGCTGGAGTTCTGAAAAACCACTACCACAGCGACAAAGGCACCTTTTCCCCAGAACAAATAGGCCCAGCTTTCTGTCACTTCTTTTTGCACTGGGAAAATGCCACGTTGGGGCATGGTGTAGTGTTCCTGCAGCGCATGGTGTGAGGCTCTGCAGTGGCCCCAATCTGGCATTTTTAGGCTGTCTGTTTTGGCCCTAAGTATTTAAGTGTACTTAACTAAGCAGCTGATACTAAATTCTGACCTTTATTCATAAAATGCATGTTGTGTGTGTATTTGTCTCTGTGTCTCTGTGTTTATGTTTGTGTCAGTCTGTCTTAATTTTCAGCTTCTTCAAGAAAGGCATTAACATCTCAGCTGGATGATAAAGTATGACATGTTTACTATGCAGGTCATTATTATTTTGCACTATTCCAAGTGATGTCAGGATTTGTTGGGTGTTTGGTAGCAGTTTCCATTCTTGGAAAGCAGAGAAAAGGTTGCTCAGAAAGGTGTTTCTTCTTGCAAGCTTTTAGCAGTGAGCATAACTTAGACATGTGCCTGACCTAGCATCAGAATTAAACTCAAGTCAATTTAGTGAACATAAAACACACTTGACCTTGAATGGATTAATTTACTCTCTGGAGCCTCCTCCTGTATAACAAATAGGAAGCTCTACTGCTACATGGCATTCTCTAGATCTCCAGGCTCTGTAGTGATCCAAATGGAAAGACTAACACATAGTGATATCATGAGTGCTTATAAAAATCATTGGAAGGCTTTTTGGTGGCGGTGGGGGGAGAGGAGGAATCCATTAGTGGATTAGTTTGAGCCCTGCTGCCTTTGTTTGTCATTGGTACTTTAAACCTAATCTCTTTCCTCATTAATGCTCTGCATTTGTTATCTGTTTTTGGAATATTTTATTTAAACATAAACCTCTCTTCTTGTTTCTTTGCTGAGAGCCTAAAGTGTATGTCCAACCTGGAAAATGAAGGGCAAAATACTACTGTGGGCTAGATGATAATTAACTGAAGCCTGGTACAGACTGGTGCTTTGTGCCAGCCTGGGGCCAAAAGTAGGGCTCAGGAGAATGAAGCGTCCACACGTTCCCGAGTCCTACCATGTGTGGGCGCCATCTTGATGCCCTGCCATTTACATGGTGTGTGCGATGATGACATGCCTCGTGTCACAGCACCACTCCAGGACACTTATGGTGCCTTGTTGCCGCATCGTTTGGTTAGTGCAGCCACAATCCAGGGGAGAAAGGGGCGGCCTCTGTCCACCCCTTTCTCCTCATCTGTACAGCCCCTAAATTTGGACAAATTAATTTTGGACCATGACTCACATTGGGATTCTGACAGTTATAGTCCAAGAAGCAACTTTTCCAAATTCTGACAACAAGACATTTGCATTTCAATGGGACACTAAAGACTCAAGATGGAGTGCCATTACTGGAGCGGTAGAGTGTTTGATGAAACTAGCCTTTTTAACACAAGTGCTTTCAAAAAAAGTATAGCTAGCAGGTGGTATTTTTTTTGAACAGATACTTTTTATCCCACCACACACAGGGTGGATTATCTTATTCAGCATGGCTTTATATAAATTCGTAATGTCATGTGTGCCTTTGGGGATGTCTGCACTGACAAGAATACTCCAGGAGCAGCCAATGTCCCCTTGGTACCTGGGCACTCCTGTTACAATGCTGGGTGGCTGTTCACAAGTGTTTCCCACTATGCCAAATGGTGCCATTGCCACTGATGAGGGTTGATTGCTGTAAGGTCAGAATGAGGTGCTTAGCATCAGTCACATGGCCGGGCACCTTGGTCTGACATCAGTGTGAGCAACTCTCACCCACAGTGGCACCAGGTTGCACTTTGGGATGCATTCTAAATAGCCACCTTCAGTTGCAATTGAGGGCTCCAGATCTTCCTGGAATATGCAGAGCAAAAGCTGATTTCTTAAAAATATGTTTCAAGAGGGGATACACCGGAACTGGCTGGATGTTGTATAGACAGTTCATACAAAAAACCTGGGCTTTGGCCCTGCATCATATAGAGTCATTGTTGTAAGAATGGCGGAGGACATTTTACACTCAGCCCTTGCCATATTCCGGGCCCCCTCTGTAAGGCAAATCTCATGTATGCTGGAATCTCATTTATTTGAATGGCGACATGCTCCAGTGCGCCGCGGCATGCAGGTGCCTGCGGTATATGTACCATTTTGTCCCTCGCCACCCGCCATCCATGTAAGCTTGAAGTCACATACATTGAAGGTTCATATGCTGAGGGTGCACTGTATTTGGCCTGTGCAGACATGTTCCTTGAACCACTGAATTCTGTTTTTTGGGTTTTTTTTGGTGGAGTGGTGAGTGGGCTGTAAATGTACAAGAATAGAACCAAACACTTTCTAAATTGCTGCATGTGATCATTTTGCTTATCAAGACAATATACTTATTTATTTACTTATTTAAGATTTGTCTGTATCACTTTCCAAACCACAAGGGCTCCTGAGGCAATGAACAAATAATGACAGAACAAACAATTAACACATTGGACCATGACCATTTCCAGAGAAGGGTATACAATGAATCTCTTCTGGGTCTTAGATGAAATCTAAAGGATCTGGGCAAGGTGCTGAGCCTATTTGTCGGTTCCTCATTTTGGATAGTTCCTTGAAAGTCTGGAATAAATCTCAGAATGGTTTCACCAGTTGGTCACTTTGAGGTCAGAAGAAAGCGGCCAGCCTTGTCACCACCACTGGGACCTTTTTTTGACCTCAGAATAAGGCAACCCACAACAGTGGTGGACACACCAGGTGGCTCAGCATGACACACATGTGGTCATCCAGCCAACATCAGAATGGCCAGCTTTGCAACAGCTTTGGAACATGGCTGAACCCCGGATATTCCCAGCTGCCCCATGCCAGCACAGACAGGGCCTCAATGACATTAAATGGAGTTGTCTCTGGATTTGTATATGTGATCCTGAGAAGATTTTAACCAGAAGGCAGTAGGCATAGGATATTAGTAAGCCTGTTTCTGTGTATCGAACATTGAAAACTTGTAGAAGTTATGGACATTTTTTTTGGTATTTCAACAATCAAATTACAGTGTGATAAGCCTGTTTTGAACCTTTTGTGGCACTATGCTGAGTTAAATGCCTTTTCATGAATCCTCTCAAGCGGTCCTGATTTTTCAAGTGCTCCCCTGATTGTTCATTCAGAGTTATTTCCATCCACTTTTCATCTGTGGTTTGTCTCATTAAAACCGGGCACTTCAAAAAAATGATATAAAAGTTTAAAACACATTCAGGAAGCCCTCAAACATACCTCTTTCTGAGTCTTTATTCCTCCATTTCAAAAGATGGCTCTAATTGTGGTCTTTTGTCCCTGGAGGGAAAAAACTGGTACAGTTTTGCCTTCTCAAAACCCTGAGCAATGCCCTCATGTTGCTATTATGAGGATTTTCTGTCATGCTGACATTATGTATGATCCCATGCTGGAATGTGACATGTATAATGATCAATCACAAAACCATTCCATTTTTTTGTGTGTCATTAAAAAATCCCTTTATAAGTCACTTCTTTTCTTCCCTTCCCCCAGTTCCACATGACTTTACAATTAAAGTTGTACATTGGAGTTAAAAGTAATTGACATCCAATTATCTCTGGGACTGTTGCAGAAATAGCTTTCTGATTGTGTGTGTGTGTGTGTGTGTATCTATCTATCTATCTATCTATCTATCTATCTATCTATCTATCTATCTACATATATATATATATAGAGAGATGGGTGGTGTCTGCACAGGCCAGAATATTCCAGGAGCAGCCTAGAATATTCTGGCCCCAAATGTCCCCCAAAGTCTCCCCTATTACTTGACACTCTGGAGTGATGATGGGCGGCTGTTTCCATGTGTGTCCCACTGTATTGCCAACCACAGCCATCATGAGATTCTCCTTTTGAGGTCAAAAAGAAGGTGTCCACCTTGTTCTAACCTCCGAGGATGAACACCTTGTTCTAATGTGAAGTCGAAGGCTTTCATGGCCGGCATCCATAGTTTTTGTGGGGGTTTTTGGGCTATGTGGCCAAGTTTTTTTTCTGATGTTTTGCCAGCATCTGTGGCTGGCATCTTCAGAGAATGTTGACATGGAAGAGGAGACCCCTATCCAGGATCACACAGTGTGTGTGTGTGTGTGTGTGTGTGTGTGTGTGTGTGTGTATCCAACTCTCTTCCATGCCAACATTCTCTGAAGATGCCAGCCACAGATGCTGGCGAAACATCAAGAATAAATTCTTCTAGAAAATGGCCACATAGCCTGAAAAACCCACAAAAAACTATGGATGCCGGCCATGAAAGCCTTTGATTTCACATGTTGTAAACAGCTTCCTGCCATTGCTCCAGAGGGCTCTGGAGCAAAAGATGAGTTTTTCAAAACTGATGTAAGTGCGGGGTATACAGTGGGTTTGGTGCTGAACTGACTGGACATCATCCAGATAGTTCACACCAGAACCAAGTGTTGGGCCATGCATCATCCAGACTACACATCTTGAGGATGTGTGGAGGACATAGTATTTGGCCCATGTGGACACAGAAAGAGAGAGCTACAACAGGCCAGCAGATAGTTAGCAATCTGCACCAGGCTATTTGCATGCAAGTCTTAATTAAGACCCACATCATGGACTCAACATTGTTGTGTATAGCACTTGGAAAAGGTATTTTTCGGACTACAGCTTCCAGTATCCTCCACCACTCCAGAAGTGTCCTGTCCCTGACTATGCTGGTTGTAGGATTCTGGGAGTTAGAATCGAAAATGTAACGATTCCAAGATTTGATCATAAAGCTGCATAACAGCAACTGCTGCTTTCAGATAACTTGACAAGGTGTGATGGCAATGGCATTTTGAACTCTCCAATACCCTGAAGCAAGAGAGATAGAGATGAACATAGCTACTGAGGTGGAGTTGGAAGGTAGTAATGGAATTTTTTTTAACACAGCTCAGACATCAGTATTCTGCACACATATATCTGTCAGTCATTGGGGGGAAAACAACAACCTTTCCAGAAATGAGAGATGTGTTTATGTTTCTTCTGGTTGCCCCAGCAGCAATGGATCCAAAGAATGAAGCCTAGTAGAAAAAGCTGGAATTCTGGCTGTCAGTTTTTGAAGAAGGAAAATAGAAAGCAAGATGGAAGGGGGAACTATGTGAGATACAGAACGTAGTGGATGAAAGAACCTGTCATGACTCTATACAGAGGTTGCATTTTTTGAATGTAGCTACCAGATGTGATCCTAAAAAATATGTGAACTCAGAATTTGGACAATCCTCTGAATGGCAATCAGCTGCAACTTTTGTTTTGCAATGAAGACAAATGTGTTGATTGTCCCTAATTTCTATAACACCTTCTCTTCATCCACATTTATTCCTGTGCAATTTGTGCTTTGTTTGTTCTTGTATAGACTTAAATATAGAAGCTTCCTCTTCTGTTTTAATCCCGCTGTCCCATAATTTCTCTGAATCATGGTACCCCATCTCCTTTTCAGCTTTCTTTCTTCCCTAAGCTAAACAGGCTAAGAGATCTTTGATCTCAGCTGATAAGGTTAATTCTCTCTACACATCCCAAGTTACCACGAGTAGCTTTTGCACTATAAAGAGTTAATAGCAAAACAGGTTATATCACATTTCCCACTATTGTTCACCTTTGGGTTTTGGCAACATGTTACAAAGGATAAATTGAAGCAGTGATGAATAGAAGGAAGGAGACAATCAGGAGCTGACAGGAGACAGTCTACTGAGCAGGCACCCATTGTGTCTTTTGCAAAAGTACTGGCTCTCTAAATTAGAGATGAAATTGAAGACCTGGTGATAAATAAAAGACAAAAACCAATGACAGTACAATGAAAATGTTACAATTGGGTTTATGATAGAGGGAAAGAAAGAAAGAAAGAAAGAAAGAACCAGTCTTAGGTGGAACAGAAGGTATACATTGGAACCCTTGAACAAATCTGTACAGCCCAAAATACCACTGTCTGCTCAAAACTGTGTTCTTTGTTGCTTAGGGGGCTACTGCATGTATACTTCCATTGGCTTAGGCCTCCACGTTTTGCAGATTGATGGAGAGACCACAAGTTGAAAATGAGTCTACAGTGCGATGCAGCAGCTAGAAAGGCCAATGCAATTTTAGGCTGCATCAATATAAGTATAGTGTCCAGATCAAGGGAAGTAATAGTGCCACTCTATTCTGCTTTGGTCAGGCCCCACCTGGAATATTGTGTCCAGTTCTGGGCACCACAATTCAAAAAGGGCATTGAGAAACTAGAGTGTGTCCAAAGGAGTGTGACTAAAATGGTGAAGGGCCTGGAAACCATGAAGCCCTGTGAAGAACGACTTAGGGAGCTGGAGATGTTTAGCCTGGAGAAGAGGTCATATGATAGCCCTGTTTAAATATTTGAAGGGATGTCATATTGGGGAGGGAGCAAGCTTGTTTTCTGCTGCTCCAGAGAACAGTACCCGGAACAATGGATGCAGGCTCCAAGAAAAGAGATTCCACCTCAATGATCCTGAATGGGCAACCTGAATTCCTAACATGTGTGCAGATTAATTTTAAATCTTTTCAAAAATACTTATTAGAAGTAGCAGCAGATGGATTAGATAAAGCCAAAGTCATTCTTTGGTGAAGAGACTGATGTAATGTTTGCTACCATGTCCTGTTCTAAGTGTGCTTAGTTCATGCCACGCTTTCTAGGAGGGATCTAGGAAGGGTAAAACAGTTAACTAGTGGTTTTGGATAGAGAAAGAACCATGGAACAATAAAGCCTGCAACCTTTGAGCATCTAATGACTCTGTGTTATTACCGCAAAGAACTCCAGGTCTCTAAAATGCAAGAGGCTTATGTTTTGTTTATCCAGCATTGCTATTTGTGAATGAATTTGAATGTACACCGTCTAATCCCAAATCTCAAAGTCAATTTGTTGACTGCCTGCACACCATCCATTTGATCCCCAAAGGGCTCTGAAAAAGGCTAGTTGTTGTAACAATGGCTGCCAGGCAGTAGGTGTAGTGAAACTCTTGAGGCAAAGGCACCGTCTTTGTGAGCTTTGGCACTGTCTCCCACCAGGGATCTGAACAATTGACACATGTTTACAGGAATGAAAAGGTGTCCAGACAATACTCACGGAAGCTTGTACCGTGTTGTATCACAATCCTAAGAATGGCTTTACAAGCATATCTGTGGAGGGCTTTCCCATGGAAATTTTCCTCAAGGACTTGTTGGGTCTTAAGTTCTTTCATTGGTGCAAAATTTTCCAAAAGAGTTCATGACTCCATTAGCTGGTACTCTGTGTGTGTGTGTGTGTGTGTGTGTGTGTTTTAATCTGGAACACTAATCTTTGAGTCAGCAGAAACCACTTTCAGATTGTCAGCCCTTTAGATTTATTAAAAGCCCGAAGAGCTAATGCCCCATTTTTCCAATGTTTTCTTTTGTAGTTTGTGCGCTCGTTATAGTCACCCATTTAAACAGAACACTTAAGAATGCAAATTTCCTTTCAACATGGCACTTGAAATTCTAATGCTGAGCCAGCATGCGGGTGCAACCTGCCACCAAGACTAGTTATTGGATGCATGCTAAGCTAGGTTCTTAGTTTCATCACAGTTTTGCAAAATGTGATAGAGCAATAAGGAGTTGAATGCTTCCCCAATTTTTTTTTTGGCAGAAGTACACAAAAAGGAAGAAGAGCAATAGAAGGAATTATGATGTGTGTGCATTGCTTCACTCTTCTTGGAATGGGAGACCAAATGGACATTTGTCCCTTGATGAATCTGGCATTAGGTAGAGTTGCCAACTCTAAAATAAAATCTTCTAACATGACCGCATGCTTTGTATGCCAAAAGTCCTTGACAACTCCTTAAATATCTTTTGCTTCTTTGTTCCTGGCAGTCTGTGTCCCCTTGACTACAACATAACTCTAGTATGTCACCAGACAGGGTCGCATCTTAAAATATCTGAAGGCCAGAAGATGGAGTGAGATTGTTCACTGCTGCTCCAGACAGTGGGACTCAAACCAATGGAATTAAAGTACAAGAAAACAGGTTGAAGCCTCAGTCAAACATCCCCTTAGGGCAGCACTACACAACCCACATACAGAATAGCAACATTATGCAACCTGTGTCAATGACTGGGTGCCATTGTGCAATGGACAATACCCAATGTGAAACTGCAATGCAAAGCATAGGATGCACAACCAAAGTGTAAAGTATGGGTTGTTGTTTGCTGATGTTGTGTGCCTTCAAGTCATTTCCAACTTATGGCGACCCTAAGATGAACCTATCTTGAGGTTTTCTTGGCATGTTTCTTCAGAGGGGGTTTGCCATTGCCATCCTCTGAGGCTGAGAGAGTTTGACATGCCCAAAGTCACCCAATGGGTTTCATGACTGAGCTGAGAATCAAACCCTGGTCTCCATAGTCACAGTCCAACACTCAAACCACTACACTGTGCTGGCTTCTTACACAATGCAAAGTATAGGTTGTACAGCCAAAATGCAAAGTACAGGATGCATGATCACAACACACAATGTGCAGCTTGGAAAGACAGAGCACAGATGAACATTTTGCCTGCCCAACTCCACTTCTGCCGCTATTGGCAGAATAGCATTTGCACAATTGTGAGGTTTTGGCTCTGTGTGTGTAGTGGGACTTAGATGTGTGAATGTCTCCAAGTGAATTGTGCCCTCTAAGTAAACATTAGGAAGAACTTGATGGTGGTAAAAGCTGCTCAGCAGTGGAACAGATGAACACAGAAGGTGGTGAGAAAGATGCCAGTTTATCTCAGAAATGGTTTGCATAAATTGTAGTGATCTTGACAAGAAAAAAAACTGGTAATGTTGCTCTTGCCTCGAGAGAAAGAATCTTCTGAAACTTGATGTCTCATTGGGATGAGGAGGAAAAAGAAATGAATCACTACAAATCCCCTTGTTGACCCACCTAGAGTAGACTCATTGAATCAATAGGATTTAGCTACATGTTGACTCACCGTGCAACAGTTGATACAATGGGTCTACTCTTTTTGGGACAAAGTACTGTAACAGGATTCAGGCCTATTTATTGATATTCTGCCCTAATCTTGAAACTGGGATTCAGGATGGCTCACAACAAGATGAAAAAGCAGGTACAATTTAAAGCACACAAAGCTATAATATTTAAGTACCATTCCGCAAATTGTAATATTAAAACAGATTGAAATTCGAAGTAATTCAAAAGCACACAAATAAAAATATGGTCTGGAATCCTCTCTCATGGTCTACATTGCATAATTTTATATATATGTAGCTACATAGCAGAGGCATTAACAAACCCTGCTAGTGAATTGCAAAGATGTGTAACAGGACACTGGTAAGAATGCTCCAATGTGCAGTGTTGGCTCTATGGATGCACATCAGCACCTCCAAGCTGGTGTCTCATTGTGCATCAGTCCTGATGCTCATTGGTCTCTTTGCCAGCTCCAGAAAGTAGTAACATAACAGCAGCCCCTTACTGGATACGGATGTTACAGCACTGCCCAGTTCTGATTCTCTCAGACATAAGTCCACTTACAGAGATGTAGATCCCCAACAGGAGTCCAGCCATTATTATTCATTACTGCTGCTGATGCTATCGTTTGCTATCAATGCAGAGTTAAAGCAAAATTAACATCTACTTCCAAGCCACATGTTCTCAGCCTCAGAGTATGGCAACAGCAAACCCACTCTGAACAAATTTTGCCAAGAAACCCCTAGGATAGGTTCACCTTAGAGTCACTGTAAGTCAGAAACAATTTTGAAGGCCCAAAACAACAACAAAATCCATTAATCTCACTTAATCTCACCTGTTGGTTTTCTTTCTGTTCATGTTCCTTCCCCTCTAAACTCAACCTCTTCCCATCACTGGCCTTTGTTGTTTTCCTTCATTTGTATCATGCTGTTGATGCCAAGACATCTGCTTTTGCCTTCAGAAACACAGGACATGAAAGCAAATTCCTTAAGGATTGCATTCCTTGGCTGCCAGTGGCTGGCCAGTTGACCAGGCAGAGATAGAAGGTCTAAGTTTGCCAAATTTGTTTTTGACTTGGCCTATCAGGAATTGTTACTTTCTGCCTGTTAAAGAGGCTGATGCACATGATATAGGAACTCAACTGAACTGTTGAGTTGGAAAGAAGGTTTGTAAGATTTGTCTATTGAGAATAGCCCTTGATGTCAAGGGCTGTTGAAGGACAATCCTCTTAAGTGAAGGCATTTTCCAAAGGGATAGGTATAATTTGTTGTTGTTGCTGCTGTTGTGGTTGTTGTTGTTGTTATTATTATTATTATTATTATTATTAACCTTTATTTATAAATTTATTTATGGTTGTATGCTTTCAAATAATTTCTAATTTATGGTGACTCTAAAGTGAACCTATCACAAGGGTTTGCCATTGCTGTACCATCCTACATTTCACAGATGAAAATCAGGACACATGGGGCCAAGCTACATCAGAGTGTAGCCAAGTTATTAATGAGGAAGAACATACAAGCCAGGAGTAGCAGCAGCAGGTTGCTTTTGGCTGAACTTACTGGGAAGGGCAAGATTCTGCTTCCTCTTCTCCTCGCCTCGCTACTGAGCTGAGGTCCGTCACTTTGAGCTCAGTTTGCACCTTTGGAAATAAACAGGGGACAAAGGGGGGAAGTGGAAAGAGGAGATAGAAACTGGGACATCTTAAAAACAGCTGGTTAATTGGGATGACTTTTTAATTGAGATTGTCCCTTCCAAATGAAGACTGCTGGAGAATATGGACTGGAAGGCAAATCAAAACTGCCACGCAGTATATAACCAATGCAATAATGAAGATATTTCCCTCCCCCAGTAATAATATGGGATGCAGTGGCTCAAGTGGTTAAGATGCTGACTCTGTTGATTGCAAGATTGGCAGGTTGGCAGTTCGAGGCCCGAGTGCTGCATGATGGGTGAATTCCCATCACTAGTCCCAGCTTCTGCCAACCTAGCAGTTTGAAAGCATGCAAATACAAGTAGATAAATAGGCACAACTTCTCAGTGGGAAGGTAATGGCATTCGGTGGAGTCTTGCTGGCCATATGATCACAAAGTACTGCTGGCTTTTTGGCTTAGTAACGGAGATGAGCACTGCCCCTTATGGTTGGGCATGCCTTGACAACCTTGTCAATGGGGAACACCTTTATCTATTAACATTAAGAGTGCAAGCAGCAAAGTCTAAATGGGATATAATGGTGAGTTCTACTCATGTTCAAGCAAAAATGGGCTGCATTCTTGTTCCTTGCTGCTCAACATAGGAAGGGTTGAACTTTGCAAGGTGAGGCTGGTCCACATGGTTTTCTGCCCTAAGTATTTATCTGCTACTCTGTTTAAGGCTGACTGTCTGAATAGGGCTGTTAACCTGATCATTAAAAAAAAGTTTATAGCCTTAGTCAATCCCATTACCAACCTTAAATGAGATTTCTTTTTACTAACTTAATATCACATTATCACCAATTATTCTTGTGGCTTCTGGCTCACGGTGGAATATTCTTTTGCAGAAAAAATTCCCGGACCCTTCCGCCAATGCCCCTAATCTCAATATTTCTGCTTTTCCAACTTTTCACCTGTAATTAGATGGAGTGGAGGCAAATCAGCCATGCTTGTACTTCAGAATTAAATAATGAAAGGTGACAATGTTAACTAGTGTAAAATATAAGAACTGCTGCCAGAAGAACTCTATGCAGGTACCTGTACCTCTGTTTCATCCATGACAAATGACCTGCTTTCCCAAACAAAAGCTTTGGACAAAAAGTCACTGTGTTCTTCTCACTCAGACACATGCAAAACAAATGGATGGAATATTCCTCCCCCCTCCTCCCAGAAAGCTTGAAAGAATGAAAGACAGCAGCAAAATCCATGTAGATTAATGTGGCAGCTGGAAGCAGGACAGCCAACAAAAAGATGAGTGTAGGGAGAGTCCATAAACTTGCAAATCCATTGCCAGAGGCAACAAAGAGAGAGGCATGACATTACCTCAATGCATTTCTTCTTGAACCATCTTTAAAAAGAGACACATAGAGCAATTGCAGCAGGGAAGAGCTTAATGACCTCATCTTTTCCCATCTTTTGTTCACATGCAGAGTTCACTTTTGGTTTGCATCAACCTAAGTGTCATCATAGGCCTGATACAGACGACTAAAAGCACTCTGGAGGACTGGGCTCTGGGGGACTGGGCGTCCATACATGCCCAGTCCTTCTAGTGGAGCCTGTGCACCATCTTGCTGATGCTTCACCCACATGGGACACGCAATGATGATGTGTGGGTGTCTGTGTGCCCAAACCGTGCTCGCCGAAAGTGGCAATATCAATGCGAGAGAGCGCTCCTAAAAAGAAGCCACTGTAAGCAGCCTTTTTTTAGGGTGCGCATTGGTGCTGTGTGGTGCGGCTGCTGCGGCACCGATGAGGGGGAAAGACAGGCAGCACAGACATAGCCTGCTACTATTAGTATCTTTGTTTCAAGATTTTGGTGCTTTACCAAATGATCAATTAACTGCTGTTGTGTATTTCCCACATCCCCCCTCTCAAGATACTGATGTTTAAAACAAAGCCTTTGTCTGTCCTCTGAGGAGCCCCATTGCAACTTAACCTTAGATAAATATCATTCTCTCCTTCTACTCCATTGTCTGTTCTACTCCATTTCCAAAATGCCATCTGGCGGTGAGTGGGTGAACAGAGGGGGAAATGTTTGTGGTTTGTAAGGAACATTTATTTATTTAATTGTAAGAGTTGTTTAATTGCCTAAGGACAATAACACATTGCTGCTTCAAAGCAACTTCCCTGTCTATTATGCCAAGGCTGTATTCAGACTCCCTTGACTTTGTTTTTTTTTTTAATATCTGTTTATTTGTGTACAAGAGACAGTTGTTCATATTGCGGGGAATCGGTTTAGATTTCCTACAAATCGAGAATACCTCTTCGCACAATGACAGTGCTAGTTAATACTGTAATTTGCATTCAAATTTCTCTTATAATGGGAGTGTGGCAGGGAAGATACACACAGCAGTCTCTTCAATTGAGCCTTTCTTCTGAAACGAGCCTGGAAAAAGAACTGTCAAAATAAGCAGCAAGATGATCTGCCACAATATGGCATTGTGTGTTTACATACAGCGGTGAAGTCCTATTCCTATTTCTAAATCCTTTAATTGTGAGAACATGAAGCACCCTTCGTTCTCTGGAACATACATGTCTATATAATAAACAACACAAATCTGGGAGAAATGGATTTAATTTTGGCAATGAAGTGATAGGGAGATCAAAAGCGCGAGCTGGCATTAAAATGATTTAGATACATTTGTCATAGGCAGCTGTTATGCTAATCTCATTTATGCAGTTGTCAGCTGATGAGCCAGCTTAGTGGGAGAAAAAATCATTATTAGATCCCCATTGTGATAAATGTTATTTATTACTGTCAAATGGTATTAATGTTTGATTCAGAGATGGGAAGTGGGCACTGTGGACATGAAGTTCATCCATTCATGCCCGACGGTAACAAAAGGGAGTTGATGAATCCCAGCCAAACGAACTTCATTTCTGCAGTAGGAAAGAATAATGGATTTAATTTGCATATGTTTTAAAAGGGTAATGAAGTAATATGATGTTTATCTTGGTTGAAGAGTGGTAATTTTTGCTGGCGGGACTCCAGCGACATCGAAGCCATTGTGTAATGTTTACTGTTCACTTGGTGGGGAAAGAGGCTGTTCCTCCTCCCCCCCCCCCAAAAAAAGCAGCAGGTGCATAAATGGGGCCTGGATAATTTATTCATTAGGCCAAAAAAAAGGGAGGGGGAAGCACTAGACTATCTGAACATCTCCTTTAGAGATGGAAAGCATAATTGAAAATATTCGAAAAATAGTTGAAGAACGTGTTTCTCAAGTGTTGGGAAACCCTGGTGAGAAGAATCCTGGAGTGATGAGAATCTTCGCAGTTGGGGACATTAGTCTGTGCAAAATTGGCACAACGTTATGCAGGAAAAAATGTTTTCAATGCAGTCTTTTCTGTACAAAATGTGTGAATTTTGCACAGAGTAAGTCCCGGACTGTGAACCATCTTTGAAAACTGCACAGTTTATGAAGACGTTCACACCAGAGCTGTGGAGTTGGTATAACAAACCTCCAATGTTGACTCCAACTCCTCTGTTTTTCTACCGTCTAACCTTTACTCTGACAGCTCCGTAAATGGCAAATGTATATTAATTAATAATAACAAATCTGCTGTAACAAAATGGTAGCATAAGGTATTTCGTCACCACACTGTGAATCATCAGGTTTTCTAGACTGATTGAAAATAAATTGTGGTGGAAATTCCTTTTTGAAATAAAAACTATAGAAAGATGAAGTCACCTTTGTCAGCCAGAGAGATGGTTTTTGAAATAAAGGCTTGGAGTTTAGGGAAAACTAGAGCAAAGGAATAATGAGTGCGTCTTGACCTGAATGGAAACTGGCACCAGTAAAAAAGACACAACATAAACTACTGAGATAAGGACATTCAGAAGCAAGGTTAGGAGGAAAACCACTGAATTCCTACAGGAGGGGGTAAGGAGTGATGATGCAGTTTTAATGTATGCATGTATTTCTGTTCTGATTATAAGAATTCTGTATGTTTAAATTGTAATTAGCCAATCAGGTGTATTGAAGAAGCTTCTTTGTCTTGAATAATATAAAAAGAGCCATTTTGTCTTGTTCGGGGTCTCAGCTTTTTGGAACTTGAATTCCACTGAGTTCATTGTTTTCCTTTGTCGACAATTGGAAATAAACTTATGGATTTTCAATTACTAGGTCCTCTTGCCAATCCTTTTGCTCTGCAAATCCTAGAAATGTAAGTTTTCTGAAATTTCTGTTACAAAATATATTGATTTTTAAGTATAAAATATAAATACTGAATGATCTATTTACCATATATTATTAAAAGTTTTTTTAATGCTGGAGTCAGAGTCAGTACATTTCCACGGACTCCAACTCTGACTCCACTCAAAATTGCATCTGATTCTAGCTCCACGACTCTGACTTCACAGCCCTGTTTCTCATAAGAGGATAAATGAAATTAGCAAATAATAATATTCCTAGGTTCTAGTCTTTTATATACATGAGAAGCCTTGATTTCTGCCTGGGACCAGGATGGGTGCTTCCAGTACCAAGATGGAAGGAATATGGATGAAATCGACCTAAGGCCTGAGCGAAATATTCTATACAGCCCTCTTCCTGGCCTCTGATTTAATGAGTCCAGTGCTTTGAAAAAACTTCTTATTCATTTTTAAAAATCTGTCTAAGAGTGTTGTTGCACATCTAGTCTATTTCTGATTTCTCCCAGGCATTTTGCACGAAGGGGGAATATGTGTCGTGATAGATTTGATGGGAGAATTTTTTACAAAAGGAAAATCATATATATTTTCCAGTCCATTTTCTTATCCCCTTCAGAGGCAGGACTATCTTCCTCCTTATTAGAGGTAGTTTTGTCTCTATTTCCCTTTGAACTGTATTGTTCTGCACTGTCTCCATTTGTTGTGATAGAAATCACTTTGGTACAGGGAGATGAGATAAGAGCAGGTCTTTGAGTTTGAGGCTTGCTTGTCAAATGGTGTGATATATTCCATGACTACTGTCTTCTGGAGAATGTGGGATTGTTATGACATGTATAATATAGTGGAGGGAACTGCTTTGAAGCCTTTGAAATTTATCACTCTCAAACGTTGGCATATTGAGTCACCAGCTTATCAGAGATGTTGGAGAGAGCTGAAATTGTCTTCAGCTTAGTCATAACTAGGTGACTAGTAAATTCTGATAACAAGGATTATCTCAAGAAATGGGACTGAAAAGTCAATAACAACTATGCATTTCAGCCCATCCTTCTCTGCAACAGAAAAAAATGGATTAAGTTCCCTCCCTCTGCCATCCTATTTTCTTCCTTTAAATTTTTGGTGCCAGTGTTTCATTTAGCTTCATATTTTTGAGTATGGAGCTGACATTTAGGATTTTTTGTGTGAAATGTGAGTTGAAACCTAACTGCTTGCACTAATGTTGTTTTTTGTAGGGATGAACTGAACATTTTTCTCCACAAAGCCCCATCAATCAGCTGTGTTCCTGCAGTGGATGCATGAAGATGATGACATCTTCCCAGACTTCTGGAGGATCCTTGGAAGGTCCTGAAGGACACCTTTCTCTTCTTGCATCTGGATACAGGAACACAGCCAAATGCTGCTTGGTTGTCTCTGACTTTTCTTGATTGCTAAATAGCTCTGAGGGAGAGACATTTGGACAACAGAGAACTGCACATTGAGGGGGTCACTGCTTGAAGGAATTGCAGGGTACTTCCTTCCAAACCAGTCATAAAAGGACATAGGCATAATGCATATGATACTAACAGAACTGCAGCTAGATTATTAACTGTGGCTGGATATGGCGATGATAAACTTGCTTGTTGCAACAGCTTCCATCGGCTGCTGATCTGTTTCCAGGCACAATTCAAAGTGCTGGTTATGACATGTAAAGTGCTCAAGGATCACCTGCCCATGTTTCAAGATTGATAACAGAACTCCTTTTCTCCACCTCACCTCCCTCACAGGTCCCATTTGATAGGAATATGGGAAATTCACTAAGAAGGTAGCATTGTCCAACAGTTGCATGATTCTGTGAATATAAAATTGTGCTTTATCTCCAAATGTTAGGTTTTGGCCCTTGCATTATTACCACACACACACACACACACACACACACACACACTTGCAAATCTGAGAGATTTCTAGAACTCAGAACAAAGAACCTATACAGACTGGTATTTTGTGCCGGCCTATGGGCAGAGTTAGGGCACAGCGTCTGCATGCTGGATGCCCTGACCGCACCCCCAGCACACCATTTTGGCATGCGCTGGTCCATACGGTGCGTGCCATCACGACATCCCTCTGGCTCTGCATCCACATGATGCAGCACTGAAAGGGCATCATAAAGCCACGCAGCGTTGGCTATGGTGCCCTTTGGAGGGCACAAAAAGAATCCGCTTTTTGTGGCTCCTTTTTGCACTCTTCAGAGGCCAGATCGGGGCTACAAGGTGAGGTTGCTGTGGCCCCAATCTGGCCAGCATGCCACCCATCTGTACAGCCCCTAAATGAAGCACAGCTCAATGAAAATATCACCAGTACATGGTGAGTGCAAGGATATTGCCATTAGAACATATGATGCATTCAGTTTGGAAGGTATTTTGGATCTATCATTTAACAAGAAGTGAAAGGAACATATGTGCAGCCTACTCATGATGCAAGTGACCTTTACCTCTTTGTCATCAGGTTGTTAAATATTTGACAGCAACCTCTGTATTTTTGGAAATACATTCACATATTTTAGAATAGCAGGCATGACAATATGTTTCTGCAAGGACAGATAATGTGGTGAATTGTTTGTTTGCAAACAGAATCTGTATTCCTCTATTTTATTTAATGTGTTGGCCATACATAGACGTGAGCAAACATCTAGATAAGGCATCTGGAAATGAGAACTTAAATTTCTAGTTTTCATGATATAGAGTTGCTTCATACAGTAGATCATCATTGTTTTCACTCTGCCTTATTCCTCATTTGCTTCTATGTGGCCTGTTGACTTATAACCATTTTTCCTCCTTGGCTTTTTTGTTAATATTGGTCCTTTCTTGATGTTCCCTACATATAGTTATGACACAGTCTTTCCTAACTTGTATCCAGACAATTGTGTTAGACTACAACACAAACCTTCCACCCATAGTCATGTTGTCTAAGGAAGATTAAACACAAGTCACTAGCTTTCATAAAGGAAGTAAAAGTGTTTTACACTGGGAACCCAAAAACAACTTCCATGAGCCCATCCAAACTTCTGTACGTGTGTACATTCAAGTATATGTAGAAAATGCTAATATACACATGATTCCGTATTCTGGAAAAGAAGATCATTCTAGATATGATGCAATACAGTGTAGTGATTCTTCAGTAAGGCCCTCTTCAGACTGGCCATTAAGGCTGGCCTGGGGGCGGAGTCGGAGCATCACATCCAGATGATGCATGTCCTGACTCCGCCCCCAGGGTGCCATGATGCCACAAGCCACTCCACACAGTGCACAGTGTCATGGTGCTCCTCTGGTGCTGCATCCATACAATGCAGCATCGAAGGAGCGCCACCAAGCCGTGGCAACGTGGCTAGGGCGCCCTTTCCAAGGTGCAAAAAGGAGCTGCGACTCCTTTTTGTGCCCTGGAAAGGCCAGATTGGGGCTGAAGCATGCGGGTGCCATGGCCCCTATCCAGTGCAAAAAGGAGCATTCTGTAGAGTCCCAAGTTTGTTTTAACTGTTGTTTCCACTGTTGTATAGTACAGCTATTTGTCTGTACAGTGGACCCTTGTTATACGCTGGGGTTTGGTTCCAAGATCCCCCGTGTATAACAAAATCCGTGTATGCTCAAGTCCCATTACATATAATAACATAGCAAAATGGTGTCCCTTATAAAAAATGGAAAATCAAAGTAAATTTATACATTTTTGGAACATTTTCAAACCATGTATGCTTAAATCCGTGTATAAAAATCAGTGTATAAGAAGGGCCGACTGTATACAGTGGTACCCCGGGTTACGAAAATAATTCGTTCCGCCGCCGCGTTCGTAACCCGAAATCCTTCGTAAGCCGAAAAAGCCATAGGCGCTAATGGGGAAAAGCCGCGATTTCGTGCGAAATAGCGCCGAAAAGCACCAAAAATTTTTTCGTAACCCGAAAAAACCTTCGTAACCCGGAACAGTTTTTTCCTATTGATTTTTTTCGTATCCCGGGAATTTCGTAAGGCGGTGCTTTCGTATCCCGGGGTACCACTGTATACTAAAGACAAATGCAAGCATTTGTGCATTCTGTGTTCTGTTATTAACCATCATAAATTACTGTCCTGCCTGTCTCTTTGGCTACTCAAGGAATCCTCAGAATATATATCACCCCCAATTGTTCGCTAATCATATTATTCTACATGAATGAAATAATAATAATTATTATGTGGGTACGTTCTTCTGAAGTGAATTTTGCATATACCATATAGCCTATATTTTAAGTCAGACCATTCCAAACAGATCCTTCAAATTTGGTGCAAAAATCTGTCCAGCTGGGGATACAGTAACAAAAAGAACCTCCTGTTTCAGGGTATCAAATGCCCAGGAGCATATATCTATAATTCAAGAAACAAACAAAGGAGAAACCGAGCCAGTCCAGAATTATACATAGAGGATCCATAAGAGCAAAAGAGTGGTTGAAGCAATCCAGGATCTAAAGACACACACACACACACACCCCAAGCAGGGCCAAATATCAGTCAAGGTGCAGTAAAAAAGAGTGTAAAGAGCAAGCTGAAGTTTAGGAAACTAAAGGGAAGGGAATGTCACAATGCCAAAGATCGTAGAGATCTTGTGTTGCAGCACAGAAACCACCTTGGCTGTACTAATTTATAGCCAACTGTATCGCAGTATGGTTGGCCCAAATATCCCAGCATTTTCCTTATAGGTTGTCTATGCTTTTATTACTGTTGTTTTAGCCTGTTATTCTCTGAAGGATGCCATAGCTCAGCCTCCAACTCCTTTTCTTCAAGATCAAGATGTGATAGTCCAAACTCTGCTTCCAGGGCATGCTTACCAGTCTCCTCTGGTTCTGATTAGAACCTGTTTTCTGGGCTCACATCTTCCTCTCCATTGCCCAAGGAGGTTTTCTCCAAGTAGGGCATGACACAGACAAACGCAAAAACACACAAATACACCCACACTCACCACCAAGTTACAATCTTATACATGCTTGTTGACTCCAAAACAATGGGGCTTGACAGACAGCTCTTTGCGTTGGCCTGGGTCCAAACTAGGGGTGCATGGGGGCAGAGTGCTTACACGCTCAGCAATCCTACCATGCACCCTGGCCATCATCATTGCATGCACCCATCCACATGCGGTGCAGTGTCCAAACAGTGCCATGCGGCTCAGACGTCATCATTGCATGTGAGCACACCAATGGCACCCGGCCTAAAAAGAACCCATTGGGAGTGGGGTTTTTAAAGTCTCCCGGAGGTTGCCACGGTCTCCATCCGGAGCAGAAAGGGGCAGCATCTCACCATCCCTTTCTCCTAATCTGTTTAGCCCCAATGTTATTATATTAAGCATATATACATGCTACACATAAATAATGAATAAATAATACATAACGGGAAATGATGCCAAAGAAAGCAACCCAGAATGACTGGAGTACCTTCCCTAGAAAGTGTTTTGGATTTTTCTTTAATCTGGGAGAGAGGAAGGCTCTTAAAAGATGAAAATAGTGGAAGCGTCTAAAATAGGCAAGGTGTGCCTTTTTCTTTCTTTCTTCTCTCTCTTTTATAGCATTGGAACTCAAAGTCATCCAATGAAATTGATTTGGCAGGAGATTCAGGACAGGCAGAAGAAAGTATTTCTTCAAACCACGCATAATGGACTTATCAAACTGACTGCTGACAGATGTGCTGATTGGCAACTGGCTTAGATGGCTCTGAAAGGGGATCAGCTGCTATTAGCCATGGTGGCTCAATGGAACATCTGTGTTCAAAGTCAGCATACTTCTGAAAACCAGACATTGTCCTGCCCTGCTTGATGGTTTTCCAGAAGGTTTTAGTGAGCCACTGTGGCAAACAAGGATGCTGGCACTCTGGTCTAATGCTGGGATGGAAAAAGAAATGCACATTAATAGAATTTTCTTACAAATACATGCAAATTGTGGGCTGGAATCCTGTTGGAGTCGTATGCATGCATATATGGAAGCAGTTGGATATATTTATTAAACATCAGAGCATCCCTTATATAACATAACAGTGACTTATTCTGTGTTTTCAACATCCTTTTATTTACTTGCTCTGGGTGTATATATACATAGACACTTCTCTTTCTCTCTTTCTCACATACAGTTTTCCACAAAAATATTCAGCTGATGGTAGACAGTCACTTTTAAAAGCCTTGCACAGAGTTATATTCTTCTAACCATTTTGTAGGATTGTGGGAGACATTTCTCATTCAAACCATGCTCTCCGATGATCTCTGCTAATCTTAGAAGCTTTACATCCCCACCCCATGCTGTCCATGGTGAATTTCGGATGTCGTTACATTCCTTAGGATGTCATCCTGAACTCCTGTTCTCTTTGTCATTCACATTTTTTTGCTACCCTCTTTTTGTTTCTTTACTGGCCCCATTTACCAATTTTGTTTCCTCAGCAGATTTTTGTTTCATAAATATTTCATGTGTCGAGTCACTGGTCTATGGAATGAATGGAAATGGGTCTCATCAAGAACTCTCGGCAGATGATTCAGTTTTCAGAAATATGGCTCACTTAGAACTTGGAGACATGAGCTACAAAAAGCTGCTGTTGTATGCCTTCCAGTTGTTTCTAAAGAGCTATACATATGGGTGGCATGCAGTTGCCCCTTTTCATCCCAGATCGGTGCTACGACAGCTGCATGCAGTGGCACCAATCCGGTCTCTGGAGGGAGCAAAAAGAAGCTGCGAAAAGCTGCTTCTTTTTGGCTCCCTGGAAGGGGCGTCATAGGCGCACCAGCACACCATGGTGATACCTCTTTGGTGCTGCACCATTTGGGTGCTGTGCCGGAGGTACATCATTATGGCATGTGCTGTCTAGAAGGGCATGTGCCAAAATGGTGCTCGGGCATCACAGCGTGTGGACACTCAGACCTTACCCCACCTACAGGCTGGCACAAAGTCTGTATAGCCCCTGACTTATAGTGACCCTAAGGCAAACCTATCATTGGGTTTTATTGGCAAGGTTTATTCAGAGGGGTTTGCTTTTGCCTTCCTCTGAGGCTGAGACAATATGGCTTGCCCAAGGTCACCCAATGGGTTTCTATGGCTGAGTGGAGATTCGAACCCTGGTCTCCATAGTTGTAGTCCAATGCCCAAATTACGACACCATGCTAGTCCTCTTGCAAAAATTTACATGCAGTTAATTCTTTTTTAAAAAATGAAGGTATATCTACATTACAACTTAACTGGGGATAACATTATTCCTTTTGTTTTTGTAAGTGCATCTCTCTCTCTCTCTCTCTCTCTCTCTCTCACACACACACACACACACACACACACACTCCTTTTCTGCATTGTACAACCATTCAGATATCATTTTAGGCAACTAGATAAGAAACCTTGTACAGTTGCTAATTTTTGCTATTTTGTTGACAATTTCAGATCAGCATGATCAGCCCTCAACTTGAACTTTTCTAAATTTTGGTGGCATCACTGGAGATCGCTTTAGTCTAATTCTTTCAGCCATCATGTCTTCCACTATTACTAAGCCATCTTGTCTCAAATGTAGCTTTCAAAACGTCCTGTTCATCTGGATGGCTCTTAATACTCTTCCACAGACATTTATATGGGTATCCTTTCATCTCCCATAAGAAAAGCATTCCTGTATCCATTATAGGGGAGCTGATGTCAGTTCATGGCATCTGCTGTCTCCATTTTCCTTTGTGAACGTTGACTTAAAGAATTCATTTAATATTTTCTGGCAAAGTGTATTTCTTCAGTCAATAAATTATCCCTGTTATCCCTCAGAGACCCGGCTGTCTCTTTCACTGACCTCTTGTTTTTCATGTGCTGTAATTGGAAATATGCCCTATTCTTTATCTTAACCACTCTTGCAATAAGCTTTTCACTCTTCAACTCTGCTTTCCTTCTGTATTTTACAATCCCTTTAATTCATTCAGATCCTTTCCTCTCTCTTTCCCTCTCTGCAGGTTGTTTTGGGGTGTGCATGTGAAAGTTTTGCCATATTTATATTGCACTTTGCGACCTTCTTTTTTTTATTAGCTCCGGTGTTTTTTTGTTTACTCATGCCTATTTGAATCCTTTGTGTATTTATTGCTAGAAGAGGTGCATTTGTGTGTGTGTGTGTAGGGGTGCATACATTAATCTCTTGCTGAGAACTTTCCATTCTTCTTAATGCCCTTTTCCTTCAGTACTTCATTTGATTAGATTCCATCCAACATGGCCTGCCCTCATTCAAACCTATCGCAACTGAAAAGTCAGTGTTTTTATTCTGGCTGGCTCCTTCTCATTTCAGCCTGGCTAATTCTATAGTTACTGCTGAACGTAAAGAGAACAAAAATAATGAACATGGAGGATCTACATAAATTCAGCCTAGATAATAAGCAAACTGAAACAGTTAGAAGAGATCAAGCCTGAACTCTCCCTGGAAGCTGAGATGGTTAAGTTGAGGTTGTCATACTTGGGCCATGTCATGAGAAGGAATGAATCAGAAAAGGCAATAATGCTAGAAAAGGTGGAGGGAGGTAGAAAGAGAGGATAGACTCAAGTCTATCATGGCCCTGAGCCTGCAAGTCCTGAATAGAGCAGTTGAGGGCAAGAGGTCTTGTAGGTGTCTCACTCATAGGATCACCATGAGTCAAGGCTGACTCAAAAGGAGTTGTCGTCGTCATCATCATCATCATCATCATCATCATCATCATCATCATCAGTGTTAGGAATAGAACCCAGACTGAATTCTGTTCTGCATGGCCATTAATGGTTGAAACTCATCTGTTTTAATCATTTGCCTTAAAATCCTATTTAACGAATGTCATTAGTCAGATTTTGAAGAGTGTTTTAGGTGTTGGACAGAATGGCAAAAAGCGCCAGCCTGTGGGCGGAGTCACAGTGTAGCATCCGTATGCTTGACACTGTGACCCCACCCCCATGGTGCGATTTTGGCATGTGCCTGTTTACACGGCACACATCATGATGATGCCACTGTGGTGCAGTACCCAAATGGCGCAGCATGGATGGGGCATCATCATGGTGTTCTGCCACACCTATGAGGTCCCTTCTAGGGAGCAGGCTGTGGTGTGTGGTTGCCATGGCCCCAATCTGGGGCAAAAAGGGGCAGTGGTCTGCCACCCATCTGTACAGCCCCTTGATATGTTTTATAATAATTTAATTTTTTTTAAAAAAATCTCTAAACAGGTTGAATCTACCTTGTCCTTATCCAAAAATACTCCAAAAACCAAAACCTTTTTCATAGGTGGCTAAGATAGTGACACTTTTGCTTTCTGATGGTTTAACGTACACTAACCCATTTCATGCTCACAATTACTAAAAGATATTGTAGAAAAGTACCTTTAGGCTATGTGAATAAAATGTGCATGAAACATAAATGAATTTTGTGTTTAGACTTGGGTATCATCTGTAAGATATCTCATTATGTATTCATATGCAAATACAGGTATTCCAAAATCCCTCCCGCCCCAATTTCCACAACTGCAAACACTTCTGATCCCAAGCATTTTTGATAAGGGAGACTCAACCTGTACTGTTTTAAATGATTTTATTTGTGGTTCACTGTCATGGGAGCCCTTATGGGCTGTGATGTGATATATAAATCTACTATACATACATACATACATACATACAAGCAGGTAACACCCTCCTCTTTACTTTTTGTCAAAATCCCTACAAGGGAAATAAGCATCTTTTTTTTTGGGGGGGGGGATGAACAAATAGTGCTTTAGGGGTTATTGTTCCAATTTCTGCACTT
>NC_056529.1:15759964-15813775 GCF_019175285.1 Sceloporus undulatus | reverse complement strand
GCAATTTTAACTGTATTTCAGTATGCCAAGGTGAATGTCAAGAATGGAGAAGCATGGCTTATTTTGCTGTCTAGAGGGAAAGATATTGACTTTGTATTCCACAGCCCGAATACAGCTATCTAGATATGTTTTAGGGACACAAGCTATATAAAATTTATATCGTACAGCTTTGGTTGTGCAAAATAAAATATACGCAGTGTATAAAGCATAACCAAGAGAACTCTGGCTCTCCACCGGTTTTCTGTCCTCTGGAAAACATTTCCCTGGCTTTGCTGCAGGTTTGTTTTAATGGGTTTCTGATGCAATTGCGAGTGAAGAATCTTCCAGCTTTGCAAAAAAATAAAAATAAAAAAGTGATTTGTGTATGACAGGAGAACACAGTCTGTGTCAGCTGAAGGTCAGGCAGCAAATTTCGGCAGCAGATAGGGAGGTTTTGTGCTTAAAGAGTGCTTTGCATTTATGAATTTGGATTACAGTATTCAAAAAAAGACAGTGAGTAGCCATCTACTGGGGATACTATAGCTTGGAGTTTCCTGCACTCCAAGAATGGCATTAGATGCAATGGGCTATAATGTTCTCCACTTTATGCTATTAAAGCAACTTCTTCATTTCCTTCTGTAATGTTTACTATGTTATATGCATATCTTCTCACAATCTACTCTGCCCAGTTCATGCAACATTGACCAAAGCAATTCCATATCATCCAACATTTGACAGATGAAAATCATGGCTAAGCAATATCAGTGTGGTCAAGAAGGTGATGCTTAGCAATGAGGAAGAATGCACAATATAGGAGAGGCTGCAGCAGTTTGCTTTTGCCCTGGTCTGTTGGGAAGGACAAGATCCTGCCCCCCTCCTCTCCTCTGCTGAGTTAATTCAGTGCAAACTCTTTTTGCACTTTGAGCAATGGAAGCAAGCTGAGGACTGAGAAGGAAAGTGGGAGGAAAAGAGAGAAACGGAAACATTTCAAAAGCAGATGAAAAAGACGGAGGAGAGAGAATTAATTGAGACTGTCTCAGCCAAAGTGGAACATTTGCAAGGAATGCATTTTTTAAAATATCCTATGAGTTGGGAATATGTGTGTATGTATGTGCCCTCGAGTTATCTGTTGATGTATGGTGACCCCATGAATTTCTTAGGGTTTTCTGAGGCAAGAAATACTCAGAGTTGGTTTTGCCAATTGCTTCCTCTGAAATATATCCGACAGCACCTGGCATTCGTTGGTGGTCTCCCATCCAAGTACTAACCAGGATTGGCTGTGCTTAGCTTCAACATTAAGAGGGAATCTGGTGCCTTTAGAGTATTTAGGCCCTGGAAAATATGTATACCTCCAGATATTCTTGTATTATCCCATACAGGCAGTGACAAAGACACAAAGTTGATTATCTCTAGTGAGATTTCATTTGTTCACTTGATGCTTGTTTATATTCCAACTTCTTAAGTATTACATAAAATCCATGTGTCTTACATTTGATCTGTTGGCTTAGTTGCCAAGTGGATGCCTTTATTGGCCTAGAAATCCTGCTTTCTCCACACACCTGACATTGATGCCCAAGTAGCAAAATTCCACTTTTGACCTCTTATGAAAGTGACACATGTAGAAAAGAGTAAACACTTTTAATGGAAAATGGAAGGCCTTTCTGGAATACTCTAATTAGAACAATTATTGCTCTAAGCAACAATTGATTTTTTTTTTGCCAGAGGATGGAAAATTACTTCTTTTGACAACAACAACAACAACAACAACAACAACAAATGTTCTTATCCCCCCGCCTCCCCTTGTGCGATAAAGTCTTAACTTCAAAGTTAAAAAATAGTTTGCATTGAATTAACACAGCAGGAGGAGAGGAAGAGAGGTGTGTTGCATCTTGCCCTTTCCAGTAGACTCTAGCAAAAGTAAGCTGCTGCAACCTCTCCTAGTCATCCTCCTTAATAATTGTTGCCCTCTTGACTATGCTGAGATGTTGCTTGGAGACACGTGTCCCTGTTTTCATCTGTAAAATATTGGAGGGTATGAAAGTTTTAAACTCTTTATATTGTTTTAATTGAATTGTATCCTAAGATCTCATGATAGAAGGAGGGACAGAAATATCTTAATAAATATGTCATTCCAAATTAACACATGTCCTCAATGGCCAGAATAATCTCTTCAGCACCACAGTAGTTTAATGCATGGAATACAAACATTGTACTGGTTCCTTCTGCCCTAGTGCAAGTGGAAGAAAGACTCTCCTAATATTGTTTTTAAAATGAAAGCACTAACACACCTGAGAGGCAACTTGTACCGGATACAGTTAATGTATACGGCTGTGCTTTAGGCCCTACTGTTTTCATTTTCAGTCTCTCCAAGGAATTGCAAGAGAACTGGATTCTCTAATAAACAGATCCTTTAAAATTTACAGTGATGGTACATTATTTCTTTCTCAGTACCGAACGTCCTCTGCTTTCAAGCACACAGAGACCTGCGTTGTCCTGTAGTTCACCCTATGCAACAGTTTCTCGTGATGCATTTGATTAACTTTTGTATAGTGGGGAAAGCAGTAATTTCATTCACCATCTAAAGCATGCTCAAAATAATAGTTTCTCGGAATCACCTCAACTTCAACCTTGAGCCACATCTATCATCAAACTTTTATTATTCTTGTTGTTGCTGTTGTTAGCTTTATTTATATGTTGTCTTTCCCCAAAATTTGGGCCTCAAGATGCCTAAAAATTAAAATGCAATATCCTTGGAAACATGCAAAACATATGAAAGATCAAATGAACTGAGCTTGTTCATACAGCAGAAGCAAAACATATATAACTGTTTAAAGGAAGTATAGAAAATAAGGATTGTAACCATTGGTTAAGGAAGGAGGATACCTGTAAGGTTTATGTTTAGCCATTGATTTGTTATTCTGTTTTGTGAAGTTGAATGCTTTTATGGCCGGCATCCATAGTTTTTTGTGGGTTTTTCAGGCTATGTGGCCATGTTCTAGAAGAGTTTGTTCCTGACATCTGTCTCTTTTAGTTAGCAGGCAAAGGTGTTACCATTTAAAGAGGCCTTCAGCTGTTGACAGCTGTGTGCTGTTTTTAATATGTAATGTGTTTTATGGGGTTTTAATTGTGTTAACAGTAATTTTTTAATTGGATTGGATATTTAATCCTTTTAAAACAACCCCCACTTATGTCTTTTAAATTTTGAATCCTCCTTCCAGCCCTCAGATGTCATTCGACTGCAGCTCCCAGCAGACCTAGCCAGCATAGCGAATGGTGAGGAATGCTGGGAGGTGCAGTTGAACAACCTGTGGAGAGCTTCATGACTCTCACCTCTGGCTTTTGGAGTAGTGCTCCTGGGCCTATTGGAGCCTTTGGTTCAAGATCTCATGTGTCCTAATGATTATATTGTGAAGATGAGCAGGGAAGACAAAACACTGAAGTGTGTGAAGAGAGACCTGCCAAGATTGTAGCTCAACTGAGATATGAAAGTAGAGCTACCTGGCTCACACACAACTGCTCAACATGTGCAATAGTTTTGAAAGGAGACTAGTCCTCCAAGGCATTTCAATTCTCAGTGGGGACTCTACTCTTCCCTGTTCCACTAGGAATGCTTTTGGTCCCCCCATTTATCTTCTTTACAAATATAAGCAACATGTTGCTTTTGTTCTGCATCACAGTGTGCATTGCAAAACATACAAACACTCTTTGTGGCTCTTCTTGGCAACGTAAAGATGTACAAGGCATGGTGTCTCTTTATTGTTCTTTTCCAAAATGGGATCAGTTCCAACCAACACTCAGACAAGGTAGAACTCCTCCCAACTAATGGTGATGCTTATTCAAGGGATCAAAATATCCCTTCTGTTGGCTTATATATTTGTGGTTGTTCCTTATGGTCTGAGCCAATGTGAAACCCAGAGCAATGGAGAGCAATTGCTAACACACACACACACACACACACACACACACGTTAGATATCAATTTTTTCTTCAAAACAAGTGTCTGAGTATGAGAACTATGCATCTCTATGCTCATATCAGTATTTCTGTTTGTACAAAATTTTAATCCTACCAGATAAGAATGAACACCGGGAATATATTTTCTACATTCCACCAAACAAAACAAAACCCCCAAAGATTCTTTGCCAAGAAAAGTCTAATTATACAGCTGAAATGATGTAATGGAGATAATCTATGTATCCTTTCTTTTCTTTGAAAATTCAGCATAGCCTTCCTTTTCACTATGGCTTGTCTTTGGGAGGAGAGGCGGGGACAAAAGAGAATGGAGATACCTAACCACTTATTTATCATCATTTGCGTGTTACCTTTATTGTAGTCTTTCTAGGGAAAGAAAAGAACTCTTAAGGTGGTGACATTTTGTAATAAAAGCTTATCCTTTAAGCAACACAATAGAAATGGGAAGAGAATGGGGGGTAAGGGGACAAAAAAGAATCCAGCTCTTGCATATATTTCCTTTCAAAATGAGTTTGCATAACAGGTGAGATGGATGCAACAGGAGATGCTTGGTGCTTGGTCCTGGCTTTGCCATTTTACCCTTTTCTCTGCCCTAATGAGGTATAATTGCTGGGGATGTGACAAATTTGGGAGAGAAAAAACCAAAAGACATCTGCAATTTTCATCTGTCCAGAGTTCATATTTAAGTCTCCTCTGCCATCCAAGATATTCTCTGATGTAGCCCCTAGGTTTTTCACATCCATCTTTACCATCAAGAGAACTAGGTACATTTGCTCTAAGATGAGATTTTCTTGGTGCTGAAAATGTATTGTTGGCTCATCGATGCAAAATGCAATTGCCTAGGAGGGGCACCACCACTATAAAAACCCAGAACAGCATATGAAGGAAAGGCTACAACTTTATTAATCAATTATCAACCAAGGTAGGGTTGGCCCAAAGCATGAGGTCTGGATCTGGAACATCGTACAACACCCCGGTTGTACGATGAACCAAATTCCCTGGTCACGGCCAGGCTTCGAGATGACCTAGGGGCTAAGGAAATGCCATCTTGCAGCCATGCAACCATCGGATCGCATGCACTCAATGAAGCCCGTAGTCACCAGGAGGCGCTGCCAAGATGTGGCCCCTGCAATGGCCACAGCGCATGCCCTCAGAGCTCCCATGTCCCAACGGACTCCCAATCCAGTGCTACACAGCCCTGGAAACCATGCCCACCAGATATATGGCCTATGCTGCCACCCCAGAAGTTGTGACAGGAAAAACCACTAACCTTAGGGAGAGTCGAGCTGCAAAGGGCACGGAGGGAAGCGCCACGTGGCCTTAAATAGGCCGTTATGGAGGAGGAGCCTGGGGGAGGCAGCCCCGCCCCTCCAGGGCAGCTGACCAATCGACTGCCCTGGAGGACCAGGACACTACAAAGTTGGTCTCCTGCTCCCCAGAGTGGTCACTGGGAAGCAGAAGTCCCTTCCCCTCCCCCTGGCCAGCAATTGCGGGCCCACTCGCCCCAACAAGGTATGCTGGGGTGCAGACGTGCCCGCACAAGGCCCAGGGAAGCGGCGGAGACCCCCAGTGGCAAAGCGGCCTGCCTGGTAAGTCGGGCAGCCATGTGTATCTTCATAGGATAAAATCATTGCTCCAAAGTTCTGCCCATAGGCGCTCACATCTTCAGATCAGGTGAACGGTGACAGGGGACAGGGTCTCAAATGTGTTGCATCTGCTTCTGTAATACTCTATAGGCCAGAGTTGGGCAGAGTACAGTCAATGGGCAGCAAGTGCCACCAAGAACTCATCTTTAGGGCCCCTAAACTGCCCCCACCAGTCCCCATAAACCCCCATTTAAAAAAAAGATGTAATTTTCAACTCAGAACCAGTGTGGTGCAGCTGTATGAGGGTTGGACTATCACTCTGGAGATCAGAGTTTAATTCCCTGCTTTACCATTGAAACCCGCTGGTTGACTTTGGCAGAGTCGCACACTCTCAGCTCCAAAAACCCCCAGGATAAGTTCACCTAAGTATCACCACAAATTGGAAACAACCTGAAGGCACACAACAACAACAACAACAACTACTACAACGGTCTGTTCAGACCAGTGGCAACATACCCTAGATCAGTAACCAAAATAACCTCCAGTGTTGTAACCCAATTCTGAAAATCTAATTTTATGTCAACGTCCAGTCTTTTTATGTAACCTTTCTATCTTATATGGTTTTAAGTTATATGTAATCTTTCTATTTTGTATGGTTTTAAGTTACAGCACATCTCACCAGGTCTATTGACTGCAAATAAAGATTTATGATGACGATGACAAAACAGCAAGAGTTTTTATTTGGCTTCCTGTTCGGTGTGTTTTCTGCAGCTTCAGTTACCTTACTAACAATGATCACCAGGAGCTTTAGAGTCCAGTCCTTACCATTTTCCTTGGAACTGAGCTACTTCTTAAGGAATCAGGCTGAGGATTGTGGCCTAAGGACAGATTCTGTGGGGAGCGGATTGCCTGGAGAAACCTCACTGATAAAAAATGTATGGCACTGAGCTGGCCTAGGATTCCTTACCGCTGATCTTACACACTGATTTGCTGGCGTAGCGGCTTCTGATAGAATTGTGCCATTAGTTTAGCAATCCACTCTACAGAGGAATGTTTTATAGTCTTTGCAGGTAATTCAGGGGAAGGATAAATTACAATATAATAGACAGGTGGTTTAGGAATACAGAGTCTGTTAGAAAAATTGTAATAACATTTCATGGAGGGATAATGGTTTCCCCCATATTACTGTAATTTGAAGATACCTAGCGTTGCTTTATGGATGGTTGTACAAATTATATCACAGCTGATTAATTATTCTTTTTATAGCTCTCAAATTCAGTTTAAAGTTAAAATGTACCCTGTTAAATAGCTTCCTTTCTTCTGAACCTAGTGCATACTCTGTCATCTCTTAAATATAATCTGAGCAGCTGTCGAGGGGAGAGAAAAAAGAAGTCCATCAGATATTGAAACGTTCTCAATATTAAGGAGGTTGAGGAAGAGCATATCTTTTTTTTACCTACAATAAATATATTTTTAAAAAATCTAATTCCCCATACTATTTGGAGATCAAAATAATTCCTTATGGCAGAACAGCTATCTCAATTTTCCTTTTCCAATGCTGCTTTATGTAGAAAAATATGTGGCTGTAATTTTATTTTAGACCTTTGGCTCCTGTCTTTTATTATGCATATTGAATGAGGGCTACATATAAAGTCAATCCACTGTTGCACATTTACATAATGATTTGCCTCTTTAAGATGGGCTGTTAAAGCTAAATAGTTTTTGAATTTCTCTTGTGAAATGGTCCCTCCTTTATTTAATGTTGAAAATGGAAGAGAAGCTCAGAAAGAGAGAGAGAGAGAGCATGGCCTTATTCCATTGTAATTAGGAACGGGTGAAAATTTGTTTCGGTTCATTTTCAAACGTTGTTCATGTTCATAGCTCAAACTTTGCAAAATTTGAATGTAGGAGGAAGCACAACTGACCTAGGGATGGAGGAGATTTTTTAAAATGTATTTATCTTTTTTTGGATTGGCATTTACCAAACTGTAAAAAGCAATGGAAGGAAGGTGTAAAAGTAACAGATTTTCCCATCCAGAAATGCAATGGTTAACAATGATTTCATACAGGGTACAAAATGCAACCTGTGAGCTGCACACTTCTTTCTTGGGCTGTTTTTTCTTTTCTTAAAAAATTATTGGTCAAAATTTAAAATATTACAAAATTCCATTCCATTATTTTGTAAATAAACTTTGTAAAGCAAATCATTATTGTGAAATAATAATGACATAACATACTTCTTTCCAGGGTACAGAAGATTCTGTTGAATTATATAACAATATAATACAATTTTTATTCTCTTCTCCTTCTAATCTCATTTCTTCCCTTACGCACCTATTTTTCTTTCCAAACCTAAAAATTTCCATCCAAATCCTTCACTTACTCCCTCTCAATCCTCAGTCTAATATTCTGTCATTTTCTTCTTTGTCCAAATTACTCCTCCTCTTCTTCATATCCATACTACATACATAGTACATACTACATTCTCTCACTTTCTTCAACTGACTTATACTTCCAATTTATCTTAACATACCTTCCTCTATACTACTATTTGCCTGATCTATATACCTTTGTTACATTTGCCTATTAGCACATCTTATCCTATTTTCGCCTCTTAAACTATATTCATTTCCTTCAGATTCATTCTTTCATTTTCTTAGCTACCTTAAATTGCTGTTCTCTCTTGTAAAATTAGTTGTTTCCTTCAAATAGCAAGTTGTTTCCTTCTAGGTCTGTTTTTGTGGCCCATAGGGTCCCCAAAAGGTGAAAAAAGTTCATAGTCCAACATTCAAACCACTACACAATGCCACATTACCCATTTCACCCATTTAATGCCCTGTTCAGGGGTTATGAAACAGATACAACAGAAATGGAGCTAGGGCTGTCCATTCCTTATGAGTTTCCCATTGCTCTTCTCGCATGGAAAGATCTATTTATCTGGAGCATCTATCTGAAAACCTTCCTTTGTGCATGGCGGATCTCAGCGTGATCCAAAACAATCGCATGGACATTGGACAGTCTTCCATGGAAACTCTTATCCTCATAAAGTTGCTGTCCATGTGAGAGGTATGCAAGGAGGCAGTGAGGGTAGCATCGTTTTCCTTTACACATATTTATTTCAGGCTTGTATCCTGAAATCACCACTAAGATTGTCTAGATTTGTCATCATGAGTAACCATGGTTTACTGAAGGCAGAAGCAAAAGCTTTCTATCTCCTCACAGCTGTGTGAAGCATGTAAGCCTAGTGGGTTTAATGGTTTCAGTGGTTTAATGGTTGGTGTGTGGTCTTGTGTGGAACTAATGATGCCACCCAGCCTCCCACAGTTGCCCATCCTTGTTTTAGTATAATGTTCACAAGGCTTTAGTTCGAAACGATTTCAAGGCACACAACAACAAAATTTAACTCCACCAGCTATGCTGAAGTGCGATTGAATCTTGCCCCTTGGAAGAAAGCTCAGCAGAATGAATTGATGGACTGTGAAAACGCAAACAACTCATCTAATGTTATTAATTTTTACTACGAGGCAACAGTGAACAACTTTCTCTGTTTGTCATTGTTGTTGTTGTGCGCCTCTTATTTATGGCAACTCTAAGGCTCCATGGGATTTGCTTGGCAAGATTTGTTCAGAGGACTGAGCATTTATAAATGTGTACAACCCAACTCTCCTGCCCAGTGGTAGAGCACACCACAGTTGTGGTCATGAAGATGTGCTAGTTTACTCAGACCAACTGTCCAAAAAGTTTACTCTTGGGCAGGGGCTCTCATCAAATATGTGTTTGTGTGTATATATATAAATATTATTTACCCCATGAAGACCAAACAAGTCAGAATTATCCCCAATATAGGATCGGCTCTTTGACTAGCCCATCGTAAATTCCATTCTGCAGCATTGGCATTTGGCATGGCTTGTACCCCGCCTGCTAAGTCTGCTCAGAGCCTTGTTTGCAGAGCTGGACTGTTCATTTAAACTGACAGCCAACATGCCAATTTATATTTCATTTTGGCATGAATTAAAACCATCATTGCAGAAACTCTGGAAACCGAAGCCCAGGTTGATCGTGAGGAAACAACTTGCCCTGTTCTACTACACAATGGAACATTAAGCCAATGCTCCTGTAAAATCTTAACATGATTGTTTTGTCATAATCCCTTCTAGATTGACACCAGTAGCTATTTTTTTAACAATGTGTACTTCAACTGTTATTTACTGGATGCTAAAATGGCCTAATCAGAACTGGCAGTGATTTTGGCTATTCCCGGCTTCCTTCTTTATCGGAGATTTTGGCAGGCCTTTGTATACATACGCCCCACAATCATTCTCTCTTTCTCTCTCTGCTTCATTTTGGATCCCTCTCTCTTTCTCTCTTTTAAATAGACTCAACTTCTAAATATTTGCGTTTATAATGTTAGCGCTCCAGCCTGTAATTGATTAAATGAGACTGCACTTTTTTTTGCAGTTTTAACCAATAACTTAAAATAAATAAGATTGTAATTATCAGTTTCCATTTCCCCATTTATTAAATCACAAGGTTCGCACCAAGCAGTCAGGGTATTTTTTGTGTGTGTGTTATAATAAGGCAATCTCTCCATGATGACAGATGGTGTTTCATTTTGCCGACGCTGTGCTAAAGTGCTATGAGTTGTGATGTGTTTGATTTTATTAGAGATCAGATTTAACACATGCATGCTACATAACTGCAATAGCATTCCCATTTCTCATCTGTGGGAGAAAATGAAACTGTGATGAAATGTAATATACTCACCCTCAGGCAGAACTAGTTGGGTTGGGAATTGCAACATAATAAATCTAATGGATATTGCACTACAGGACTCTAGAAATTTACTGTTATTATGTTCAGGGAAGGAACTTGCTTTTGTAAAACTCTACTCCTATTTCGTTGGCATTGCTGCAATTTCACATTATTTAACTACCCAGTCCCAACAGTTGGCTGCTTTGAAAAGTAACCTAAACTCTAAGGAACACATCAGTCAAGACGCTCAGGAGAGAAATAATCATAAATGTCTGAACAATAAAGTAAGTGCAATTATAGTCAACTCCCTCTAAAAGACGGCCTGCTCCAAGGAGTGTTCACGTTGGCAGTGTGTTCTCTTAAGAGGGGCTGCCAAGTTGCAAGTTAGTGGTTGATGGTGCAGAAATCCTGGGGAAACTAACTGCAGAAACAAGAGAGGGGTTGAAAGAAGTACCATTCAAGATGGTGTCTTTGGGCCACTGAATTTTTCAAAGGGTTTACTTCTGTGAAGTTTGGAAGCAAGGGGCCATAGTGTAATCCAACAGATGATCCAAGTCCATAGAGTGATGACTGAGGAGTCATTTTATAGGTTTATGTTGACCCTTGTTGACTCCTTGCGTCCCCTGATCCCACAGTTTAGTAGCAAACTTTGAAATGTAGATGCTTATCACAACAGATGTGTGTGTTGACGTATTTCAACAAACCCATTCCAGCAGGATTCATCTCCACCAGGAGCAGGTTTTATGTAAAGCTAATGGCTCTTGATTGTCCACCTATGAGCAAACCACTCCAAAATAGTGCTGTGCCACAGAACAGATTGCTCACACTATATTGTTGTTGGGAAAATCCATACCTCTTCAACTGCTATGTTTGAGGGGGGTGGCAGAATATCAAATCATCACCGCTAATCAAAAGATCCAGTGTTTTAATCGGCAAACTCTGGTTCCATTACTCTTGGGATTTATTGTTGCGTGTGTTCAAGTCATTTCCAGCTTATAATAACCCCGGGGCTTTCTTGGCAAGTTTTGTTTGTTTGTTTGTTTTTACAATTGTCTTATTCTGAGACTGACAGACTATAACTTGCTCTGTGTCACCCAGTGGCTTTCCATGGCCAAGCAGGCTTCAAACTGTTCTCCTGGAATCCTAGGCTGCATTCACACATGGAGAAATAGTCCAGTTTGACACCACTTTAACTACCTATGGCTCCATATTATGTAATCCTGAGGTTTTTAGTTTCTCGTAGCACCAAAACTCTCTGATGGAGAAGGCTAGAAGTATCACAAAATTACAGTTGCCAGAATTCCATAGCACTGAGCCATGGCAGTTACAGTGGTGTCAACCTGGATTATTCCTGCAGTGCAGACACAGCCCTAGTCTGGCACCCAAACCAATGCAGCACACTGGTTCTTTTTGCTCTTAGGATACAAACTGTGACTTTCAGGCCACCTGCACTAGTGATGCTGTCATGTAACAAGGGTCAAGATAACAGTCCCTTCTCCTTACAGGCTGCTATTGTGTTAAAAAGAGGAAGGGATCTAAGTTTTGTCTTTTGGGATTTCATTTCCCTCCACCATTCAAGACACCCATTAGCCTATTTAATGTGCTGGGTATTAATCAGTTTGTATAATCTGAAATGAGTGACATCTCCTTGTGACAAGCTTATTTTCTACACCCCACTTTCCTCCCATTTCAACTGCCAATGTGTTATTGCAAAATTCTTGGCTGAAAGCACAGGTGATGTCCAGTGGATCAGCCTTTGAGCTGGGAGATCAATATATGATCTGTTGATGGTAATATTTTTATCTTCAAAAGCTGCAAGTCAACTCTTATGTTCTTAGCATCAGAACACGCACACCTTCCTACACCTGTTGACAAACCCATTCAGCACTGCTGGAGTTGTTCCTTAATTTAATTAAATTGTGTTGTTGCCTTCCACCTTCCATGTCATCCAATAGACTTCCCATTATTTCTTCTACTGAAATTACTCCCTTCTTCTGTCAGACACCTTTTCTGACACTTCTTCAAATGCAGGGAAATAAAAGATCTCCCCCTTCCTGTAATTTTCAGTGTTTTTCTTTGTAACTTGCACTGCTTTCAGATGCACAGCAGTGACTGAAAACTAAGAAACCCAATAGTGACTATTACTGCCTACGCAGACTTGAAGCTGAAGGGTATTCTAGAGTACTGCCTTAATATCACAAAGGCATTGACACATTGTTCCTTCCATGTTTGTATACTGGGTATATGTGTTCACATTTAAGCCACACAAAGGGAAGTTTTTGAATAGGTGTCCTATTTATGGCACAATATATTGAACAGTTATAGAGATCTTTCCCCTTACACCTTTGAAATGAAGTACAAATCAAATGCACAATAAACTATGCCTGGTAGGCCATGATGTAGTATGAATGTAGTAGGGCACTCTCTAGACCTGCTCCTAGAGACAAATAAATGAAAAGTTGCCAGGTTGATTTCTTTATGCCTCAAAACTGAATGTTGAATTCTTTCAAATAGAAATAATTGGCCATGATACTGCATCAAGCAGAAGGAGTGTGATGCTCCATTTGCCACAGCTCTGTGTCTTCCCACCACCATCAAGCCCTTTTAGGGACTACTGCTATCTGCTGCTTATCCGAGGAAGCTGGGGGTGGTAATTCAAACAGTGAAAATGTGGCGGGTCTCAGTTCTTAGGGGAAAAGAAATGAGACTGTGTTCACAGGCAGAGTGCATCCAACCATACCTATCCTTCAGAGCTCAGACCAGTGGCTTTCATCATCATCTGAATAGCCTCTCCTTCTCCACCCCATCTCTAAGCAGCAGCAACCCTTTCCAGGGATTCACAGAAACTACAGGGAGGTTTGAATGTGTTGTGTGCCTTCAAATCATCTCTGACTTATGACGACCCCAAGATGAATCTATCATGGGGTTTTCTTTGCAAGATTTGTTCGTAGAGGGATTGTATTCTGCTTACCTCTGCTGAGAGCAGCACAGCAGGAGACTATAGTCCAGAGTCCACTCCAAAGGTCACACAATACCAGTCAGTCACAGCAAAGGGCAGAGGCGAGAGCATAGTCACAAAACAAGTCCAGGGGTCAGACAACCAGAGTCGTGAATCAAAGAGCAAGGAAAACAAAGCTGCAAGACTGGTTGTCCACTGCAAAGAACCTCTGCAGCTGGAGGTCTGCTTCTCTCATTTTAAACCTATTAGCTTTCCTCTTGGCTTCTAGCCTAGAAGAACGCCTCAAAGACTCCTTGGCCTGTCTTTGCTCCACAGGTCCTAGCACCTACAGCCTAGCGTCCATAGAGTCTGTTTTTCCCTCTGCAGCTTCCTGAGCCTCCTCTGAGACTACAGATGCAGACAGCCCCAGATCTGTCTCAGCCTCCTCTATATCTTCTGGGTTTGAGTCCTCTGACTGTGCCTCTAAGTCAGGCTCAGGGCAGTCCATGACAGATTGTCTCTACCTTGCTCTGAGGCTAAGAGGATATGACTTGCCCGAGGGCATCCAGTGAGTTCCACAGTCAAGTGAGAATTGAACCCTAGTCTCCATAGTCATAGTCCAACACTCAAATCACAATGCCATGCTGGCTCTCATTGCACGCTTGGCACATAGGGGTAGAAAAAAGTCCCCATATGGATAAAAAGTGACATACATGTAGGTAAGCTGTATATGTGTAAGCATATACCATTAACAAGATTCTGGCCACCATCTTTCATTTATTTTATCATCAATAGAGCAAGGCAGAGTGAATGATCTCTCTTCTCAATGAGGCCCCATATGGAAAGAGCCAATATTCGTAAGAAGGGGAAACTGCTGACAACTTGGTGGTTCTGCAGGATGAGAAGTTCTTCCCAGAGGCATTTTTGTTTTGTTTTGATCCATTAATGCAAACATCTGTTAGAAACCAAGCGCACATACTTCTTCCAGTGAAAGTTTGTCCTTTACTGAGATTTCCAAAGAAGAACTTGAGAATCCAGGAGTGATTAAAATAACAATCCTGCAAGCTCCAGATGCTGCCTAGCTTAGCAGATGAACTTGATAATGGTGAGGCAGTTTGCATCTTGTCTCTGCTGTTTCACATGCCATTATTGACTGTCTAATTGTTATCTCGACAGTTTGTTTTCCTCATCAGTTGCCTCTAATAATAGCATATTGAGACAGTGGTGAGGGAAAATGGCTGCTATCTTTCCCATGGAAGAACCCAGCTTCAGATAAGAAGACATTGTTTCTGGACTAGAACACAAGCTCTTGTTCTTATATTTTAAACGAATACTGGGTAGGAAAATACAGAGGATTAGAGTGACAGGTGTCCTTCATGTAAAAGGTGTTTTCCATGTATCAAAGGGCTGTGTCAGCATGCTATAGTGATTTGAGTGTTGGACTACAACTCTGGAGACCAGGGTTCAATTGCCAGCTTGCCCATGAAACCCACTGGGTGACCTTGGGCAAGTCACATTGTCTCAACCTCAGAGGAAGGCAATGGCAAACCTTCTCTGAATGACTCTTACTAGGAAAACCCCATAATATGTTTGCCCTAGGGTTGACATAAGTTGGAGATGTCTTGAAGGCACACAACAAAAGCAAGCAGAGAAGGCCCTCTACCATATTCCTGCATGATGTAGGACTCCCCTTACTGGGGCACAGAGAAGGGTCCCACCAGGCTATCACAGTTTTAGGCAGGTATTTGTTGCTCCAGAGCAGCACTCCTTCTAGTGTTAGGGTGCTAAGCCATTCATAATTTTGAATATCACCCCCAGCACCTATGAATGCTATGACAGCCTCAGATAGTTTTAGCTTTCAATTGTGAGGGTACAACCTGTACAGATGAAATCACAGATCTTCAGAGTATTCAAGATATATATCTATTTGACCATAGATCGTGAAGTGGCACAGCTGCCCAAGCATGGATTTTAGCACCTTAGTGACAATGAATGCCAAACAGGGGGCAGGTAATATATAGTGAAAGTTTAAACTGCCCAAATATGTTCAAAACAGAGACTAATCAGAAGATATAACAATTGTGTTTAACTTTCTAGCATGGCTGTGCTAGATGGCCTGTTGAAACGATTAGCCACTTAGCGCCACAGTGTTCTTCTGTGGGAAAGTACCGCAGGTACACAATCCTTCCATCTTAAGACATTCAGAAGACACTTTGCCTGTAAATAAACATCTCAGGCTTGAGATGAAGTTGACAAAGACGTTGCTGGCACCACTGCACAGGGTGCATTGAATCTCAGGAGGACAAAGCAAAATGCTTTTTGTGCTAATCCTTCCCTTGGAAGGCTTTCTTGTTTCTCACAGATTGAAAGAAAAACCAAACTAAATAGCTAACCCTTAAGCAGAAGGGCTTGACTATTAGCACCAATGCTGACTAAGGGTTTATTGACTAGAAATGGAAAATGGCTGCCATTCCTTATATACCGCTTTGTGCTTTTAGACTGTTAGAACCTGGAGCAATATTATTTTGCCAGGCACAGTCTCAGTGGGCCACAACTGAGAATGATGGGTCCTGGTTTAACAAATTGGCTTAGAAGCTAAAGCAACAAAGAATCTTATGGAACCTTGAAGATGAATAGCATCTTTGTTAGCATCAACCTGTACAGACTGGAGTCCACTTCATCTGATGGAGGTGTAGATAACAGACTAGTCCCCATGTTACAATTTTACTCAAACCGTTCCAAGAGAATAAATACCTTTTGGAATGATTTATTTCATCTTTGTCTACAAAATGAATTGTTCATGCAATGAGGTCTAATATGCATTGCAGAACTAATGCAGTTTGACACCACTTTGACCACCATGGGAGTTGCAGTTTTGTGAGCTATTTAGTCTTCTCTGTCAGAGAGCTATGGTGACACAACAAACTGCAAATCCCAGAATTCCATAGCATTGAGCCATGGCAGTTAAAGCAGTATTAAACTGCATGGTTCTGCAGTGCAGACTGGACCAGAGATGGGCTATTTTAGCCCTTCCCCTCCATTTACTTCTGTTGCTGAATCCAAGCAGAAGCCGATGAACAATGTAGTTCTTCTAGGATATTATCACCCGCACAGTATCAACAACAGCCTGAATCCCATCAATTAGTGCCAACTCAAGTGGACCCATTCAAACAATTTTCAAATGGTAAATCCACACTTATGTAAAACTCATTTATTTAGAAGATAGTGGCTCATAAAGGGAGATATGGCCATTCAACTAGCCTGGGCTCAATCCATATAGTGCTCTATAGGTCATCATTGACTTTGAATAGAGCTCATAAATGAAGTGGCAGCCAGTGGAAAATGTTGCACAAATGTTCGTACTCCCTCTAGTCATCCCCGGTTAAAATCCTGGCAGCAGCTCTTTTAGACAGGTTGAAGTTTCTGAGCACTTTTCAAACGCAGCCCCTCATAGAGTGCATTGCAGTAATAATGGCTGCATTCAGTTCAGATTTACAGAAACAGGGTTGCACATATGGTATCATTGATCCTGAAGGTACATTGTTCATGGATATGCATAAATTCTCATTGCGCATAGATCCACAGGGCTTAAAATAGAGATGGACTTCAAATAAAAACCTGACCTACAACCAGAGGACTACCCTCTATGAAGATGGACACATGACCCATCCTAATAGCAAGATCACAACCTCTGGAAGGGAGGAATTTATACAGAAGGACTTAGGCTCCTCTGTTTTGCTCTGTGGCAAAGCATCTAGTCCCCTAGCATTTAATATTCCTACCTTCATGTTTCTAGATTTATTTGCTGGATAACCAGTAAAAGGAAACACACAAATATATCATGCTAAAATGCCATCAACCTGGAATTGTATTCAGGAGATCCCTTGGCTGGTACAGTTAGCTACAGTTCAGTTGAAAATGCCCAGGAGAACATCAAACAAAGATGAATCTTGCTTCTCCCAGAGGCTGGTGAAGAAATGGAACTTAATAATCTTGCTAGGCAAATTTGTCATGGAAGTCACTTTAAAGAATGGCGAGAGATGGTTTTTTTTTCTATCTCTGTTCTATATAAACTAAACTGGTGTTATGCTGTGGCTTATGAAGCAGCTGCCAACATAAAAACTATATCCATTCTACATGAAGATGCATCACACAGGGTTGTATGCTCTGAATTCTGATCATATCCGTCTTTCCTTTTGTTAGCTTCCAATTTTGCTTGCATTTCATATGTTCCTGACAAAATATCCAAGCCTGAGAGCACCATGGCTGGATGGAGAGCAGGGAGGATAAGGGAAAGCAAGGAATCTAACATTCCTGGCTGGTTTTATAGACAATGCATTAAGCATGTCAGTATATCAATGAAGCTGCTTTAATAGGAAGTCACCTGTAAGATATCACGGTATTAATTCCCAATTGATGAAACCTGTAATTTGCCACTGCTGCCGTGACCTACATTGTCTCTGTTTGCTTGGTCTTTTGTATCTGATATTCTTAATGTTAAGGTCAATTTTATTGATGCTGAACTCTCATTTTTCCGCTGCGATTTTAAGCGGATGCCTAAGCGAGGGAGCCAGGAACAGGGAGAGACGACGAGTAACCAATCTTAATATCTTGTGTTCACAATTCTATTTAGCATGAAATCAGTAACTGACATATTAATTATAATAATCTGTTAAATATACTTTACCTACATGTTAATTATGGAAGGCCATTCTCATCTATTTCTCTGGGTAGCCTATTAATTCCACCCAGATGGTTCAGCTTTGAGAGACTGTAACACTGAGTGTTAACAGAATGAATCAGGTTGCCAAGATACAGCAGGGGGGGAAAGGAGGGGGAAGTTATCATATCTAAATAGACTACAGGATGATACATCCAAAAAGGAAACTCAACTATTACTTGTACAAGAGGTTTAGGATGTGATCCTTGATTCAGAATTCACTGCATTTAGGGACCTTGGGATGTAGCAACAGCCCAGTGACATCAGTAGAAAATCTCATCCATGGGTTGCCCAGAAGTAGATTTTTCTCTCACCCAAGTAGAGGTATTTGGTCCCTGATTCTGGTCAGAACCATGGCTGTGACAAAGGCCTAAAGTTAAGCCCCTCTCTGCATGGGCCCAAATACTTCAGGAATAACTCTTGAGTATTCTGGCTTCAGAGCTGCTTCAATGTCTCTCTGGCCAAAATAAAGCTGCTTCGGGTCACTTTGGAGGGATGCTGTTTAAATGACACATGCATCTTAAGAGGCCAGAAGCGGTGTCAAAGCTGTGCTCCAGTCCTGTGGCATTGGCGTGGCTTCCGGACTCTTAGGACTCATGCATCATTTAAACAGCATACCTCCAAAGTGACCCGAAGCAGCTTTATTTTGGCCTGTCTGTTTGGGCCCTCTGTTCCCTGGGCTATCCGTTGTGATGCTGGGCAACTGTTTGTATGCATGTTATGCCATCCCATATGGCCACCATCACAGCAAATAGCTGTCTGATACCCTGTAGTGTAGCTGTCCACTTTTCCTACTATCCTTCACATTGCCCAGCATTATTGTCTTCTTCAAGGAACATGCCATCCCATGATATGTCCAACTATGATAGCCACAATTTAGTCATCTTGACTGCTAGCCTGATTTGTGCTGGGTCCATTTGTTTGTCTTTTTAGCAGTCCAGGGTATCCATAGAACTCTTCTCTAGCACTAAATATCAAATGAGGAAGGGCAGGATATAATGAGGAAGGATGTGGGATAAATCGCATCACATCATATCATATAAGCCTCTATGAACTTTATAAGAGGTTAGACCTTTGATCCTCCCCATGTTGTTGCTACTCCCTCATCCCTCAGCAATGGACAGGCGAGTTCTGAATTAACTGGTTCCTATGCGCAGCTAGGCCTTTCTATTGTCTTTGCAAATCTCCTTTGTGGTGATTTGGAATTCCTGAGAGGACTTGATGAAGTCAACATTTCTGCGCTTCAGAGAATAATATCATACAATTGTTCTGGATAAATGAGATTAGAGCTGTAAGGCATTTTATACATGAGAAAAGGCTTATGGGAAAAAAATTAATGATAATAAATGCATATCATGGAGCCAATGAATTAGAGCTCAGAAACATTTTGAAACCAACTCCCAAGTAAGTGCTAGACAAACACTACATGGTTAAGAAGAGCTGTTAGCTGGGGAATATAAAATCTTAAATGGCACGGAGAGCGTCAGTCTGAGTTACCGTTTTCGGAATGACACAGATGTTAGGATAAGGAAGCATAAATGGAAATTAAAGAGAAACAAATTCACAACAGATGTCAGGAAGCGCTTTTTTATCCATGCCGAGAATCACAAACGTGGGGAATGGCCTACCAGGCAAGACTGTTAAGGAAAACGCACTGGGGATGTTGCCGAAATGATCAGATGGCATCATAAGGGAATTGAGCAATAAAAAAAGGGAAATGAGCATGCATGAAGCAAATGGCTTTAATTTAATCCCCAACAATGTCCGTCTCCATAAGTTATTACTGCCTACATACTTACCTAAGGTAAACAAACAGAATTTCCCCACTCATTTATGCACTCTTTGGTTTACTTATATTTTAAAAATGGACTCCATGTTTGGGAGTAACAAAGGAAATAACCTAAAAGGAAAACAAAAAGGAAAAAAAAAACCCATTATGTGTCACTTAATTTTCCAAAATGTTCCATGCCTACATTTGTGTAGAAGAATGCATGTGAGGAATAATAATATGAGAAACAGCCAAACCAGTGCATTCATGTGCAACTGACTTCCCCCTCTTTAATAATGTCCTAATAATATGCAGTCTTTTTTCCCCATGAATGGTTACTCTTTCATGAATTCTGCCTGTCAATGAACAACACACATTTTCAAATATAGAGGCAACAAGGAGTTTTGGAATAGGGCTTTAAATTTTAATCAATCCAGTACATATCTGCTCAGACATAAGCCCATTGATTTCCATGAAACATACTTCTAGGTGAATGTACAGGGGTAGCAGTGTTGGCCGTTTAACAAATCCAAACAAAAATCCATCAGTGATATCTTTAATGGCCAACTGAAATGCACAATATACTTGTGGCAAGCTTTTGAACCTCCATGGGTTTCTTCATCAGACAAAATGTTACAAACCAAACAGTGAAGAAGAAAAAATCAACTGGAGATATTAGTCAGATGGCTGCATGTTGTTTGAGTCCTTAGTAAAGATGGTATACTAGGGAGGATATATTTTGTGCAGGCAGGTACCTCCTCCTTCTGAACATTCGGCAATAGGGACATTTTCAAAGTCTGGGTAATTTAAAGTCCATTTGCATTTCAACAGGGACCCCTCTTTTGCAATCCAATATGTCTCCATTCCAGTGAGGTCACAGCCCTCTTTGTAGGCAGAAAACAGTGGATTCTTCAAGATGTCTCCATGTTTTTGTATCAGTAACATTTTGGTGGTGTAGAGGTAAAACATGCAAATTCAGTCCAAATTTAAGAAGAAAAAAACCTGTTTTACCTTGGTTGGAGGTCCCAGTCCACAGGCCACTCTTCATGGTTCCCTTGTGGCAGCTACAATGTGTTATCTCACAATACAGAAAACGCACAGGGGTAGCTGTATTGGCCATTTAACAAATACAAACAAAAATGCATCACTGATATCTCTGTATTAGTATCACTGCAGACTCAGTTTTTGGTCAATATTTGATCCAAGGTATGGGGACTCTGACTATTTCGGTTGGCCAATAAAGGTATCGATAAAGATGGATTTCCTAGGTGACTATGTGCAGTGAAATCTGTAACGTCAAGAGGGTAAAGGCCAATTTCACTCCTGCAGTTGTGTTTGATAAAATTTGGGCATGATTCACACCGCTGCATTTCAGCAACAAAGCAGAAAGAGCCACTGAAACAAATAAAGTTTCTGGAAGAGGGTTGTTGCTTTCCCAGTCCTAGCCATCTTCTGATTTCTTGACTGCAGACTCAGTTTTGGTCAATATTTGATCCAAGGTTTGGAGACCGATTATTTCAATTTTCTCATCTAGGGTGAATTCTTGTAGATTTCCATGATCATTATTTTTGTTTGCTTAATGTTCAGCATCAATCCTAGGTTCTGGTAAAAACAACAACAAACAGACCCGAACATCACTGAAGTCTTCCAACCCCTGTTTTAAATGACATTTGACTGGCATACACTTCAAAGTAAAAAGGAGCAGTTAAATCTTCCGCTAGAGCAACAGAGAGAATTACACAATGCAGTGTTAACTCAACAGTTGTAGGCTGCAAAAAAGCTGTGTCTGAGCTTATCTGCTTAAATATACTTTTGACACATTAAACACACAAATGCACACTTGTGCGCGCACACACACACATTACCCAGTTCTCTAAATCACATATTGAGGAATTCAATAGCAGAATGGACTGGGAGATTTGCTAAAATCATATGTAAATCTCATAGGCATGTACTGAGTGTAGATTAGCAACTGTAAAAGGAAAATGGGGGAAAGAATGATGAGAAAAAGAGAGAGTGATAATACTAAGAATTTCTTTTTTCTGATATTTTTAAATTAAAAAACCCTAATGTCATAACCATGCTTTCAGCTCGGCTATATTTAGGTTCAGGTAGGGCAAGATTCGTTGTCTCTGAAATAGTTTCCACCCCAAATGTAAAACTGGGAAGAAAGAAGGGGGCCTTTTTGAATCACATACTCTTCAATGGTTTCTTTGAAGGAAATAGAGCCATAGGAGCTAATGGCTCCCATGTCCGTGAGATGGAGAATATGCTCCACATTCTAAATTTTGAATGAGCTATCCAGGGTGCTGAACCTATTGGAGAGGGCTTGAAAGTTCACCAGTTTGGATAGTTCCTTTCAGGGTCTGGCTAAAACCTGGAATGGACTCACCACCCCACCGACATGGAAGATATCAGCTGCTGCTGGAGCGCAGAATGGTCCTTACGGATGTGGTGTTTTCCTTCCTTCCTGATGATGATGATGATGATGATGATTTATAATGCCCTTTTCACCAAAGGGTGGTACATCAAACAAATACAATAAAAAAAAGAATGATAAAACCCAACACTATAAAATGCTAAAATATTAAAATGCTAAAATAATATACTAATATGCTAAAAACAAAATCCTCATCAGATACCTTCCTTCCTTTCTTCCTTCCTTCCTTCCCTCCCTCCCTCCTTCCCTCTTTTTCTTTTGCTACCAACCATTTCCAGCATTAGCATCAGCAGCCATAGAGCTTCTGTATTGGAAACTTGGTCCCCATTTTCACATTCCATGAGCCGGAGATATAAGGCCCATGCAAGTCGAAATTGTAGGACAAAATTGCAAATGGAGACCACGTGCATACATAAGCCTTTCACCATAATGTTGCATGCACAAGGACAACATCCCAGACATTTGTGTACAGAGTTTGACCAGGGTTCAGTTCCCTGCTTGGCCATAGAAAAGCATGTGATAGGGTGAATTTAGGGTCATTTGTTTGGAAAGACTTGAAGGTGCACAACAACAATAATAACAAGCACAATCCTTGTTTTATTGAAGGTGGTTGCATAGGTCCCATGGCTGTGAATATGGTTGTATCAGAGTTCCTGATTAATAATAATGTTCAGCTCCATTCAGCTGAATGTGACCTTTGAGCTTTGAGCTCAGTGCTTTAAAGTCTATAATGTTTCTCTCACACATATGGCATCAGGAGCAAACCCTCTGAGCCTGTCTGAGCTTTAGGATCTTCCATGGGAGATGGTTCTCACAATCCCAACACATTCTCATGGACATTCGGTAAGAACAAAGTAGAGAATGTTCTTGGTGGCTGCTCTCACACTTTGAAATTCCCTTCTAGGCAGTATAGGTGGCTTCTTCTTCACTTGTGTTCCTTGTCCTTTTACTGGGAAGCGAAAATGTTTGTATATTGACAAGCTTTTAGGAATTGAATGGAGTCAGCTTGAAGGCACATAACAATGACAGCAACAAAGCCACCTTGAGTCCCAATACTGGGGAGAGTGTGCGCTATAAAAGATGAAGAGCAAGAGGAGGAAGAGGAAGATGTCACCCAAGGGACATCCTTTAAAATCTGAACTAAAACCTGGAATGGGTTCAGTGTCTCTCCAGCATGGAAGCCACCAACCACTTCTAGATGGGAGACAAGGTATTTAAGTATGGCCGTATCATTGTAAACAGCTTTTTGGTGGAATTCTAATGTGAGATAAAGGGATATAAATCCTCGGAATAAAATTATTTATATAATTTCAATAATTTTATTTATTATTAACCACTTTTGTAGCCCAGAAGCTTCCAACAGCCTTCCTTAGCCCCTCGACCCTGTGCTTCTTTTTAAAGTGCAATTTCCAGGCATCTTCACTCAAAAGCCATTTGGGAAGTCCCCATAGCATACAAAAACACCTCCAGCCTCACATAAAAAAGTCTCTTTGCAGAGTCCTTCTTAAAAGATAGTGACAGGAAGTGATGCAACATCTCTTCTGGGTGCCATTTTGGGAAGAACTCCAAAGAAGATAGAAGTCTTTCGGAGTCCTGACAGATAGTACGGCCCACAGGAAGGGTTGGGAAGGGGAATACTGGCACCTGTCCCCAACAGAATTGTCCACCTCGGCTGTAGCATCACTTCAGGAGCAAAAAGAGGGCAGGACATCTTTCTCTGTTTATGAAATAGCAGAGAAGATTCAATAAACCTTCGGCAAAATGTTCCCTTTTTGCTGGGAGGCCTAAAACAAAGAAGAAGAAGAAGAGGAAGAAGAAGAGAAGAAAACGAAGTGATCAAAGCATTTAACTGCAAGAGGCTTCTGAGAAATTTCAACCAGCTGGAGTGCGTTTTGGCTCTCCGGTACCATTTTCTTGCCGCCTTGTCACAAAATTCCTAGTTAGAAGCCTGGCAAAGGCCCTTGCATTTGATTCTAGCCATTGCTTTGCCCCCAACGGCAGGGATAAGACTTTTGTTAATGTTGGCAAATGTGTCCGGGCAACTGTTACTGAGTGCTAGTGTGCAAATAAATTGGTTTTTCAAAACGACAACAAGAACAACAGGGTGGCAAGAATTTTCCAAGCCTCAAAGCACAACATGCCAACATGCAAACCAAGATCTTTGCTGAATTTAATGACTGCGGCATATATTATGTTTGCTAACTGAAAATGCTTTAGCAGAGAAATAAATACATAATTCAAAACCAATTGAGCAGGAGTCCTTAAGTATTTTCAGTAAGATTGACCCAGTTCTACACTTCTAAAAAAAGAGGAGAATATATCCTTAAACATCCAGATAATGGTATTTCAGTCAGTACTATGCTTGGTTTTGCTGTTGTCATCAAGTCAACTTTCACTTACAGTGATTTTGTTATCAACAGGTCATGCTCAGATCATGCAAACTCAGAGCTGTGGCTTTCTTGGTTGAGTCTATCCAGCTTTAATGTGGCCTTTCTCTTTTCCTATTGCCTTCTAATTTACCTTCATTGTATTTTCCAATGAGTCACGTCATTTCATGATATATCCAAAATATGAAAGTCCCAGTTTAGTCATCTTGGCTTCTAGGGAGACTTCAGGCTTGATTTGCCCTAGGGTCCATTTATTTGTCTTTTTAGCAGTCCATAGAGCTCTTCTTCAATACCTATCAGTTTTCGTCATTGTCCAGCTTTCACAACCATTCATAGAAACTGGAAATCTGTTGGCATGGACAATCCTAAATTTAGTATTCAATGATATATTTTTACACTTGAGGAGCGGCATGCAATCCCACCATGGCAGGAAGGTAGTAACACTGTGGGACTATGTTTGGTACTTAGGGGCTGTGCAGACTAGCAGTTTGGGCTGGGTTGGGGGTGGAGTCATGGCATAGTGTCCATCCCCAATGCGGCATGAGGCCATGCGCCACACCACACAGCACACAGCATCATGGGGCTCCTCTGGTGCTGCGTCTGCATGACGCAGTGCCAAAGGATCACCATAAAGCTGTGCTGCCACTTTTTGCGGCTCTTTTTTGTGCCCTGGAAAAGCCAGATTGGGGCCGCAGTGTGCGGTTGCTGTGGCCCCGATTTGGCTGTAAATGGGACGGCTGGAGGCCACCCCTTCGGGGCTGTCTACACAGCCCCTTATTTACTATTACACCAAAGCTCTATACAATTGAAGTCACCCAGTGTGTGTGTGTGTGTGTGTGTGTGTGTGTGTGTGTGTGTGTGTATGAAAAAGTAATGAGTCATTTGAAAGAAAAATGTTAACCTTATAATTTATTTATGTAAACTCTCCCTCCCTCACTCACCTGGACCTCATAAATATGAACACATCTGATGCTCTCAGAAGATGAATGGAGAATGTTAGTATTATGTCTGATGTATGGGACCAGGAGAAATCTTGACAGCTCATGTCTATCCTACTGAGATTCTATAGCTTATAATATCAAAGGGTTCAACTAATTATTTTCTTGTGTCCATGGGAATAATGAAAACTGAACTAACATAAGGAGATTTGCTGGGCACCGTTTGAGATATGGGCTCCTGCTTCTCTGTGAATGCTACTACGGAAGTGATAAACTGGGTACATAGATTTTATCCCAACTAAGTTGATAGCAAAATTTAACATAATTAAAACAGTACACCATTGATATTTTCAAAGATAGCAGCAGTTGGACTTTCCATATTGCCCCATTTATTGAAATGTACTGAGATTTCCTTTAGATGAGTACTGTATGGATGTGAGAGTTGGATAGTGAAGAAAGCAGATAGGAAGAAAATAAACTCATTTGAGATGAGGACCTGGAGAAGAGTGTTGAGGATACTGTGGATGGCCAAAAAGACAAAAAAGTGAGTCCTTGATCAGATCAAGTCCAAACTCTCCCTGGAAGCTGATGATGAAACTGAGGCTGTCGTACTCTGGAAACATCATGAGAAGGCATGACTCATTAGAAAAGATGACGCCAGAACACAGGAGAAATGGGGCTTTTGGCCCATGCAGACAAGGCCTTGGCCAAGTTGATGGGCTCAACATGGAGTTGAAGGAGTTGGCAGTCCTGACATGGCACTGGCAGAGGCAGAACATGGCCCATCTCAGGATGCATCTCCAGATCTGGAGGAGGAATCAGACAATTCACCTTGTCCATTGATGTGAATTAATGCACCTGGAGCAAAAGGCCAGGCAATGCCCTGCTCCACTTTAGTTATGAGACACTGAGCTAATGAGGCCAGCTTGGCTGATTACCTGCTGGCTATAAATTAGCTCAGCCCAAACAATCCCATTGCTGCAAGGCAAGAGCACCCAAACTTCCGCACAACCCTATCTGACATGTCTGAATTTCTGGATCCCTTGACCTTCAGCATAGACCTTTGGATGACTCTTTCTAGCAATTCATCTCTCAGCTTTGGACTCTGCTCAGGACTGCTTTTTCTTTTTGAACCTTGATCTATGTGGACCATGCTTCTGCTTGTAACCATATGTCAGCCTGTTTCTCCTGCCAGTTTCTGTCAATTGTAGATGTGCCCGCCTGGACACTAATTGGCCTTAAAGAGGGCAAAGGTACAGCCTAAAATGGATTCCTCACCCCATCATCATGGAAGCCACCTCCACTGCCCCAATATACTAGTTTTGTGTATTCCTCTCCCCCCCCTTCCACCCTCCTTTATTGCCTCATGTCAACATTACAGCCCTGGATGCTCAGTAATACCTTTGTACATAAAAACAAGAAAGAATCGACGCAATCAAGTTCTTGTACTGGGGAGCTTTAAACTTCTTTATCTATTTTAGCTGAAAATGGCAGCTTTGTTGTTGGGAGCCAGTTCCCTTCTCCAAATTCCACACCCTGACAAAAATCCAGCCCTTGATCCAGATGTCCTTGTTTTGAAGTTTTTGCACCTGGACCGTTTGGTTTCCAACCTGACCTCATCGCTTGTCACAAAGGCTGCCTCCTCTTCCCCTGCCAAAAGAGGAAAGGGCTTAAGTGGGTCCATATGGCGCACAACAATTGGCAGCAAAGCCCCCCTGCCAGTTCGGCATTGCAACTCCAGTTGTATTTCAATGTGCCACAGAATTGGTTTCCTATTCACAGAAGAGCAAAGTCCTGCCAGGAGCAGCTTAATCTATGAATTTATCTAATTATGTCCTGAAAGCGCTGGAGAAGCTACATTGCAGTTTCAGATGGTAGGAGACAGAGCCAAAATCAATTTCACCCAAAGGATGACATCCATCCAACAGAAATGGAGCGCGTCCTGGCTTCTGTGCAGGAAAATGTAAATCCGTATCTTACTTCTTGATGCTCTAGGGATGTTCACATCTACAAAGTTTGCATCCATGGACATCCTTCCCACCTCACCTTTGCCTGTGGTCCATGCTTGATTCAACTTGGCCGCTCTCTCCCTTTCTCAATCTCCTTTCTTTTCTTTTTCTTTTTCCTTTTCTAGTAGCATGATGAGATCCTTTTCATTGCTTATTTGTTCACCCAAATGTACGCCTGTTTTCAGTTGTAAGCATTGCTTGAATACATGTTCCCATGGACAAAAGTTTCTTTAGGCAATGTTTTGTGCAGATGTACCACAGAAATAGTACTAGAGGCTGAGTCTCCCTTATCCAGAATTCCAAAAAACTTCAAAATCCAAAATTGTTCACATAGGTGGCTGAAACAGTTATTGCTTTCTGATGATTCAATGTACACAAGCTTTGTTTCATGCACAAAATTATTAAATAATGTTGTGTATAAAATTACCATCAGGCAATGTGCATAAGCTGTATATGAAACATAAATGAATTTCATGTTTAGATGTGGATCCCATCTCCAAGATACCTCCTTATTTATATGCAAATATTCCAAAGTCAGAAAGAAAATCCAATATACTTCTGGTCCTAAGTATTTTGGATCAAGGAGACCCAGCCTGTTTTGGTCACCAAATCCCTGAATCAAAATGGTTACTGGACATGTTAGCTGTGAGAGTTAGTAATTGTAATTTTTTAAAAAGTAACTTTCTCAAGCTCTGGCATCTCATTTTTCTATACATTTTGAAAATGTTCACACACACACAATGATGTATCTGGAACTGTCCACCAAAGTGAAGATTCTGAAGGCCAAATTCAGACACTCCCCTCTCTCTGCAAGAGTTACATAGTCCTGATGTTGGTTCAGCCTTCATTTGCAGGAGGACACTCACTGTGGTGCCATCTACTCCATGGCATGTTTCTCCATTAGAACTTTGACATATTCTGCCAATTCACAGTTTTCAACTGGTGTTTAAAATGTAACCTGAGATTCTGTTCCATCATTGTAGTTATGACTGATGATGCCACCCTAAACCTACCTTCACAGAATGGCTGTGTCCCAACTGAAGTCCCAACCGAAGTACTGGCAATTGGGGTGCTGGAAAATGACAGACACGGTATGGTCCCAATTGTGGGATACCTTGACAAGGCAGCTGGAAAGACCTCTGAGGTCTTGCCACAACTGCTTGTTCCAAGGCATCCTGTGACCAAGAGCACATTGCAGATGCCATTTCCTAGTATCATGTCCAGCACGTCAGAAGGGCTCCAGTTGGGTTTCTGTGAGACCATGAAGGTAGGTTGTTGGCACCATGTTTGGTTGCTCATGACCATATAGGCAAATTCCCAGCAGTTACAATATCATACGTTCATCTAATTATGCCAACCATTCCTATTTAAGCACTCCTTCCCTCTTTAACTCAACATACTTCTCTTGGGCCCCATAAAGAATGTATTTGTGCATTTGTTCATATGTTTCATTGACAAACACAGTTCTGAAATTCTTGGGACAAAGAGGTATATAAATGCTTATAAATAAATAAAAGAGAAATTATGTCCACCCTGTGGACAACCTGGAAAGTACAATCCATAACAAGTTGGTTAAACTTTAGGCTGGAATGTGCTTATTCATAAAACTTTAGTCATGTGCTGCAGGTCTAACCTGGAACTTTCCCTTGCATAAATAAGTCCCAGTAAGCCCTCTGCCATGGCTCAGCACTATGAAATTCTGGGATTTGTACTTTTGTTGAGATAGTTAGCCTTCTCTGTCAAAGAGCTCTGATGCCATGACACACTATACATCCCAGGATTCCATAGGATGGTCCCTATGGCATTTAAAGTAGTGCCAAATTGCATTATTTCTGCAGTGCAGATTCAGCCAATGTTGCAAATGCTTTGTATTTTAGTGCCTGGCCCTCAAGCCCTCTCCACATTATTCCAATCTGCCCAAAATTGACTTAAAAGCATGGAATTAGAAAATAGAAGTACACTTCCACTCACTCCGTTTGATGGTGGGGGGGGGGGGGGTTGGGGCATGTGGCGGGGGGTGGGGGGGGCCCGCAAAATGTGGCTCAGTCGAGCGCCGGAGTGATGAGGGGGCGGAGAATGTGGCAGGGCGCATCAGGCTTGGGGCGCCCACTCCTTTTACATAGGAACAGTTTATGGCTTACAACCATTCACCATTAAAAAAAATTGCTATCTAGATGTTATAGTATATGAAGTTGAAGGCCTTCATGGCTGGCATCCATAGTTTTTGTGGGTTTTTCGGGCTATGTGGCCATGTTCTGGAAGAGTTTATTCCTGACATTTGCCAGCATCTGTGGCTGGCATCTTTAGAGATGCCAGCCAAGATGCTGGTGAAACGTCAGGAAATAAACTCTTCTAGAACATGGCCACATAGCCCGAAAAACCCACCAAAAACATGTTATAGTATAGTTTACTCAGAAGCCACGATCCAAAGTGGTGCGAGAGCCTAAGGCCTTTTTGCAGTAATTGCCACGAAGCTTAAAAACCAACTGATATTACTACAAAATCCATGTAATAGTCCAGGCAATAACTTGGCAGTATTTGAGTTCTACAGTTCTGTTTGTTCTGTAGTTGTTTCATTATGTATTTTTATTGGCTATTTTCCCCCTTTTTATCCCCTGTTAGAGAAGGTACTTAGAATATGAGTCTCTCCAAGGGTGAGGTGAGCTATTTCCTGCCTGGAAATCTAAGTGAAGGACGGCTAATGGCAAAGTTATTCAAGGCAGCTGAAGCAAACGGCACAAATCCTGCACATGAAGAGGAGAAAGCATGCTAAGTTAATTCTCATTGGAAAAACATTATGGATTGCAGTTTGGATGTGTGCATACACTTCCTTGTAAGGCTGAAGTATGTTTTGGCAGTAGGTGCAAGTGATGCTTGGTTGCTACAGGGTAAATAAAGTAGTGAATCAGCTATAATTTTTAGTCCAAACTTCACAGACTTAGGCCTTGTCTGCTCATTTCCCCCATTCTAGAACATCCTTTTGGACGACGCATGGCCCAAACCTCGTTCTGGCATGGGAAGTCTGGATGATGTCTGGCACATCTCACACCAGAACTGGGGCATAACAAGACCAATAACATCGAAACAACGATACTTTTTTGGGACAACCAAAATGCCAATTACACTGCAAGCTTTCGAAGTCACATTGGCTTCTTCATCAGGCAAATAGGAGAAAGAATTGAAGATGTTAGTCATATGCCTGCATTTTCTGTTTCTGGTCTTGGTTCAGATGGTAGGGAGGGCCATCTGCAGGCTAGCACCTCCCCCTTTGGCCAGGGTCACTGGGAGATTTTCAAAATCAATGAAATTTTATGTCCATTTGAAATTCAAAGAAGAGTTCCTGGAATCAAGCAGTTTCCTTCCTTTGTGAAGCCTCAGGCCCTATGTAGGAAGAGAAACATAACAAGGTTAGCAAAAATTTTAAGAAATACCCGTTACTCTGGATCTTTGGGAAGATCTGCAGCCCTCTGTTCCATGGTCTCTCCATGGGCATCCTGCTAGGCTACCTGGCACATCCACTGCTACTATGAGACACTCACTCTGAAGTCACAATGAGGTGCCCACCATGTGACTGTCGCTGGGCACCTCATTCTGACCTCAGAAGCAAGTGATCCATGGCGGTTGGTGGATGTCTCAGGTGGCCCAATGGGATACTTGTACGGACAGCCACTGCAGTATAAAAACAATGGTTTCAATTGTATTTTAATACTATTTAATCATAATTTTGTATAATTAAAATTCTATGTATTTTTATTATATTTCTTACCTTTGTAAGCTGTCTTGAGCTACAGCCTGGGAGAAAGGGTGGCATATAAATAGATGGATGGAGTAATGTTTCCTCGTGGTGGTGGTTGCAATGACGGCAATTGTGTAAGAAGGCATTCAGTATCTCCTTATGCAAGCCATTTACCCATCATTTTGCAATAAAGCTTTGGGTAGTATAAACCCACTCTCTCCACCTCACAACCAGAACACACTTCCTAGGGACTAGAGCGATTTAACTCAGTGGAGGTGACTTTAGAGTAAATGTTAAGCACGGTCATGATTCATAGCTGCCTATTGCCTTGAGAGAGCACTCCTTTTCTTTCTAGAAAACTCATTTAGGGTAGCCGGGTTCCCATATAGCAAAGTACAAAAACATCCCAACCCACAAACCAATGATACCTTTATGCATCAGTTAAAATGCATAAAGTACATGTTGGAAGCTTTTGAAGCTCTTCTGGCTTTTTCTTTGCCTGATAAAGAAGCCAACAGAGCTTTGAAAGCTTGCAACATGTATTCATGCATTTTAGTTGGCCCAATAAAGGCATCACTGTTTTGGAGCATATGGATGTTATTGTTATCCTATTTTAACATATTGTTTTTGTATGTTTTATTGTAGGTGTTTTTTAATGTTGTAAGCCACTATGAGTCCCAGCCTTGGGGGAGAAAGGTGGAATATAATATATATAATATATGATGATGATGATGATGATGATGATGATGAGATGATGTTCTTTTCTTTCTGTTAGAGAATCCAGACAGCAGTAAAAACACAAGAAAAAGAAACCATCCTAACCTGTGTAGAAAATGGCAAAGACAAAAAAATAAGAACAAAACCAAAGCAAAACCACATCTCTGCAAATGAGAAGTTAATGAAAGAGGTGCAAAAAAGAAACAGAAAAGAGAAAAGAGAGAGAGAAAGAGAGAGAGAGAGAGAGAGAGAGAGAGAGAGAGAGAGAGAGACAGATCTGGGTCCAAGCAAATTAAAATGAATTGCCGAACTGAAATTAGATGGGGAAAAGATGCTAATCATGTCAAGTTGGATTTGCTTCTAATTAGGATCCTTCAAAAGTAAAATAAAATGTGCCCATGAATAAAGATACCTCATATGTAATTAAAACATTCAAAAGCCGTAAAAGATACACACATGTGCACATATATGCACACACATGCATGCGCTACACAACTGTGTAAATCGTAGATTTTTAGCCCCTTACAACAGCAGATGAAAATGGTAGTATAACCCTAAAACAAGCTGTTCCCAAGCTCCCATAGTATGCAATAATGGTATAAGGAGAGATCTGACAATGTAAAGTGAATAAGTGAAAATCTGATCTAATATTCAGTGGCATCAGTGTCAAATGCAAAAGAACAATCCTCATGTAAAGTATTTTTTTAAATAGTTAATCTAGTGGTGTTAATACTATTGTAATACCGGTTTTAACTATATGTGTTTTTATCATATTTTTTTTGCTTTTGTCAACTGACTTAAGTCTGAGACTGGAGAAAAGATGGGATAAATGTAAGTGATGGATGGATGGATAGGTGGATAGATAGAATATTCTTCAAAAAAGGACAGTGACACCTGACATTACAGTCACAGGTTCATGATCATATGGACATGTCATCATGGAAGGGGCATTCACCTATCTGCCTAAAGGCACCAAATCCTGTCTTCTCTTTGAAGCTAAGCAGATTCAGAACTGGTTAGTACTTGTATGGGAGATGAACCAACAAATACAGTGCTGCAGGCTATATTTCAGAGGAAGGAACTGGCAAAACCACTTCTGAGGAGTCCTTGCCTAAGAAAACCCTGATGAAACCATGGGGACACCATAAGCTGAAAGGCAGTTTTAAGGCGCGCACACACACACACACCACACACACAGCAACCTGACCATTCATTTATCAGCTCACCTGATGGTGTTGTTGTGGCCTTCAGGTCATTTCAACCTATGGCGATTCTAAGGGGTTTTCTTGGCAAGTTTCTTCAAAGAGGGTTTGCCATTGGCATCGTTTGAGGCTGAGAGACTGTGGCTTCCCAAGGTCACTCATAAGTTTACATGACCGAGGTGGGACTCAAACTCTGGTCCCAGAATCATAGTCCACTGTAAACCACTACACCATACTGGCTCGCTGGTTACCTTTGTGTGAAAATACATGTGGCCACTGATGATGGCGTAGTGCATATCCTCTAAGCATAGTTTGTCAGTGAATATACCCAATCGATAGCTATAACCATGAGGTTAGAATTAAAAGTATGCGTGTGCAACAAATCGATGCAAAGTCTGAAAGATTTGTTTTATCTGAAGAGAAATGAATGCTGAGATTGGGCTTGAGATGGAATGGTGACGTTTTGTGCCTAGACAAAGGTGCAAATGTGCAGCAGAGATGAGTAACTGCAGAGGGTCCAAGACTACACCTGCCCCATTTTCCAGCCCGGGACCCCCACAATGACTTGGTGCCAACCTTTTGGTTTCCTGAAAATGCAATTTGATATTAAAAACAAGCTGCACCCCTGTTTTTTGGAGAACTGTGCACCCTGGTGGCATATTGAGGTGTGACGCACTTAAAACTATTTTTTTTAAAGTGGAGTTGGTGCAAATTACCTTTGGGGGACCACATGTGGCACGTGGACCACATATATACTTCCATCCTTTTTTGCTTGGTACCTTAAATCTGGCTGGAAGGCCTTAATAAAATTTGGCACCTTCCAGTAATACATTAAATGTAACACATAAAACTATATATGTAATATATGTATATTATGGTTTGCCACACTTGGGCATTGTTCATATGTAGCAAAAACTGTATTTTTTTTTTGGCTATGTACATTATGGCCAACCATGATATACAAGATATTACATACACAGTTTCATGTCCATAAAAAAACCCAGGGTCTTTCACACTACACAATCACAGCACTATCATCCCACTTAATTTCTATAGTAACCACCCTGGATTTGTAGTTTGGTGAGGTACTAGGGCTTCTGACTGAGAATTCTAAATGCCTTTCCCAAACTGCAAATCCCAGGACTCTCATAGGATGTTGCCATAGCAGTTAAAGGGGATTCAGAGAGCGAGATGGAGAGGGGGATCACTAGGAGGTTTTGGATGCACCAGGGCCTCCTTCCCACTTACAAATAAATTGATCTGTGATCCAAAACGATGGATCAATTTGACAGTGGTGAGTGATTCACACTACATTTACCCCAATCTCATTTTTTCCCTGTAAAATAACCCACTTGTGGTTCACATTCACAATGAATCGATTCAAAATGAACCTGCCCCAGTTGGTTGAAAGGCAAATGTTAATCAATTCCGATCCGCATCTGGTTCACACTCACATGGAATCAATTTATCCAAAAGGACATGGAAAAAATCAGCATCAAAAAAAAACCAGGTTAAATGGGTCTCGTACATGGCCCCCCTCTCCGAATGTTTCAGCAATTCGGTTCAACTGGGAACCAGGGTCATTTGAACCTGTTCAAACTAATTTGCAACCTAGTTTGAAAGGTAGTGGATTCAGCCCAGGTTACACCTACAATTTATGAATAACATCAGTACAAAGAACATATTGAAATCCTGAATGTGTAGCAGGGGGAAGCGATGTGCCTCTCCCTAAACTGCAAATCACAGGACAAGCAATGAAAAATAACATGCTTACAATGAACTTATATTTGGAATGTAGAATTTACTTGGTAGAAACAAAGTAAATCACTACTTAAAATATATCGACAGTAACATTCTTCACTAAGTTCTTTTACCACTTGTCTCTTTTGTATTACAGCAGTTGCACAATGCCTAGCCACTTTTTAAAGTGACCCACGGTTCCTTATTCTCTATTAAGTATTTTAAGTACCAATCATCACATCTACCTGGAATTTGCAGCATGAAGGAGAGATAATTGTAGAGCATATGTCCTTGTAGAAATGGCCATATAATAGCATACAGCTAACTGTTTCCACCTCATTCAGACTGCATGGACTTACTGGCTTTAAATAAGGTACATTTCTCAATCTACCTTGCAGTAGATGAGAATTCAAGGAAGGATTTTCTAACGGAACATAATCCTTACTCATGACCATCATTAAAGCTGCCTGGCTTGTTTGTTTGTTCATTTTTATTTTGTCTTTTAAGATTTACATTCTTCATCCTCTGCCAACAGAGTGGCACTTGAAGTGATATGCAACAGGAATAAAAACAACCATTTATTTCTGGTGAAACAATCTAAGTGGGGGGGGGGAACCACCCACACAATTTTAAACCCAAATCAAACAATATCTATTCTTAACAAATGCAGCTGCAAATGTGCCAGTAAAATCTGAACAGTGAAATAAACAGCAGCACTACTAACCTCCAGCCAGGACTGAAAGGTTTGCAAACTAGCTGTTGGGATGGTGGCAAAGACATCACCAAGTATGCTTCTATTTGCCAAGGAGTTGCAGAATATAAGGGCTACCCCAGAGAAGGCATAGACTCCTCAACTCCTTGACACCTTGGTAAGAAGGAGAGGCTATGGAGCAAAGTTCTCTCACAGGCTGAAGGTGCTTTAGTGACTGGTTATCAAATGTCCGCAATGGCTTATATCCTATTGGATATAAGAATAATTGAATCATTGGAATTTACATAACTGATCATTCATCATTTACAGCTTGATTCAATAAGTCTACTTTAGTTGGGACGACTTGTAAGGTGACCAGATGTCCTCCTTTTCCAGGAGACAGTCTACATTTCAATCTTCTGTCCAGGAGGAATTCCAGCATGACTGAGAAACATAGATTTACATTTCTATGAAGTCTTTTGAGCTGTTATTTGGTCATGTCCTACATTTTTATTGAACATCCTACATTTCACAGTGCCTTGTTGTCCTATGTGGTCATGATGTCCAGGAGATATCTTAAAATATTCTTGACAGGGTCTTCAAGACAGAGGAAAGATTGAGTCTACCACTTATGTTTATGGAAGAGGCTCCCCACATGCAGTGGCTGTATTGGATGCTGGCATTGGCTTTAGCTCCACAATGCTGTCATACTAATACAAGACAATGGCAGGATGAGCACTGTTGCAAGATGTGCTCCATAAAGTATTCAGGATGCAGACCATATAAAGTTGGGTTTATGTGTCTGAAGCAGATAGGCAGCTCAGGGATGGCCCTACCATTATGTAGAGTGAGGCAGGTGCCTTGGCTGACAGATGCTAAAAGATGGCAACAAGATGAAGCATGCTAAGGTGGAGTAGTCTACAACCCCCACATAGGATTTCTGCCTTCAGGTATAGTGGAGGATGTTGTCCCATTACCAGTGTTGAGGAAAGTGTCAATTGTCAATCCAGCTGGCTTTTCTAGAAGCAATGGGAGAGGACAATATCTTGTGCTTTGCTTCAGGCAGAAAAATGTCTTGGTTCAGCTCTCAAAGAGGCACTGCAGTTGCATCAAGCCTAGAAAGGTGGACTTTTTCAAGTTGATGAACACTATGGCTGTGGTGCTGCATAAACCTGAACTTCAATGTGTACACTGTTATTGACAAGCTTGTTTGGCACTTTAGAAAGATTAAGCTTTCATGTTAACACCCCAGCCCCCGGAATCGCACACACATACATAAACTAAGTTAGATTCTGTGCTTTCAATCTAAATGTTATTAACGTTTACATTCTGTTCTGTTCTTTCTGACTCATGGTGCATAACCTCTCGTCTGCTGTATAGTTATAATCCAGTCCTCAAACATGCAGCATAATGTAGGTGGATGTCAAGGAGGAGGGAACCTAAGGAACAAACAATGGAAAAGGTGATATTTATTCTGCTGTTTCTTTTCACCAAGGTGAAAATATCAGTGTTTGAGAACCAATATTGTGAAGTGTTTTGTGTGTAGGACTAGGATTCTGGGAAACATCATCTTCTGTGCAGAAAATAATATTTTCTGTGCAGAAAAGCCTGCTGTCTGTGCAAAGATGTGCAAATTTTACACAGAATAAGGGGCTAAACAGACCAGCATTTAACGTCAGCCTTGAGACAGTGGAGATTTGGTGTCCACACGGCGCATGCCCTAATGCCACTCTGATGCCGGTGTCATGCCACACATCTAACCTCATGATGGGGGGCATCACAGCACTCCTTTGGCACAGTGTTTAGACATACTGAGCCAGGGGAGTGCTGAAAAGCATGGCGGCAAGGGCACATTTTTGCCGGCAGTAAAAGGAGCAGCATTTTTAGTGCCAGCAAAGTGTTGAATTGGGGCCATGCCATGCGGAAAGGGGTGGTGGGACACTGCTCTATCAGGATGGTTTGTTGAAGCCCTAAATCCCTAACTGTGAAGATTCTTATCCAGGTTTCTCCTCATCAGGCTTTCCTACACTTGGGAAGACTGCTTTTTATCATTTCCCTTCCTCCCATGTTTCTGAATATTCTTTCAGTCCCCAGGTGACAGGATCTGGCAGGGAAACCTACCTCCATATGGCTTTCTTATCATGATTGCTGGATTCCAGCGTTGATCTGAGTTATGGACATGCTTTCTTTGAAGGAGTCTGATAATGTACACAGTAGGCTCAATAAGAGCGAACAGAACATCATGTCACCAACTGCAAAGCTAAACTGGTTCCATAGTCATCCTGTCTCACAGGATTGGACCATAATTTTTTAAAACATCAAGACTCTGGGTAACATGATGTTTCTCCAGGCTTCAGCAGCTTCAGTTCTGAACAATAATCCTCTTTTATGCCAAAAAACCCCAGTTCCAGCAGATCACATCTGAATATGCAGAATCTCTACATGTTTTATTCAACATGCATGGGATGGGTGGGGTTGAGGCAGCATACAGTCACATTATAAATGTGCATATTGTCTGAGTTACCAAAACGCATACAGTTCTCCCTCCTGCATTGAACCCAACCCCAAATCTTAAGAAGACCTCATAAATAAAATTTTGATTTTGGGGTTTTCCTTTTCCTTTCCCTTTTTAAATCTAGCTCTATAAAAATATCTTTTTGCTGCATCTATTACTTTTCCATTGCCATGGATACTAAGAGAGGTTTATTATCATTATGTAACTGAGCAGATGTGCTCATTTTTAATATAAAACCGGCACTCTTTCATCTCTTTCTGTTTCATAGTTACTGAACTAATAATGTATCCCTCTTTTTGAAAAGAAAACACACAAAAAAGCTAGAAATTGATTCTGTTCTGAGCCTGTTCTTGAAAGTGTTATTGATTAGAATTTTACTAAGACATGCACAATACAAAAAAAATCCACATTAAATCTTCCTTGTTCTACTACAAAAATAACATAGAGAACACTACTCCATATGTACTCATATGCCTGCTTCCAAACCTATATTTAATTTGCACTTCATCACATAAAAGTGGGATCTCAGTTTATGTGAAGCTGAAATTACAGCATTCCTCCATGAATACTGAATTTCTTGTGATGAATGTTGGCTGAGAAAATGGAGGTACAATAAGCAGCTATAAACATGATTCTGTTGTGGAGTAGTACATATCATGTTAAGTATATCAGAATACATTTAGAGATGTCTGGCTATGAATTTCCAGGCAGATATGGTTATGGGTCTTGAATTTCAATGCATCACATGAATCACACCCATGTTTGTCTTCTACCTTGTTTCATTTTGCTCTCATAACATCGGATCTCCATATGGAAGGAAAGTACCTCTGTTCTCAAATTATCTTGGTGTTGTCTGAGTGTTGGGGAAATGTGCTGATGTGCAAGACGGTGAAAAGAGATTTCCATCGAATGCAGCAAGCTTAGTATTGGGGGAAAATCTGAACATTTGCTGCTCATTAAAACAAGAACAGTAGAAAGACCACCAATTTATTTCAGCATTCACAAAGGCCAGAAAATGGATATTTGTAAAATTGTAAAAATTGGATTCTCCGGTATCGTGAAGATGTAGTACCAAGTACTAACATTCATGGCTTAGGAACCTGACCCTTCTTGCGCTGAGCAGGGAAGAGCTCCATAAACTGTGGTGATAGAAAGGATTGGGTCTTTGGAGACAATTTTCACATTATGGACTGAGCCAAAAGTGCCCATGGAAAAGGAGCTCCAGAAGTTAGATTCCATCCTCACTCCAGATCAAGTAGATCAACTTCCTTCCTGGAATCCAGATGGATCATCACCTCCAGTGGGCCTTCCACTAGAGGAAGCATTTCTACAGTGTTGAATACAGGTTTGCAGAACAAAAGTGTGTGGTAGAATGAAGGTCCCCACATTAAGTACCAAATCAACTTCAACATCTGAGGATGATACTGGGTTAGTGCTGCCTCCACCGTTTTTGTTTTGCTCATGTGATAGGTCTGAAAACTTAAGACTTTAGCATGGTATAGTGGTTGACTATGACTCTGGACACCAGGATTCAAATCTCTGCTCAGCCATGGAAACCAACTGGGTGACCTTGGGAAAATCCCACTCTCCCATCCTCAGAGGAAGGTGAAGGTAATCCCCCACTTGCCAAGAAAGCCCTGTGACAGTTTTGCCTTGGGGTCTTCATAAATCTTCATAAATCAGAAATTACTTGAAGGCACACAGCACCAATCCATGGAGTCTCTCCACAGGATCCAGATTCCTAATTTTCCATGATCCTGGTCCATATTGAACATTAATCTTCCATGCATAGAGGCAACCCTCTTCTTCATATCCTTGGTTTACACAAGCACCCAGTTGACAGAGGACCTTGGGTAGAAAAGGACCTTCCTTTTCTACCCAAACCAAAACCCACAGAAGGTGTTTGAAACCTACTTATGTCTCTCTTTCTGTAGGACCACATTAAGCTTTAGTCTAATCTAGACCAACACTGGGGCTGTTCTTTTCTTGTTAATATGCACAAATCTCCCTTCCTGGTGTGTGTTTCTTTTCCATCAAAACTGTGACAGATGACTATTGAGCAGGTCCCTGAAATGGGGAAGGGGGAAAGAAACTGTTTAGTGTGTAACTAAAGGCAAGTGTAACAATATCCTAATCTATCTATATAACTCAGAATGTGCAAACAAGTAAGTTAAAAGATTTGCACTAGGTTGACGCATTGAACAGTGAAACACAGAGCTCTGAAACACTTGAGCATTCTCTGAGCTTTGCCTGACTTTTTTTTTTAAAAGGAAAGTCAAAAGAATTCCAAAGGCTAAGCACATAATTGTGCCTGTATTTACACTTAAATGAGTTAAATACTCTCTGGTTGCATAAGAAGTAGCCACACCAAAATACACAAAACATGCAAATATTCCCCCATGTTAATATCTAACTGGGAAACACGCAATGGCATAAATCACAAAAATGTGTTTACGATAGCAAAGAGCCAGTTATTAGCACAATGGGCAAAATCTGTTGTACCTTTGCCCTGCTGAACCTTTGACTTCAGTCTGGAAAATGCCCAGATTGAAATTGTGAACGCTTAAGCAGTGAAAGTTTATTGTGCTGGACAATAAAAGCTACTTTGGCAAAAAATAGATGGCCAGTGAGATAGACCGAGGCTGCAGTTCTATGCCACAGAGTTGGCCCTACCATTAGGCAAAGTGAGGCAAATACTGGATCACAACTTACTGTAACTGTACTTTTTTAATGTTCCCTTTGTTGGAGGGACAGAACTGTGCATGCCCCTCTAAATCTTCCCAGTCTTCCCAAACTATACACAATGCCAGGGGTCCTTTCACACTGCACAATTATAGCATTATGATTCCACCTTAATGACCATGGCAACATTTGTGGCATCCTGGGATCTGGAGATAGAATTCTTAACCAGAGATCTCTTGTATTTCATTAAACTACATACCCTGGGATGGTCCAAAATATCTCAAGAGCACCAGGTTGGTAGATCTGCTCTTTCGATAGATAAGTGGAATCACAATGTTATTATGGTGTCATATGATAGGGTTGCTGTTGTGGTGTTTTCACCTGTCATTCCAACTAGCTTCTTTTATGTCGACTGGGGAATGGATGTGATCCTCTCCTTTACTCCTGGCAGCAAAAAGTCTTGAGAAATATGCATACCTATCTGCAAGTAAGAGCCAACATGGTGTAGTGGTTTGAATGTTGGACTGTGACTCTGGAGATCAGGGTTTGATTCCCATTTGGCCGTGGAAATCCACTGTGTGACCTTAGATGAGTCACATATTCTCAGCCCCAGAAAACCCCATGATAGGTTCACATTAGGGTCACTATAAATCAGAAATGACTTGAAGGCACACAACAAAAGCAAAGATCAGATTCCAGGATTCCACAGGATGCTGCCCCAATGGCAATTAATGGAACCATGAAGCTACAGTAATGTGAAAGGGTCCCAGGTTTCACACTTCCAGTTTAACAAGTTTGTTTTCTTCACCATGCAGGAACATCATTTGGGGAAAAGCAAAATGATCAATCCCATGTTGACCACTTGAAAATATCATAGAAATAATGCTGTTGAAGTGGAAACCCATGTTCTAGATACTTGCACTGCATGTGTGAGATGCACTTGGCAGCTATCACTTTGCTGCAATTAGAAGCCAGCATAATCACTTTAATTAGCTCCAGGCATAATCTCCATAATCTTTCCTCTCCAATTTGGATCATATATTAGCTCAACTACATCTTGTACTCGCAAAGAGTTGACGCGATTCCCGTCCTATCTTAACAGTTTAATTTTTTCTCCATCTCCCATTGCCTGCATGCCATGATAAGCAGTTAAAAATGTGTTTCATTTGATACCCAAATAATTATTCATATATTAATTGTGTGCTAATCCTTCCTTTCTAGCATGCTTGCTAATCTTAAATACATGTCTGCATATTATTGGTTTCCAGTTTTGTTGAACGCTAAACAGAGCCATTACGAAGCTTGTTTGTAACGGTGCCATTAAAAATGATGGGCTGTCAGGAATATCTTCTAATGATGCCGGAGCGTATGTGTTTTCAAAGATGTTTAATGAGTGCAAAGTTTTTACACGGCAGTGGAACACTTTTAATGAACTCCAGCATAATAAATCTATCACAGCTCACTTGGCTAAGGTTTCAGTCCCCTACACTGCATAAGCCAGAGTAGCTCTATTTAACTCGGTTGGGCTCTTTCATGGCAGGTACTTTGAGGATTACAGCTTTCAGGACATTATACTCATAATAAAGGCACTTAAGTAGAAAATGTGTGCCATTAATACTTGACACTTCCCGCCATTACAATAGCGGTGGAAGCTGGAGGCTTTCATGTCTGTGAGGTGGCGAATCTGCTTTGGGTTTTACTCTCAATTGCAAAAGAGGTTTCTGAGACTGTTTGAGAGGCACTCTCAATCATTCTTTTAAAATCTGGGCTGGACCTGATGCAGATTCAGAAATAATCCAGTTTGACACCACTTTAGCTGCCATGACTCAATGCTATGGATTTATGGTATTTGTAGTTTGTTGTGGCACTAGAGCTCTCAGATAGACACGGTTAAATATCTAAAAAAATAAAAATAAAAAAAAATCCCTACAGTTCCCAGAATTCCATAGCACTGAGCCATGGCAGTTAAAGTGGTGTAAAATTGGATGATTTATGCAGTGCAGACACAGCCTTTGTGTGTGTGTGTTTTTTTAAAAAACTGTTCTCAATTTTTACCCTGAAACTAGGGTTGACCCTAGACATTCTGCTGCCTGATGCAAAGGATAAGATGGCATCCTCTCCATTCCTTGTACAGAAGGAGCCAACCAGACCAGCAGTTAAATCTAATCCATCAGTGGCCATTGGACTGCAGGAGACAGATGGAGGGACAAGTGTGTACTGCAAAATACATTCTCATATATATATATATATATATATATATGAGAATAAATAAAAATGTATTTATTTTCATATAGTCACACACACACACACCTGAGAATTTATTTTGCCATAGAAGTGTGTGTGTGGGACATTTGGAGACATATATATTTGTCTCCAAATGTCCCAGATGCCCTCTAGAGGGCATGTGGGGCCACATTTCCCATGGTTTTAGCCCACCCCATTGGATCATTTAAAGCCTAAATTTGCCCAGAGGAGCAAATCAGTGTATACTGATAGTAATTTTTTAGATTTCTGACCCTGGGGGGTGGTGCAAAAATGGCCTTAGGGGAGGCAAATGCAGCCTGAAGACCCCCCCCCCACACTCCTGAACTAGATCTTGGAAAATATTGTCTTTCATATGACATCTCCAAGACTCCTCAGCCCCTGGGTGTTCTGGGAGTTACAGTCCAAAAAAGTAACTTTTCCAAGCATTGGCCCTGTACCAGCCCAAAGTTTCCCCGTGACTGCATTTGTCAAAAAGTGTGTACCTATCAAAATGCATTTAACTGGTAATCTATATTATGTGTTATATAATCTGTGCTATACACTCACCTCTTCTGTCAAGGAAAATCAAGATGACAAGGGGACTTGTTTGCTTATTCTTGGTATGTTGGTGGTTTAAGTAATTAGGAGTCTGGTTGCATTTCCCCAGGGTAAGGTTTTATGAAACCTAATACCGCTTCTTGCCATGCCATTGCCAGCTGAATATACTCAAGTTATTTAAAGACTGACTTTATAAAGCACGCTGCTAAAGAGTTTAGAGCGGCTTTTGCTTGGTGCTTTCTAAATAATGCTACCACACATCTTATAATAATATACTTCATTATGAATATAGTACAATCAGCCTTTCGTATCCACAATCTTCTAAGTCCTTTTACACTGCACAAATATAGTGCTATATTTCAGTTTAATTGCCATGGTTGCAGTTTATGGAATCCTGGGATTTGCCGTTTAAGGAGGAGCATTTAGACTTCTCAACCTGGGAGCTCTAGTGCTTCACCAAACTACAAACCCCAGGATTCCATGGGGCTCTGATGTTGCTATGATGATCAAAATGGAATCATACTGCTATAATTGTGCAGTGTGAATGAGTTCCTAATCTATGCTCAGGGATTTATCTCTAGCGACACCCACACTCAACTATTTTAGGTGGGATTTACTTATTTATACATTTTGTCTTGACTTGGTTTTTCAGGGGGAAAAAAATCTAATTATTAACAAATGCATAAAATATCATACATAGCAGTAGATCAAAATTAACTAAGGGTTATTAGACTAATTGAAGTCAATGAGACCATTCCAGAGTAAATGATTCTGAGGTTTGAAGCCTAAAGCAGTTAAAGGAACAAAGGAAAGATTTAATAGTCTTTTCACTGCCTGACTCGTGGATCTTTTACATTTTAATTTACATTAAACACATTATTAAACAAAGCATTAATCCTGTGATTAATTCTGATTAATAATATGAAATATTGAACAATGAACTGGAGGGAGAAAATGTATCTTTTGTTTCTAGCTGCTATTTATTCTAATGTGTCAGCTTCATGTCCACCTGAATATTAATATATCATCATAGAATTAACTTTTATTTAAGAAAAAAACAAAAACTTTAAAAAAATACTTATTACTTTCTTATACTGAAATCATTCTAAGATGGTTAAAGGTCCTTGGACTTTTAACAGATAGGATCTGCTAATGCAAGATGGGAAATGAGTTGCCCTACTTTTCCTTTGTTTGTTGAAAATGAAAACATCCAGATTCAGGCAAGTCTCAGGAGATGACTCCTTCCATTTCAACCTGCTGGACTTCTGTGCTCAGTCTGCATCTACATTTTTGCCAACAGAAAATGAAAGAGAGAGCCTTTCCGTGTTAGCGCCTATTACTGGAACATCCTCCTATGGGAGTTATATCAGATCCCTCCTTTCCATGACTAAAAGTGTATTTTTAAGCCTCAACTCAGTAGAGATTATCACACTGCCCTTTTCCATCCCTCCATCCAGATCTCAGAGCGGGATGAAAACTTTTAAGCACAGATTTTATCGGCCACTTCCATGCCCAGACTAGAGGCATCCCATATCCAATCATGGCATCCTGTACCCAATCTGGATTTATCCCGTACTTTACAAAGAATGGGAAAATCTTGTTCTTTCAAAAAGTGCCAGTTTCCAGATCGGGTATGGGATGCTATAGTCAAGTACACCTGCCTCCGGCCTGGGTATTGAAGCATGTCATAAAATCCATGCTTAAAAGTTTTTCATCCTGCACCAAGATCAGGAGGGAAGGATGGGAAAGGGCAGTGTGATAATCTCCTAATTTGGGAGCAATTCCAGTGTGATAGCTCTAAGATGGTGATTGACTATTTATTCAACCTAGCTATTGTTCTTAGGTTTTGTTTTTTGCTTTGTTTTCAGTATTTTAGAGGAAGGAATGCTTTTTGAATGATGCCTCCCAGAACCCCCCAGTCAGCATTACCACAGCATGATGGTGATTCAGGGATTTGTAGTTTTAAAAGGATACCATGGCAGCCCTTGGACAACACAATGCCAGCCATTGAGAGGGGCTGATATTGCACATGCCTGTTCCTTCCTAGGCCTGAAGGTAAACCCTTTGACCTGAGGATTCCCAGTTCATTAGCTACTTTGGGTTCCAGGCCTCTATCCAGAAATGTTGTTCTGAGAGTGATCCTAACATTATGGTGCATATAATCACCAGAGTGGGTAATATGTGGCCCTTCTGGGGCCATTTTTGTAGTCTCCAAGGCCTACAAGGGTTGAAAAATAATAATTAAAAATGGGAGGGGCTGCACCAAATGCTGCAACATGGAGCATGATTGACATTCCTGCCTTGGTTTTTGACCCTGGGCCCATTTTAGGCCCAGGACAGTCCTTTTTGTGAATTAGGAAGTAAACAGCAATTTTTTTTTAATCAACTACTTGTTAATAAAAAAGGCCTTTCCTGGACCAAAAATGGTCTGAGGCCATCAAAAACACAGCAAAAATAACACTCCATGCTGCACCATGGTAGGATGTGTTGTTAGCAATTGGAGGGCATTTTTGAATGGATATTATTATTATTATTATTATTATTATTATACAGTTGGCCCTTCTTATACACAAATTTCATATACATGGATTCAAGCATCCATGGTTTGAAAATGTTAAAAAAAGTATAAATTTCAAATATCAAAGCTTGATTTTTCATTTTTTATAAGGGACACCATTTTGCTATCTCATTATATTTAATGGGACTTGAACATACACAGATTTTGTTATAGACAGAGCTTCTTGGAACCAAACCCCCACCGTATAACAAGGGACCACTGTACTTTATTTATATAACACAGTGCTGTACATACAAACAATAAAATCAATAAAAATGAAACCTGCCAATGGTGTACATTCTACAAGTCTCCCCTCCTATATACAGTCCCTCCTCCTAACTTGTGGATCTGAGATCTGCGACCTCAAATATCCACAGAGGAGCGACCTGCACTATTTCTAATGGTGCATGTGCCCAGGCCACATGGATGGGGTGCGCTCCATTCGAGCCTATGAGGCTTGAATATGCGCGAGCCTCAATTTTTGCAAGGGGGGGGGTCTGGAATGGATCCCCCCTGAAAACGGAGTGCCAACTGTGTATGTGTGCATGTGTGTGTGTATATATACTGTGTATACACACACACACACACACACAGACATACAATGGGATTCGTACATATATATGAATCCCATTGATTCCAGAGGCTCAGTAGGATGTGTGCAGCCTTCCAAGGGCACTTGGAGGTAATGTGGCCCCCTACTGTCCCATAGTTACCCATCTCACATGTCAAGGAATCAATAAAAGGTAGGTAGAGCCTAAATGAAAATAGCCAATATAATCTGAATTGTGTTGCATAATAAGATCAACTTTATTTTATGTAAAACCTCATGGTGCCCAGTGCGGCATTGGTGGTGTTGCTGCATTGTTTGCTCTGAGGTCAGAATGAGGTGCCCACTCCTTCAGAGTAAGTGATGTGCTGTTGCAGCAACTGGGATGGGTGGTATAGTGGGGTGTGCTTCCAAACAGCCATCCAGTGTTGAAATAGAGAGCTATGCAGGGAGAAGTCAGGACAGGGACAGGGCCAGGATAATCTAGGCTGTTCCTGGAATATCCTGACCAGTGCAGACAGGACCAGAGAAATGGCCTCAAAGATTTATATTTGTCTTTCCATTGAAGCCATAACTGATCAATAAACTTAGCTAAACTTATATTCATGATCATCATAAAGAAGTATAAAATTGGCCTCTACAATGGGTTTAAGAGAATCTGCACATTAAAGATTAAGTCTGATACTGTGGCAGGAAAAAAAATTATACACTATCTACATTATAGCTGGAAAATGAATTAGATCAACTTCACTCATGGCTTAGAGACATTCTCTTTGAAATGCTGAAATCTAATTCGAGAACGCTGTGCTCTGGTATCATCATGATTTATATTCACCTCAATAAGCTCTTCTTTTCACAAGGAATTAAATTCCCAAGGCATCACATGGATTAAAACAATATCATGAGGACTAGGCCGTCCTGATACCTTAATTGCTATTATAACCTTAACCATCAAATTGTAATGTTACAACTGCTCAACTGACATGGAGGGAGGAGGAGGAGGAAGATGCATCAAGAGGGGGGTTAGTGGGTGGCCTTTTTATTTTAAGACTAGGAAGCCCAAACTATATTTTGCTGTGGATTAAAACCTAAACAGAGAGGACTGCCAGGGTGAAAACAAAAGAATTTATCTCCACTGATGTAGCTTGACATATGAACAAGAGACTGAAGTGTTGCCATGGCAATAAATGTGTTGGACTTATGCATGCATTTTCTGCTATAGGATTTTGATTAATGGCATTGACTAAGTAGCCAGAGGAAGAGGAAACAGGACAGAAGAGAGAAGGCCTGTAATGAATGTACTCACTCCATTTGTTGCTTTGAGAAGGTTCCCTATAAACAATCCAGGATTCCCTGGTGTTATGGAAATGATATAGATGGTACACCTCATATCCAGTACCATGCTTAGACAAACCAAGTGCTAGTCCCAACTAGAGCACTAAATAGTTTGCTGAACACATATATGAATCCCGTTGATTCAGTGGATCTCCTCTGTGGTTGTTCTTGTTAGCTGACTTCCAGTTGACCTCGACTTATGGCTACTCAAATGAGACATCAAGACTTCCTATCCTCAGCCTCTCTGTTCAGGTCCATGACTGCCCTGATTGAGTTTATCCATCTGGCATGTGGTCTTCCTCTCTTTCTACCGCCTTCTACCTTTCCCAATCTTTGTGTCTTTTCCATTGTTGCCTCCATTATTCCTAACAATGTTGTTGAATCTTACTCATGGTGAGTTGAATTTGATTCATGGTGGCTCCATGAGTGAGACACCTCCAAGTCCCCCTGTCTTCAAGTGCTCTGTTCAGATCCTGCTTGTGAGTCTGTTGATTGAGTCTATCCATCCGACATACAGTCTTTCTCTTTTTCTATCACCTTCCACCTTTCCTAGCATTATTTCCTTTTCTAATGATACATGCCTTCTCATGATGTGGCCAAAGTACGACAGCCTCGATTTTGTTCTCCCTGGAAGCGAAGGTGACTAAATTGAGGTGGTCATACTTTGGCCTCTAAGTTGCATTCTCTCAGCCACAAAGGAAAGCTATGTCACGCCTCCTCTGAATACATCTTTCCAAGGAAATCATACGATGGTATCAGCATAAATCTAAGTCAACTGGAAGGCATATATCACCATCACCACCATCATCAATGTTTCCTGCAATGTCCAGCTGCTAAGTATATGTCCATGCATAGACATTTTTTCCCTGCAACGTGCATTTTTGTCTTTCAGGAAAAGATCTTGTTGACCTGGTTTACTGTTGTTGAGAATTAAAATTTAAAATTGACACCAGGTGGGTCCATCTGAAAAAAATAGCCAGTAGTTTTACAAATACATCATCTTCTTTTAAGGAAGACCCCTTTGTTTCTGTCTCTCCCTCAACAAAATGGTTTGCCTCTATTCTTTTTCTTTCTTTCTTAAAAAACAAAACAAAACCCTGTTTCATCTTATATTGGAAAAATACAATGTGACATCTGGAGAATAAATTGTTCAGTCAGCCAGAAATACGCCTTGTAAAAATTGCTTAGGTTTCTGTAACAAGATTATTTACTGCAACTGTTCACCTATAATACAGCACACTTTTGAAATGGACCTTTTATGAAACACATCAAGCTCTGTGGAAATGTATTCAGTGCATTAATCTACAACAGCGAACAGTTTACAACAGTTTCAGAATGGATTTTGAAACTCAAAACCATCTAATTATATATGGGGTTTTGTCTGCGTATATTCATTTTAGCCCTGATAGTTAACATAATGCAACATTTTTTTTAAAAAGCCACAAAGGTATTTTCTTCTGATGAGACTAAATTTGGTATGTCACCATTTTTATTAACACATAGATTATTAATATAGTCATACTGTCCAGGAGCTACTCATAGGAAATATGCAACCTGGATGGAGACATAAAAAATCAGATTCCCTGTTTCCTTTACTTTCCAGGGATCTTTCTACAGCCCTTTCCTCTCTGATATAGGAGCTCCAGCCTCCAGAGGCTAAGAAAAAGGAATATAGCAGTTGCAAAGGAGTAATGCATGCTGACCCTTTCACATTGCCAATATATATGATAAAGAAGTCAAGGCAATACAACTGACAAGCAAACAGACATTCCATAACCAAATAGCTTTATCTTACATAGAGTTGCATCCATGTTATTTTTGTGTAGTATTTTGCCATTGTCCAGGAAGGCATGCAATAAGCATTAGCGATCTAAGCTTTAAGTTAAATATAGAAATAAGGAAATGTATAAGATAAAAGGGTACAAACTTTAAGTAAATACAGAAATAATATATATATATATGGAAATATAGATACTACCTTTGCATAAGAATTAGAAAGATTGATTAATAGACGAAAGAACAAAATTATTAAATATAGGAAACTTTAGATTAGTCACTTGGAAGTCTGTAATATTTAATCTTATGCATTTCTTCTTTTTTGCTTACCCTTAGGTTAGAAGATATTATATGTATATGTATATGAATGTGATGTCTGATGTAATTTGTTTGTTGTGTCTGTTTGTGTAGGTATTTGTATGCAATGTGTGTAATTTAGGTGAATGTATGTTTTGTTTTGATGTCAATAAAATTTTCATTTATTTAAAATAATAATAATAATAATAATAATAATAATAATAATAATAATAGTAATAATAATAGAACAACACTGCACAAAAAGCATCTTGCTGGAATTGCGCAGATAATATAGGATATAAATATTCACATAAATAGATATGTAAGCATTGATAATGTCTAAAGGTCAAAGAGGTACATGTGAACAGAAGGAAGCAAAAGCTGTAGCAACTTTACACATTCCAGTTATGGAATCTTTTAAAAAGGGAGCAGAACACACAAGATGAATAGTAAAAGAACAGGAGAAAGGAAAACTTTCCATCTTTACTCTAAAATCAGGAGAGAACCATGATGCTTGTTATGTTAACACGATTCTACAATAGTTGCATATCTTCTCTCCCTTTCCTTCCTTGAACACATGGGACATCAGGTATCAACTGATTACAAAAGCATATGAAAATGGCCTGATCCATTGTAGAGTGGAAAGATTCCCAAACCATGGCTGGAATCCTGTTGGTTAGTCCCAACTAGAGTAGACCCATCAACTCAAATGTTGAATAGTGAGTCAGCACATAGTTAGATCCAATTAATTCAGTGGTTCTGATCTAGTTAGTCTCAGCTCTAGTTAGGACTAAATAATAATAATAATATTAATACTTTATTTATACCCCACCTCTCCATCAGGATCGAGGTGGTTTACACTAGGATGTAGGCTGTAGTGTGTGATGTATTACATTCACAATGTATCCTTTGTCTTCTTTCTTTCTAAGACTGTTTACAGCAAAGATCCAAGAGAAGAAAATTGGGACTTTCATCCCTTCCTCCTTCTGCATCCCTCAAAGGGTGCCAAAACTTTGCTTCAGCAAGTCCCACTAGCACATTTTAATGGGTACCAGTGGCTGCAGTAGAAAGGGTGAAAATATTCAATATGAGGAAAGGAATGGGAACCAGCAGGATCACACCGATGAATCTTGGGCTGCTGCCACAATCAATGCAGTTTGACACCACTATCATAGCTCCATCTTATGGAATCCTGGGTTGTGTAGTTTGTTGTGGCACCAGAGCTTTCTGACAGAGAAAGCTGAATATCTCACAGAACTACAAATCCAAGTATTGCCTAGCATTGAGGCATGACAGTTAAAGCCGTGTTGAATTGCATTAATTCTGCAGTGCAGATGCAGCTTTGGATTCAATTCATTTGTTTGGTAAACAGTGAGGATTTTGGTTCATTAAAATAACCCTAAGAATTTTTATTTCTTCATTATTGGGATGGAAAGAACTCAAGAGTTTTAAAAAAATGAATATAGGAGATGCCATAGCAAGTAGGGGTTCAATCCATCTAGGTTCTGTATGGTGGGATATTTCAGACTCTGGACTTTGCCTGAAGAAGACAGAAATTTCAATCATTTCCCCATCGCCTCTGAAGGTTGAATATAAACATCTGAAGAACATCCAACATCATCTAGTCATGAGTCAAGCCAATGTTCTTTCTTCAATATCAAACCAATGTTCTTTTTGAACATCATAGTGTTAGAATAATTTCCCCATTGATTGGCTGCTCTTACATCTGGAATACCTTAGATCTTCCGTAGGATATAAATTATTGTTGCTGGTGGTTTAATCTGATGCCAAACTTGCTAAAATATTGACTTTAAGATTTAGGCTCACAGCAACCGAGTTTGGAAACCATTTTGATACTTATTGAGGATTTTTGAAAAGTGCTATCCTTCCTCTCCTGCTGTTGATATAGTTTAAGTTAGAGTATATTAACAGGATAGAAAGAAACAACCGGATCAATTTAGCTGAAATACAGTACTGTGGAATCACAGCTCATCCAGACATTGTTAAAAGCCTGTGAACAGTTGCAGTTCAATATAAGTGTTTTGTATCATGTTTTTTCAGTTTTCTTTTTGACTGGAGGAAAAAAATGTTTATGGGATGTCTGTATTTCAGAAATCCATTTAGTAATGATTCGATGTCCCAATATTGGGAGAAAGGCAGGATAGAAATAAATAAAATAATACTAAATAGAATAATGTCAATACTGTAACCTGCCACAAAATCTTGCCCAATCTGGGCCTTTTCAATCTGTCTGAATGCATCCTTTCCTTCTTCTTCTTTTTAAAAAGTCCTCCAATGAATCCATTTCAAATGTCTTGTTGGTTCTTGATCTAGCATTCATTCATGCTCCCTCATAGTTTCTCCCCATTCACATTCACACAGTGTATTAATTTCATTGCAGGCATCTTGCATGAGTTTATATAACATGCCTTGTGTTTTCTAAGAATGTTCGTGCAATTTACCCACTGAACTGAAAAGAACAAGTAGCTCAGAGGAGAAATACCCAGATGAATATTTTGGGGTTTTGAAAGCAAAATGACACAACGCTGGGCAATTTGTGTCGCTAATAAAATATAAAAAAACCCAAAAGCCATCTATGAAGTTCATCCGCAGTTCATATGGGAATAGATTAGACCCTGGTGTGTTATCGGAAATGCAGTCCACTCTCAGTTCCTAAAAACCGCTCTGGGGTTGATAGCATAAGAGAAGAGCAATTTTGGCAGCAAGATCATCTTTCTCCCAACATTGAACATCCCCTTCCTTATAATGACCAACACTGGAATCCTGGTATGGCTAAAAGCAATGTTGGAACAGAAGTCTGTCGGGGATGCTTTGATTGAGAGTTCCTGCATGGCAGGGGATTGGACTGGATGACCCTTGCAGTCTCTTCCAACTCTATGATTCTACTGTGAATGGTGTAGTAATGAGTTCTGAAGTACAGGTAGTACTCATATAACAGTTCCAAAGTCACACATCCAAACGGGGCCCCAAAAATGGAGATCACTATGATCTGGAACAGCCATCATCTCTACCAAGAGGCATTTTGTAAGGCTAATAGATTTAAATTGTTCATTCAAAACCAAGCAACACCCCTCCTCCTGCAGCTACCTTGAAGATTACAGCTAAATGCAGAACGGAACAGAGAAGCTGTTTGAATTTGCAAATAGGCAAATGGTCCCTTCTCATCAAGATCTCCTGACATTGTGATTTTGGAAATCTGGGTTGTACTGCAAATACTGCCCATTGTTTAACTGATCTGCTGGGCTGTAGCGAAAAGAGGATGAGGTCCACATTAGGGTCCTTTCACACTATACCACCATAGTGAATTTTACTGAGATTTTAAATGTTTTGTCTGTGAGCCACCTTGAGTCCCTCCGGGGAGAAAGGCAACATATAAAATAAATAAATAAATAGTGCTATGATTCCCTTCACTTTACCTACTGACTTTCAAATAGGACTTGTCAAGTGATGTGCTGGTGTTAAGTTTCATTCAGTAGAGATTGCTTTCTGGTGATTGTTATTTTAAAGGCCACTCAAGAAACCAGGGGGGAGGGGAGAATATCATTGCAAAATCATTGCAAATAACAGATTTGGACTTATTATTATTATTATTATTATTAACCTTTATTTATGAAGCGCTGTAAATTTACACAGCGTTGTACATGCAATCTTTTTAGTTAGACGGTTCCCTGCCCTCAGGCTTACAATCTAAAAAGACATGACACT